>NC_092144.1:26634835-26937189 GCF_043159975.1 Macaca nemestrina
AAGACAGTTCTTGTGGAATTGGCAAAGTGATATTTGGAAGCCCATAGAGGGCTATGGTGAAAAAGGAAATATCCTCAGATGAAATCTGGAATGAAGCTTTCTGAGAAACTACTGAGTGTTCTGTTAATTCATCTCACAGAATTACATCTGTATTTCGTGGATCTCTTTGCTGGCCTTATTTCTGTGGAATCTGAGAGCAGATATTTCGGATCCCATTGAAGACTATAGGGCCAAAGGAAATATCCTCCGATAACAAAGAGAAAGAAGCTTTCTGAGAAACTTCTTTGTGTTCTGTGAAATCATCTCACAGAGTTACAGTTTTCCCCTCAAGAAGCCTTTCGCTAAGACAGTTCTTGTGGAATTGGCAAAGCGATATTTGGAAGCCCATAGAGGGCTATGGTGAAAAAGGAAATTTCCTCAGATGAAATCTGGAAAGAAGCTTTCTGAGAAACTGCTTAGTGTTCTGTTAATTCATCTCACAGAGTTACATCTGTATTTCGTGGATCTCTTTGCTAGCCTTATTTCTTTGGAATCTGAGAACAGATATTTCGGATCCCATTGAAGACTATAGGGCCACAGGAAATATCCTCCGATAACAAAGAGAAAGAAGCTTTCTGAGAAACTTCTTTGTGTTCTGTGAAATCATCTCACAGAGTTACAGCTTTTCCCTCAAGAAGCCTTTCGCTAAGACAGTTCTTGTGGAATTGGCAAAGTGATATTTGGAAGCCCATAGAGGGCTACGGTGAAAAAGGAAATATCCTCAGATGAAATCTGGAAAGAAGCTTTCTGTGAAACTGCTTAGTGTTCTGTTAATTCATCTCACAGAGTTACATCTGTATTTCGTGGATCTCTTTGCTAGCCTTATTTCTTTGGAATCTGAGAACAGATATTTCGGATCCCATTGAAGACTATAGGGCCAAAGGAAATATCCTCCGATAACAAAGAGAAAGAAGCTTTCTGAGAAACTTCTTTGTGTTCTGTGAAATCATCTCACAGAGTTACAGCTTTCCCCTCAAGAAGCCTTTCGCTAAGACAGTTCTTGTGGAATTGGCAAAGTGATATTTGGAAGCCCATAGAGGGCTTTGGTGAAAAGGGAAATATCCTCAGATGAAATCTGGAAGGAAGCTTTCTGAGAAACTGCTGAGTGTTCTGTTAATTCATCTCACAGAATTACATCTGTATTTCGTGGATCTCTTTGCTAGCCTTATTTCTGTGGAATCTGAGAAAAGATATTTCGGATCCCTTTGAAGACTATAGGGCCAAAGGAAATATCCTCCGATAACAAAGAGAAAGAAGCTTTCTGAGAAACTTCTTTGTGTTCTGTGAAATCATCTCACAGAGTTACAGCTTTCCCCTCAAGAAGCCTTTCGCTAAGACAGTTGTTGTGGAATTGGCAAAGTGATATTTGGAAGCCCATAGAGGGCTATGGTGAAAAAGGAAATATCCTCAGATGAAATCTGGAAAGAAGCTTTCTGAGAAACTGCTTAGTGTTCTTTTAATTCATCTCACAGAGTTACATCTGTATTTCGTGGATCTCTTTGCTAGCCTTATTTCTGTGGAATCTGAGAACAAATATTTCGGAACCCATTGAAGACTATAGGGCCAAAGGAAATATCCTCCGATAACAAAGAGAAAGAAGCTTTCTGAGAAACTTCTTTGTGTTCTGTGAAATCATCTCACAGAGTTACAGCTTTCCCCTCAAGAAGCCTTTCGCTAAGACAGTTCTTGTGGAATTGGCAAAGTGATATTTGGAAGCCCATAGAGGGCTATGGTGAAAAAGGAAATATCCTCAGATGAAATCTGGAAAGAAGCTTTCTGAGAAACTGCTGAGTGTTCTGTTAATTCATCTCACAGAGTTACATCTGTATTTCGAGGATGTCTTTGCTAGCTTTATTTCTGTGGAATCTGAGAACAGATATTTCGGATCCCATTGAAGACTATAGGGCCAAAGGAAATATCCTCCGATAACAAAGAGAAAGAAGCTTTCTGAGAAACTTCTTTGTGTTCTGTGCAATCATCTCACAGAGTTACAGCTTTCCCCTCAAGAAGCCTTTCGCTAAGACAGTTCTTGTGGAATTGGCAAAGTGATATTTGGAAGCCCATAGAGGGCTATGGTGAAAAAGGAAATATCCTCAGATGAAATCTGGAAGGAAGCTTTCTGAGAAACTGCTTAGTGTTCTGTTAATTCATCTCACACAGTTACATCTGTATTTCGTGGATCTTTTTGCTAGCCTTATTTCTGTGGAATCTGAGAACAGATATTTCGGATCCCATTGAAGACTATAGGGCCAAAGGAAATATCCTCCGATAACAAAGAGAAAGAAGCTTTCTGAGAAACTTCTTTGTGTTCTGTGAAATCATCTCACAGAGTTACAGCTTTCCCCTCAAGAAGCCTTTCGCTAAGACAGTTCTTGTGGAATTGGCAAAGTGATATTTGGAAGCCCATAGAGGGCTATGGTGAAAAAGGAAATATCCTCAGATGAAATCTGGAAAGAAGCTTTCTGAGAAACTGCTTAGTGTGCTGTTAATTCATCTCACAGAGTTACATCTGTATTTCGTGGATCTCTTTGCTAGCCTTATTTCTGTGGAATCTGAGAACAGACATTTCGGATCCCATTGAAGACTATAGGGACAAAGGAAATATCCTCCGATAACAAAGAGAAAGAAGGTTTCTGAGAAACTTCTTTGTGTTCTGTGAAATCATCTCACAGAGTTACAGCTTTCCCCTCAAGAAGCCTTTCGCTAAGACAGTTGTTGTGGAATTGGCAAAGTGATATTTGGAAGCCCATAGAGGGCTATGTTGAAAAAGGAAATATCCTCACATGAAATCTGGAAAGAAGCTTTCTGAGAAACTGCTTGGTGTTCTGTTAATTCATCTCACAGAGTTACATCTGTATTTCGTGGATCTCTTTGCTAGCCTTATTTCTGTGGAATCTGAGAACAGATATTTCGGATCCCATTGAAGACTATAGGGCCAAAGGAAATATCCTCCGATAACAAAGAGAAAGAAACTTTCTGAGAAACTTCTTTGTGTTCTGTGAAATCATCTCACAGAGTTACAGCTTTCCCCTCAAGAAGCCTTTCGCTAAGACAGTTCTTGTGGAATTGGCAAAGCGATATTTGGAAGCCCATAGTGGGCTATGGTGAAAAAGGAAATATCCTCAGATGAAATGTGGAAAGAAGCTTTCTGAGAAACTGCTTAGTGTTATGTTAATTCATCTCACAGAGTTACATCTGTATTTCGTGGATCTCTTTGCTAGCCTTATTTCTGTGGAATCTGAGAACAGATATTTCGGATCCCATTGAAGACTATAGGGCCAAAGGAAATATCCTCCGATAACAAAGAGAAAGAAGCTTTCTGTGAAACTCCTTTGTGTTCTGTGAAATCATCTCACAGAGTTACAGCGTTCCCCTCAAGAAGCCTTTCGCAAAGACAGTTCTTGTGGAATTGGCAAAGTGATATTTGAAAGCCCTTAGAGGGCTATGGTGAAAAAGGAAATATCCTCAGATGAAATCTGGAAAGAAGCTTTCTGAGAAACTGCTGAGTGTTATGTTAATTCATCTCACAGAGTTACATCTGTATTTCGTGGATCTCTTTGCTAGCCTTATTTCTGTGGAATCTGAGAACAGATATTTCGGATCCCATTGAAGACTACAGGGCCAAAGGAAATATCCTCCGATAACAAAGAGAAAGAAGCTTTCTGAGAAACTTCTTTGTGTTCTGTGAAATCATCTCACAGAGTTACAGCTTTCCCCTCAAGAAGCCTTTCGCTAAGACAGTTCTTGTGGAATTGGCAAAGTGATATTTGGAAGCCCATAGACGGCTATGGTGAAAAAGGAAATATCCTCAGTTGAAACCTGGAAAGAAGCTTTCTGAGAAACTGCTTAGTGTTCTCTTAATTCATCTCACAGAGTTACATCTGTATTTCGTGGATCTCTTTGCTAGCCTTATTTCTGTGGAATCTGAGAACAAATATTTCGGATCCCATTGAAGACTATAAGGCCAAAGGAATTATCCTCCGATAACAAAAAGAAAGAAGCTTTCTGAGAATCTTCTTTGTGATCTGTGAAATCATCTCACAGAGTTACAGCTTTCCCCGCAAGAAGCCTTTCGCTAAGACAGTTCTTGTGGAATTGGCAAAGTGATATTTGGAAGCCCATAGAGGGCTATTGTGAAAAAGGAAATATACTCATAGGAAATCTAGAAAGAAGGTTTCTGAGAAACTGCTTAGTGTTCTGTTAATTCATCTCACAGAGTTACATCTGTATTTCGTGGATCTCTTTGCTAGACTTATTTCTGTGGAATCTGAGAACAGATATTTCGGATTCCTTTGAAGACTATAGGGCCAAAGGAAATATCCTCCGATAACAAAGAGAAAGAAGCTTACTGAGAAACTTCTTTGTGTTCTGTGAAATCATCTCACAGAGTTACAGCTTTCCCCTCAAGAAGCCTTTCGCTAAGACAGTTCTTGTGGAATTGGCAAAGCGATATTTGGAAGCCCATAGAGGGCTATGGTGAAAAAGGAAATATCCTCAGATGAAATCTGGAAAGAAGCTTTCTGAGAAACTGCTTAGTGTGCTGTTAATTCATCTCACAGAGTTACATCTGTATTTCGTGGATCTCTTTGCTAGCCTTATTTCTGTGGAATCTGAGAACAGATATTGCGGATCCCATTGAAGACTATAGGGCCAAAGGAAATATCCTCCGATAACAAAGAGAAAGAAGCTGTCTGAGAAACTTCTTTGTGTTCTGTGAAATCATCTCACAGAGTTACAGCTTTCCCCTCAAGAAGCCTTTCGCTAAGACACTTCTTGTGGAATTGGCAAAGTGATATTTGGAAGCCCATAGAGGGCTATGGTGAAAAAGGAAATATCCTCAGATGAAATCTGGAAGGAAGCTTTCTGAGAAACTGCTGAGTGTTCTGTTAATTCATCTCACAGAGTTACATCTGTATTTCGTGGATCTCTTTGCTAGCCTTATTTCTGTGGAATCTGAGAACAGATATTTCGGATCCCATTGAAGACTATAGGGCCAAAGGAAATATCCTCCGATAACAAAGAGAAAGAAGCTTTCTGAGAAACTTCTTTGTGTTCTGTGAAATCATCTCACAGAGTTACAGCTTTCCCCTCAAGAAGCCTTTCGCTAAGACAGTTCTTGTGGAATTGGCAAAGTGATATTTGGAAGCCCATAGAGGGCTATGGTGAAAAAGGAAATATCCTCAGATGAAATCTGGAAAGAAGCTTTCTGAGAAACTGCTGAGTGTTCTGTTAATTCATCTCACAGAGTTACATCTGTATTTCGAGGATCTCTTTGCTAGCTTTATTTCTGTGGAATCTGAGAACAGATATTTCGGATCCCATTGGAGACTATAGGGCCAAAGGAAATATCCTCCGATAACAAAGAGAAAGAAGCTTTCTGAGAAAGTTCTTTGTGTTCTGTGCAATCATCTCACAGAGTTACAGCTTTCCCCTCAAGAAGCCTTTCGCTAAGACAGTTCTTGTGGAATTGGCAAAGTGATATTTGGAAGCCCATAGAGGGCTATGGTGAAAAAGGAAATATCCTCAGATGAAATCTGGAAGGAAGCTTTCTGAGAAACTGCTTAGTGTTCTGTTAATTCATCTCACACAGTTACACCTGTATTTCGTGGATCTTTTTGCTAGCCTTATTTCTGTGGAATCTGAGAACAGATATTTCGGATCCCATTGAAGACTATAGGGCCAAAGGAACTATCCTCCGATAACAAAGAGAAAGAAGCTTTCTGAGAAACTTCTTTGTGTTCTGTGAAATCATCTCACAGAGTTACAGCTTTCCCCTCAAGAAGCCTTTCGCTAAGACAGTTCTTGTGGAATTGGCAAAGTGATATTTGGAAGCCCATAGAGGGCTATGGTGAAAAAGGAAATATCCTCAGATGAAATCTGGAAAGAAGCTTTCTGAGAAACTGCTTAGTGTTCTGTTAATTCATCTCACAGAGTTACATCTGTATTTCGTGGATCTCTTTGCTAGCCTTATTTCTGTGGAATCTGAGAACAGACATTTCGGATCCCATTGAAGACTATAGGGACAAAGGAAATATCCTCCGATAACAAAGAGAAAGAAGGTTTCTGAGAAACTTCTTTGTGTTCTGTGAAATCATCTCACAGAGTTACAGCTTTCCCCTCAAGAAGCCTTTCGCTAAGACAGTTGTTGTGGAATTGGCAAAGTGATATTTGGAAGCCCATAGAGGGCTATGTTGAAAAAGGAAATATCCTCACATGAAATCTGGAAAGAAGCTTTCTGAGAAACTGCTTGGTGTTCTGTTAATTCATCTCACAGAGTTACATCTGTATTTCGTGGATCTCTTTGCTAGCCTTATTTCTGTGGAATCTGAGAACAGATATTTCGGATCCCATTGAAGACTATAGGGCCAAAGGAAATATCCTCCGATAACAAAGAGAAAGAAACTTTCTGAGAAACTTCTTTGTGTTCTGTGAAATCATCTCACAGAGTTACAGCTTTCCCCTCAAGAAGCCTTTCGCTAAGACAGTTCTTGTGGAATTGGCAAAGCGATATTTGGAAGCCCATAGTGGGATATGGTGAAAAAGGAAATATCCTCAGATGAAATGTGGAAAGAAGCTTTCTGAGAAACTGCTTAGTGTTATGTTAATTCATCTCACAGAGTTACATCTGTATTTCGTGGATCTCTTTGCTAGCCTTATTTCTGTGGAATCTGAGAACAGATATTTCGGATCCCTTGAAGACTATAGGGCCAAAGGAAATATCCTCCGATAACAAAGAGAAAGAAGCTTTCTGTGAAACTCCTTTGTGTTCTGTGAAATCATCTCACAGAGTTACAACGTTCCCCTCAAGAAGCCTTTCGCAAAGACAGTTCTTGTGGAATTGGCAAAGTGATATTTGAAAGCCCTTAGAGGGCTATGGTGAAAAAGGAAATATCCTCAGATGAAATCTGGAAAGAAGCTTTCTGAGAAACTGCTGAGTGTTCTGTTAATTCATCTCACAGAGTTACATCTGTATTTCGTGGATCTCTTTGCTAGCCTTATTTCTGTGGAATCTGAGAACAGATATTTCGGATCCCATTGAAGACTACAGGGCCAAAGGAAATATCCTCCGATAACAAAGAGAAAGAAGCTTTCTGAGAAACTTCTTTGTGTTCTGTGAAATCATCTCACAGAGTTACAGCTTTCCCCTCAAGAAGCCTTTCGCTAAGACAGTTCTTGTGGAATTGGCAAAGTGATATTTGGAAGCCCATAGAGGGCTATGGTGAAAAAGGAAATATCCTCAGTTGAAACCTGGAAAGAAGCTTTCTGAGAAACTGCTTAGTGTTCTCTTAATTCATCTCACAGAGTTACATCTGTATTTCGTGGATCTCTTTGCTAGCCTTATTTCTGTGGAATCTGAGAACAAATATTTCGGATCCCATTGAAGACTATAGGGCCAAAGGAATTATCCTCCGATAACAAAAAGAAAGAAGCTTTCTGAGAATCTTCTTTGTGATCTGTGAAATCATCTCACAGAGTTACAGCTTTCCCCGCAAGAAGCCTTTCGCTAAGACAGTTCTTGTGGAATTGGCAAAGTGATATTTGGAAGCCCATAGAGGGCTATTGTGAAAAAGGAAATATACTCATAGGAAATCTAGAAAGAAGGTTTCTGAGAAACTGCTTAGTGTTCTGTTAATTCATCTCACAGAGTTACATCTGTATTTCGTGGATCTCTTTGCTAGACTTATTTCTGTGGAATCTGAGAACAGATATTTCGGATCCCTTTGAAGACTATAGGGCCAAAGGAAATATCCTCCGATAACAAAGAGAAAGAAGCTTACTGAGAAACTTCTTTGTGTTCTGTGAAATCATCTCACAGAGTTACAGCTTTCCCCTCAAGAAGCCTTTCGCTAAGACAGTTCTTGTGGAATTGGCAAAGCGATATTTGGAAGCCCATAGAGGGCAATGGTGAAAAAGGAAATATCCTCAGATGAAATCTGGAAAGAAGCTTTCTGAGAAACTGCTTAGTGTTCTGTTAATTCATCTCACAGAGTTACATCTGTATTTCGTGGATCTCTTTGCTAGCCTTATTTCTGTGGAATCTGAGAACAGATATTGCGGATCCCATTGAAGACTATAGGGCCAAAGGAAATATCCTCCGATAACAAAGAGAAAGAAGCTGTCTGAGAAACTTCTTTGTGTTCTGTGAAATCATCTCACAGAGTTACAGCTTTCCCCTCAAGAAGCCTTTCGCTAAGACACTTCTTGTGGAATTGGCAAAGTGATATTTGGAAGCCCATAGAGGGCTATGGTGAAAAAGGAAATATCCTCAGATGAAATCTGGAAGGAAGCTTTCTGAGAAACTGCTGAGTGTTCTGTTAATTCATCTCACAGAGTTACATCTGTATTTCGTGGATCTCTTTGCTAGCCTTATTTCTGTGGAATCTGAGAACAGATATTTCGGATCCCATTGAAGACTATAGGGCCAAAGGAAATATCCTCCGATAACAAAGAGAAAGAAGGTTTCTGAGAAACTTCTTTGTGTTCTGTGAAATCATCTCACAGAGTTACAGCTTTCCCCTCAAGAAGCCTTTCGCTAAGACAGTTCTTGTGGAATTGGCAAAGTGATATTTGGAAGCCCATAGAGGGCTATGGTGAAAAAGGAAATATCCTCAGATGAAATCTGGAAAGAAGCTTTCTGAGAAACTGCTTAGTGTTCTGTTACTTCATCTCACAGAGTTACATCTGTATTTCGTGGATCTCTTTGCTAGACTTATTTCTGTGGAATCTGAGAACAGATATTTCGGATCCCTTTGAAGCCAATAGGGCCAAAGGAAATATCCTCCGATAACAAAGAGAAAGAAGGTTACTGAGAAACTTCTTTGTGTTCTGTGCAATCATCTCACAGAGTTACAGCTTTCCCCTCAAGAAGCCTTTCGCTAAGACAGTTCTTGTGGAATTGGCAAAGAGATACTTGGAAGCCCTTAGAGGTCTATGGTGAAAAAGGAAATGTCCTCAGATGAAATCTGGAAAGAAGATTTCTGTGAAACTGCTGAGTGTTCTGTTAATTCATCTCACAGAGTTACATCTCTATTTCATGGATCTCTTTGCTAGACTTATTTCTGTGGAATCTGAGAACAGATATTTCGGATCCTATTGAAGACTATAGGGCCAAAGGAAATATCCTCCCATAACAAAGAGAAAGAAGCTTTCTGAGAACCTTCTTTGTGTTCTGTGAAATCATCTCACAGAGTTACAGCTTTCCCCTCAAGAAGCCTTTCGCTAAGACAGTTCTTGTGGAATTGGCAAAGTGATATTTGGAAGCCCATAGAGGGCTATGGTGAAAAAGGAAGTATCCACAGATGAAATCTGGAAGGAAGCTTTCTGAGAAACTGCTGAGTGTTCTGTTAATTCATCTCACAGAGTTACATCTGTATGTCCTGGATCTCTTCGTTAGCCTTATTTCTGTGGAATCTGAGAACAGATTATTCGGATCCCCTTGAATACTCTAGGGACAAAGGAAATATCCTCCGATAACAAAGAGAAAGAAGCTTTCTGAGAAACTTCTTTGTGTTCTGTGTAATCATCTCACAGAGTTACAGCTTTCCCCTCAAGAAACCTTTCGTAAAGACAGTTTTCCTGGAATTTGCAAAGTGATATTTGGAAGCCCTTAGAGGGCTATGGTGAAAAAGGAAATATCCTCAGATGAAATCTGGAAAGAAGCTTTCTGAGAAACTGCTTAGTGTTCTGTTAATTCATCTCACAGAGTTACATCTGTATTTCGTGGATCTCTTTGCTAGCCTTATTTCTGTGGAATCTGAGAACAGATATTTCGGATCCCTTTGAAGACTATAGGGCCAAAGGAAATATCCTCCGATAACAAAGAGAAAGAAGCTTTCTGAGAAACTTCTTTGTGTTCTGTGAAATCATCTCACAGAGTTACAGCTTTCCCCTCAAGAAGACTTTCGCTAAGACAGTTCTTGTGAAATTGGCAAAGTGATATTTGGAAGCCCTTAGAGGGCTATGGTGAAAAAGGAAATATCCTCAGATGAAATCTGGAAAGAAGCTTTCTGTGAAACTGCTGAGTGTTCTGTTAATTCATCTCACAGAATTACATCTGTATTTCGTGGATCTCTTTGCTAGCCTTATTTCTGTGGAATCTGAGAACAGATATTTCGGATCCCATTGAAGACTATAGGGCCAAAGGAAATATCCTCCGATAACAAAGAGAAAGAAGCTTTCTGAGAAACTTCTTTGTGTTCTGTGAAATCATCTCACAGAGTTACAGCTTTCCCCTCAAGAAGCCTTTCGCTAAGACAGTTCTTGTGGAATTGGCAAAGTGATATTTGGAAGCCCATAGAGGGCTATGGTGAAAAAGGAAATATCCTCAGATGAAATCTGGAAAGAAGCTTTCTGAGAAACTGCTTAGTGTTCTGTTAATTCATCTCACAGAGTTACATCTGTATTTCGTGGATCTCTTTGCTAGCCTTATTTCTGTGGAATCTGAGAACAGATATTTCGGATCCCCTTGAAGACTATAGGGCCAAAGGAAATATCCTCCGATAACAAAGAGAAAGAAGCTTTCTGAGAAACTTCTTTGTGTTCTGTGAAATCATCTCACAGAGTTACAGCTTTCCCCTCAAGAAGCCTTTCGCTAAGACAGCTCTTGTGGAATTGGCAAAGTGATATTTGGAAGCCCATAGAGGGCTATGGTGAAAAAAGAAATATCCTCAAATGAAATCTCGGAAGAAGCTTTCTGAGAAACTGCTGAGTGTTCTGTTAATTCATCTCAGAGAGTTACATCTGTATTTCGTGGATCTCTTTGCTAGCCTTATTTCTGTGGAATCTGAGAACAGATATTTCGGATCCCATTGAAGACTATAGGGCCAAAGGAAATATCCTCCGATAACAAAGAGAAAGAAGCTTTCTGAGAAACTTCTTTGTGTTCTGTGAAATCATCTCACAGAGTTACAGCTTTCCCCTCAAGAAGCCTTTCGCTAAGACAGTTCTTGTGGAATTGGCAAAGTGATATTTGGAAGCCCATAGAGGGCTATGGTGAAAAAGGAAATATCCTCAGATGAAATCTGGAAGGAAGCTTTCTGAGAAACTGCTTAGTGTTCTGTTAATTCATCTCATAGAGTTACATCTGTTTTTCGTGGATCTCTTTGCTAGCCTTATTTCTTTGGAATCTGAGAACAGATATTTCGGATCCCATTGAAGACTGTAGGGCCAAAGGAAATATCCTCCGATAACAAAGAGAAAGAAGCTTTCTGAGAAACTTCTTTGTGTTCTGTGAAATCATCTCACAGAGTTACAGCTTTCCCCTCAAGAAGCCTTTCGCTAAGACAGTTCTTGTGGAATTGGCAAAGTGATATTTGGAAGCCCATAGAGGGCTATGGTGAAAAAGGAAATATACTCAGATGAAATCTGGAAGGAAGCTTTCTGAGAAACTACTGAGTGTTCTGTTAATTCATCTCACAGAATTACATCTGTATTTCGTGGATCTCTTTGCTGGCCTTATTTCTGTGGAATCTGAGAGCAGATATTTCGGATCCCATTGAAGACTATAGGGCCAAAGGAAATATCCTCCGATAACAAAGAGAAAGAAGCTTTCTGAGAAACTTCCTTGTGTTCTGTGAAATCATCTCACAGAGTTAAAGCTTTCCCCTCAAGAAGCCTTTCGCTAAGAGAGTTTTCGTGGAATTGGCAAAGTGATATTTGGAAGCCCATAGAGGGCTATGGTGAAAAAGGAAATATCCTCAGATGAAATCTGGAAAGAAGCTTTCTGAGAAACTGCTTAGTGTTCTGTTAATTCATCTCACAGAGTTACATCTGTATTTCGTGGATCTCTTTGCTAGCCTTTTTTCTGTGGAATCTGAGAACAGATATTTCGGATCCCTTTGAAGACTATAGGGCCAAAGGAAATATCCTCCGATAACAAAGAGTAAGAAGCTTTCTGAGAAACTTCTTTGTGTTCTGTGAAATCATCTCACAGAGTTACAGCTTTCCCCTCAAGAAGCCTTTCGCTAAGACAGTTCTTGTGGAATTGGCAAAGTGGTATTTGGAAGCCCATAGAGGGCTATGGTGAAAAAGGAAATATCCTCAGATGAAATCTGGAAAGAAGCTTTCTGTGAAACTGCTTAGTGTTCTGTTAATTCATGTCACAGAGTTACATCTGTATTTCGTTGATCTCTTTGCTAGACTTATTTCTGTTGAATCTGAGAACAGATATTTCGGATCCCTTTGAAGACTATAGGGCCAAAGGAAATATCCTCCGATAACAAAGAGAAAGAAGCTTACTGAGAAACTTCTTTGTGTTCTGTGAAATCATCTCACAGAGTTACAGCTTTCCCCTCAAGAAGCCTTTCGCTAAGACAGTTCTTGTGGAATTGGCAAAGTGATATTTGGAAGCCCATAGAGGGCTATGGTGAAAAAGGAAATATCCTCAGATGAAATCTGGAAAGAAGCTTTCTGAGAAACTGCTTAGTGTTCTGTTAATTCATCTCACGGAGTTACATCCGTATTTCGTGGATCTCTTTGCTAGCCTTATTTCTGTGGAATCTGAGAACAGATATTTCCGATCCCTTTGAAGACTATAGGGCCAAAGGAAATAATCTCCGATAACAAAGAGAAAGAAGCTTTCTGAGAAACTTCTTTGTGTTCTGTGAAATCATCTCACAGAGTTACAGCTTTCCCCTCAAGAAGCCTTTCGCTAAGACAGTTCTTGTGGAATTGGCAAAGTGATATTTGGAAGCCCATAGAGGGCTATGGTGAAAAAGGAAATATCCTCAGATGAAATCTGTAAGGAAGCTTTCTGAGAATCTGCTGAGTGTTCTGTTAATTCATCTCACAGAGTTACATCTGTATGTCGTGAATCTCTTTGCTAGCCTTATTTCTGTGGAATCTGAGAACAGATATTTCGGATCCCATTGAAGACTACAGGGCCAAAGGTAATATCCTCCGATAAAAAAGAGAAAGAAGCTTTCTGAGAAACTTCTTTGTGTTCTGTGAAATCATCTCACAGAGTTACAGCTTTCCCCTCAAGAAGCCTTTCGCTAAGAGAGGTTTCGTGGAATTGGCAAAGTGATATTTGGAAGCCCATAGAGGGCTATGGTGAAAAAGGAAATATCCTCAGATGAAATCTGGAAAGAAGCTTTCTGAGAAACTGCTGAGTGTTCTCTTAATTCATCTCACAGAGTTACATCTGTATTTCGTGGATCTCTTAGCTAGCCTTATTTCTTTGGAATCTGAGAACAGATATTTCGGATCCCATTGAAGACTATAGGGCCAAAGGAAATATCCTCCGATAACAAAGAGAAAGAAGCTTTCTGAGAAACTTCTTTGGGTTCTGTGAAATCATCTCACAGAGTTACAGCTTTCCCCGCAAGAAGCCTTTCGCTAAGACAGTTCTTGTGGAATTGGCAAAGTGATATTTGGAAGCCCATAGAGGGCTATTTTGAAAAAGGAAATATCCTCAGATGAAACCAGGAGGAAGCTTTCTGAGAAACTGCTGAGTGTTCTGTTAATTCATCTCACAGAGTTACATCTGTATTTCGTGGATCTCTTTGCTAGCCTTATTTCTGTGGAATCTGAGAACAGATATTTCGGATCCCATTGAGGACTATAGGACCAAAGGAAATATCCTCCGATAACAAAGAGAAAGAAGCTTTCTGAGAAACTTCTTTGTGTTCTGTGAAATCATCTCACAGAGTTACAGCTTTCCCCTCAAGAAGCCTTTCGCTAAGACAGTTCCTGTGGAATTGGCAAAGTGATATTTGGAAGCCCATAGAGGGCTATGGTGAAAAAGGAAATATCCTCAGATGAAATCTGGAAAGAAGCTTTCTGAGAAACTGCTTAGTGTTCTGTTAATTCATCTCACAGAGTTACATCTGTATTTCGTGTATCTCTTTGCTCGATTTATTTCTCTGGAATCTGAGAACAGATATTTCGGATCCCTTTGAAGACTATGGGAAATATCCTCCGATAACAAAGAGAAAGAAGCTTTCTGAGAAACTTCTTTGTGTTCTGTGAAATCATCTCACAGAGTTACAGTTTTCCCCTCAAGAAGCCTTTCGCAAAGACAGTTCTTGTGGAATTGGCAAAGTGATATTTGGAAGCCCTTAGAGGGCTATGGTGAAAAAGGAAATATCCTCAGATGAAATCTGGAAAGAAGCTTTCTAAGAAACTGCTGAGTGTTCTGTTAATTAATCTCACAGAGTTAAATCTGTATTTCGTGGATCTCTTTGCTAGCCTTATTTCTGTGGAATCTGAGAACAGATATTTCGGATCCCATTGAAGACTTTAGGGCCAAAGGAAATATCCTCCGATAACAAAGAGAAAGAAGCTTTCTGAGAAACTTCTTTGTGTTCTGTGAAATCATCTCACAGAGTTACAGCTTTCCCCTCAAGAAGCCTTTCGCTAAGACAGTTCTTGTGGAATTGGCAAAGTGATATTTGGAAGCCCATAGAGGGCTATGGTGAAAAAGGAAATATCCTCAGATGAAATCTGGAAAGAAGCTTTCTGAGAAACTGCTTAGTGTTCTGTTAATTCATCTGACAGAGTTACATCTGTATTTCGTGGATCTCTTTGCTAGCCTTATTTCTTTGGAATCTGAGAACAGATATTTCGGATCCCATTGAAGACTATAGGGCCAAAGGAAATATCCTCCGATAACAAAGAGAAAGAAGCTTTCTGAGAAACTTCTTTGTGTTCTGTGAAATCATCTCACAGAGTTACAGCTTTCCCCTCAAGAAGCCATTCGCTAAGACAGTTCTTGTGGAATTGGCAAAGTGATATTTGGAAGCCCATAGAGGGCTATGGTGAAAAAGGAAATATCCTCAGATGAAATCTGGAAAGAAGCTTTCTGTGAAACTGCTTAGTGTTCTGTTAATTCATCTCACAGAGTTACATCTGTATTTCGTGGATCTCTTTGCTAGATTTATTTCTCTGGAATCTGAGAACAGATATTTCGGATCCCTTTGAAGACTATGGGAAATATCCTCCGATAACAAAGAGAAAGAAGCTTTCTGAGAAACTTCTTTGTGTTCTCTGAAATCATCTCACAGAGTTACAGTTTTCCCCTCAAGAAGCCTTTCGCTAAGACAGTTCTTGTGGAATTGGCAAAGTGATATTTGGAAGCCCATAGAGGGCTATTTTGAAAAAGGAAATATCCTCAGATGAAATCTGTTAGGAAGCTTTCTGAGAAACTTCTGAGTGTTCTGTTAATTCATCTCACAGAGTTACATCTGTATTTCGTGGATCTCTTTGCTAGCCTTATATCTGTGGAATCTGAGAACAGATATTTCGGATCCCTTTGAAGACTATAGGGCCACAGGAAATATCCTCCGATAACAAAGAGAAAGAAGCTGTCTGAGAAACTTCTTTGTGTTCTGTGAAATCATCTCACAGAGTTACAGCTTTCCCCTCAAGAAGCCTTTCGCTAAGACAGTTCTTGTGGAATTGGCAAAGTGATATTTGGAAGCCCATAGACGGCTATGGTGAAAAAGGAAATATCCTCAGTTGAAACCTGGAAAGAAGCTTTCTGAGAAACTGCTTAGTGTTCTCTTAATTCATCTCACAGAGTTACATCTGTATTTCGTGGATCTCTTTGCTAGCCTTATTTCTGTGGAATCTGAGAACAAATATTTCGGATCCCATTGAAGACTATAGGGCCAAAGGAATTATCCTCCGATAACAAAAAGAAAGAAGCTTTCTGAGAATCTTCTTTGTGATCTGTGAAATCATCTCACAGAGTTACAGCTTTCCCCGCAAGAAGCCTTTCGCTAAGACAGTTCTTGTGGAATTGGCAAAGTGATATTTGGAAGCCCATAGAGGGCTATTGTGAAAAAGGAAATATACTCATAGGAAATCTAGAAAGAAGGTTTCTGAGAAACTGCTTAGTGTTCTGTTAATTCATCTCACAGAGTTACATCTGTATTTCGTGGATCTCTTTGCTAGACTTATTTCTGTGGAATCTGAGAACAGATATTTCGGATCCCTTTGAAGACTATAGGGCCAAAGGAAATATCCTCCGATAACAAAGAGAAAGAAGCTTACTGAGAAACTTCTTTGTGTTCTGTGAAATCATCTCACAGAGTTACAGCTTTCCCCTCAAGAAGCCTTTCGCTAAGACAGTTCTTGTGGAATTGGCAAAGCGATATTTGGAAGCCCATAGAGGGCTATGGTGAAAAAGGAAATATCCTCAGATGAAATCTGGAAAGAAGCTTTCTGAGAAACTGCTTAGTGTTCTGTTAATTCATCTCACAGAGTTACATCTGTATTTCGTGGATCTCTTTGCTAGCCTTATTTCTGTGGAATCTGAGAACAGATATTGCGGATCCCATTGAAGACTATAGGGCCAAAGGAAATATCCTCCGATAACAAAGAGAAAGAAGCTGTCTGAGAAACTTCTTTGTGTTCTGTGAAATCATCTCACAGAGTTACAGCTTTCCCCTCAAGAAGCCTTTCGCTAAGACACTTCTTGTGGAATTGGCAAAGTGATATTTGGAAGCCCATAGAGGGCTATGGTGAAAAAGGAAATATCCTCAGATGAAATCTGGAAGGAAGCTTTCTGAGAAACTGCTGAGTGTTCTGTTAATTCATCTCACAGAGTTACATCTGTATTTCGTGGATCTCTTTGCTAGCCTTATTTCTGTGGAATCTGAGAACAGATATTTCGGATCCCATTGAAGACTATAGGGCCAAAGGAAATATCCTCCGATAACAAAGAGAAAGAAGCTTTCTGAGAAACTTCTTTGTGTTCTGTGAAATCATCTCACAGAGTTACAGCTTTCCCCTCAAGAAGCCTTTCGCTAAGACAGTTCTTGTGGAATTGGCAAAGTGATATTTGGAAGCCCATAGAGGGCTATGGTGAAAAAGGAAATATCCTCAGATGAAATCTGGAAAGAAGCTTTCTGAGAAACTGCTTAGTGTTCTGTTACTTCATCTCACAGAGTTACATCTGTATTTCGTGGATCTCTTTGCTAGACTTATTTCTGTGGAATCTGAGAACAGATATTTCGGATCCCTTTGAAGCCAATAGGGCCAAAGGAAATATCCTCCGATAACAAAGAGAAAGAAGGTTACTGAGAAACTTCTTTGTGTTCTGTGCAATCATCTCACAAAGTTACAGCTTTCCCCTCAAGAAGCCTTTCGCTAAGACAGTTCTTGTGGAATTGGCAAAGAGATACTTGGAAGCCCTTAGAGGTCTATGGTGAAAAAGGAAATGTCCTCAGATGAAATCTGGAAAGAAGATTTCTGAGAAACTGCTGAGTGTTCTGTTAATTCATCTCACAGAGTTACATCTCTATTTCGTGGATCTCTTTGCTAGACTTATTTCTGTGGAATCTGAGAACAGATATTTCGGATCCTATTGAAGACTATAGGGCCAAAGGAAATATCCTCCCATAACAAAGAGAAAGAAGCTTTCTGACAACCTTCTTTGTGTTCTGTGAAATCATCTCACAGAGTTACAGCTTTCCCCTCAAGAAGCCTTTCGCTAAGACAGTTCTTGTGGAATTGGCAAAGTGATATTTGGAAGCCCATAGAGGGCTATGGTGAAAAAGGAAGTATCCACAGATGAAATCTGGAAGGAAGCTTTCTGAGAAACTGCTGAGTGTTCTGTTAATTCATCTCACAGAGTTACATCTGTATGTCCTGGATCTCTTCGTTAGCCTTATTTCTGTGGAATCTGAGAACAGATTATTCGGATCCCCTTGAATACTCTAGGGACAAAGGAAATATCCTCCGATAACAAAGAGAAAGAAGCTTTCTGAGAAACTTCTTTGTGTTCTGTGTAATCATCTCACAGAGTTACAGCTTTCCCCTCAAGAAACCTTTCGTAAAGACAGTTTTCCTGGAATTTGCAAAGTGATATTTGGAAGCCCTTAGAGGGCTATGGTGAAAAAGGAAATATCCTCAGATGAAATCTGGAAAGAAGCTTTCTGAGAAACTGCTTAGTGTTCTGTTAATTCATCTCACAGAGTTACATCTGTATTTCGTGGATCTCTTTGCTAGCCTTATTTCTGTGGAATCTGAGAACAGATATTTCGGATCCCTTTGAAGACTATAGGGCCAAAGGAAATATCCTCCGATAACAAAGAGAAAGAAGCTTTCTGAGAAACTTCTTTGTGTTCTGTGAAATCATCTCACAGAGTTACAGCTTTCCCCTCAAGAAGACTTTCGCTAAGACAGTTCTTGTGAAATTGGCAAAGTGATATTTGGAAGCCCTTAGAGGGCTATGGTGAAAAAGGAAATATCCTCAGATGAAATCTGGAAAGAAGCTTTCTGTGAAACTGCTGAGTGTTCTGTTAATTCATCTCACAGAATTACATCTGTATTTCGTGGATCTCTTTGCTAGCCTTATTTCTGTGGAATCTGAGAACAGATATTTCGGATCCCATTGAAGACTATAGGGCCAAAGGAAATATCCTCCGATAACAAAGAGAAAGAAGCTTTCTGAGAAACTTCTTTGTGTTCTGTGAAATCATCTCACAGAGTTACAGCTTTCCCCTCAAGAAGCCTTTCGCTAAGACAGTTCTTGTGGAATTGGCAAAGTGATATTTGGAAGCCCATAGAGGGCTATGGTGAAAAAGGAAATATCCTCAGATGAAATCTGGAAAGAAGCTTTCTGAGAAACTGCTTAGTGTTCTGTTAATTCATCTCACAGAGTTACATCTGTATTTCGTGGATCTCTTTGCTAGCCTTATTTCTGTGGAATCTGAGAACAGATATTTCGGATCCCCTTGAAGACTATAGGGCCAAAGGAAATATCCTCCGATAACAAAGAGAAAGAAGCTTTCTGAGAAACTTCTTTGTGTTCTGTGAAATCATCTCAAAGAGTTACAGCTTTGCCCTCAAGAAGCCTTTCGCTAAGACAGCTCTTGTGGAATTGGCAAAGTGATATTTGGAAGCCCATAGAGGGCTATGGTGAAAAAAGAAATATCCTCAAATGAAATCTCGGAAGAAGCTTTCTGAGAAACTGCTGAGTGTTCTGTTAATTCATCTCAGAGAGTTACATCTGTATTTCGTGGATCTCTTTGCTAGCCTTATTTCTGTGGAATCTGAGAACAGATATTTCGGATCCCATTGAAGACTATAGGGCCAAAGGAAATATCCTCCGATAACAAAGAGAAAGAAGCTTTCTGAGAAACTTCTTTGTGTTCTGTGAAATCATCTCACAGAGTTACAGCTTTCCCCTCAAGAAGCCTTTCGCTAAGACAGTTCTTGTGGAATTGGCAAAGTGATATTTGGAAGCCCATAGAGGGCTATGGTGAAAAAGGAAATATCCTCAGATGAAATCTGGAAGGAAGCTTTCTGAGAAACTGCTTAGTGTTCTGTTAATTCATCTCATAGAGTTACATCTGTATTTCGTGGATCTCTTTGCTAGCCTTATTTCTTTGGAATCTGAGAACAGATATTTCGGATCCCATTGAAGACTGTAGGGCCAAAGGAAATATCCTCCGATAACAAAGAGAAAGAAGCTTTCTGAGAAACTTCTTTGTGTTCTGTGAAATCATCTCACAGAGTTACAGCTTTCCCCTCAAGAAGCCTTTCGCTAAGACAGTTCTTGTGGAATTGGCAAAGTGATATTTGGAAGCCCATAGAGGGCTATGGTGAAAAAGGAAATATACTCAGATGAAATCTGGAAGGAAGCTTTCTGAGAAACTACTGAGTGTTCTGTTAATTCATCTCACAGAATTACATCTGTATTTCGTGGATCTCTTTGCTGGCCTTATTTCTGTGGAATCTGAGAGCAGATATTTCGGATCCCATTGAAGACTATAGGGCCAAAGGAAATATCCTCCGATAACAAAGAGAAAGAAGCTTTCTGAGAAACTTCCTTGTGTTCTGTGAAATCATCTCACAGAGTTAAAGCTTTCCCCTCAAGAAGCCTTTCGCTAAGAGAGTTTTCGTGGAATTGGTAAAGTGATATTTGGAAGCCCATAGAGGGCTATGGTGAAAAAGGAAATATCCTCAGATGAAATCTGGAAAGAAGCTTTCTGAGAAACTGCTTAGTGTTCTGTTAATTCATCTCACAGAGTTACATCTGTATTTCGTGGATCTCTTTGCTAGCCTTTTTTCTGTGGAATCTGAGAACAGATATTTGGGATCCCTTTGAAGACTATAGGGCCAAAGGAAATATCCTCCGATAACAAAGAGTAAGAAGCTTTCTGAGAAACTTCTTTGTGTTCTGTGAAATCATCTCACAGAGTTACAGCTTTCCCCTCAAGAAGCCTTTCGCTAAGACAGTTCTTGTGGAATTGGCAAAGTGGTATTTGGAAGCCCATAGAGGGCTATGGTGAAAAAGGAAATATCCTCAGATGAAATCTGGAAAGAAGCTTTCTGTGAAACTGCTTAGTGTTCTGTTAATTCATGTCACAGAGTTACATCTGTATTTCGTTGATCTCTTTGCTAGACTTATTTCTGTTGAATCTGAGAACAGATATTTCGGATCCCTTTGAAGACTATAGGGCCAAAGGAAATATCCTCCGATAACAAAGAGAAAGAAGCTTACTGAGAAACTTCTTTGTGTTCTGTGAAATCATCTCACAGAGTTACAGCTTTCCCCTCAAGAAGCCTTTCGCTAAGACAGTTCTTGTGGAATTGGCAAAGTGATATTTGGAAGCCCATAGAGGGCTATGGTGAAAAAGGAAATATCCTCAGATGAAATCTGGAAAGAAGCTTTCTGAGAAACTGCTTAGTGTTCTGTTAATTCATCTCACGGAGTTACATCCGTATTTCGTGGATCTCTTTGCTAGCCTTATTTCTGTGGAATCTGAGAACAGATATTTCCGATCCCTTTGAAGACTATAGGGCCAAAGGAAATAATCTCCGATAACAAAGAGAAAGAAGCTTTCTGAGAAACTTCTTTGTGTTCTGTGAAATCATCTCACAGAGTTACAGCTTTCCCCTCAAGAAGCCTTTCGCTAAGACAGTTCTTGTGGAATTGGCAAAGTGATATTTGGAAGCCCATAGAGGGCTATGGTGAAAAAGGAAATATCCTCAGATGAAATCTGTAAGGAAGCTTTCTGAGAATCTGCTGAGTGTTCTGTTAATTCATCTCACAGAGTTACATCTGTATGTCGTGGATCTCTTTGCTAGCCTTATTTCTGTGGAATCTGAGAACAGATATTTCGGATCCCATTGAAGACTACAGGGCCAAAGGTAATATCCTCCGATAAAAAAGAGAAAGAAGCTTTCTGAGAAACTTCTTTGTGTTCTGTGAAATCATCTCACAGAGTTACAGCTTTCCCCTCAAGAAGCCTTTCGCTAAGAGAGTTTTCGTGGAATTGGCAAAGTGATATTTGGAAGCCCATAGAGGGCTATGGTGAAAAAGGAAATATCCTCAGATGAAATCTGGAAAGAAGCTTTCTGAGAAACTGCTGAGTGTTCTCTTAATTCATCTCACAGAGTTACATCTGTATTTCGTGGATCTCTTAGCTAGCCTTATTTCTTTGGAATCTGAGAACAGATATTTCGGATCCCATTGAAGACTATAGAGCCAAAGGAAATATCCTCCGATAACAAAGAGAAAGAAGCTTTCTGAGAAACTTCTTTGGGTTCTGTGAAATCATCTCACAGAGTTACAGCTTTCCCCGCAAGAAGCCTTTCGCTAAGACAGTTCTTGTGGAATTGGCAAAGTGATATTTGGAAGCCCATAGAGGGCTATTTTGAAAAAGGAAATATCCTCAGATGAAACCAGGAGGAAGCTTTCTGAGAAACTGCTGAGTGTTCTGTTAATTCATCTCACAGAGTTACATCTGTATTTCGTGGATCTCTTTGCTAGCCTTATTTCTGTGGAATCTGAGAACAGATATTTCGGATCCCATTGAAGACTATAGGGCCAAAGGAAATATCCTCCGATAACAAAGAGAAAGAAGCTTTCTGAGAAACTTCTTTGTGTTCTGTGAAATCATCTCACAGAGTTACAGCTTTCCCCTCAAGAAGCCTTTCGCTAAGACAGTTCCTGTGGAATTGGCAAAGTGATATTTGGAAGCCCATAGAGGGCTATGGTGAAAAAGGAAATATCCTCAGATGAAATCTGGAAAGAAGCTTTCTGAGAAACTGCTTAGTGTTCTGTTAATTCATCTCACAGAGTTACATCTGTATTTCGTGGATCTCTTTGCTCGATTTATTTCTCTGGAATCTGAGAACAGATATTTCGGATCCCTTTGAAGACTATGGGAAATATCCTCCGATAACAAAGAGAAAGAAGCTTTCTGAGAAACTTCTTTGTGTTCTGTGAAATCATCTCACAGAGTTACAGTTTTCCCCTCAAGAAGCCTTTCGCAAAGACAGTTCTTGTGGAATTGGCAAAGTGATATTTGGAAGCCCTTAGAGGGCTATGGTGAAAAAGGAAATATCCTCAGATGAAATCTGGAAAGAAGCTTTCTAAGAAACTGCTGAGTGTTCTGTTAATTAATCTCACAGAGTTAAATCTGTATTTCGTGGATCTCTTTGCTAGCCTTATTTCTGTGGAATCTGAGAACAGATATTTCGGATCCCATTGAAGACTATAGGGCCAAAGGAAATATCCTCCGATAACAAAGAGAAAGAAGCTTTCTGAGAAACTTCTTTGTGTTCTGTGAAATCATCTCACAGAGTTACAGCTTTCCCCTCAAGAAGCCTTTCGCTAAGACAGTTCTTGTGGAATTGGCAAAGTGATATTTGGAAGCCCATAGAGGGCTATGGTGAAAAAGGAAATATCCTCAGATGAAATCTGGAAAGAAGCTTTCTGAGAAACTGCTTAGTGTTCTGTTAATTCATCTGACAGAGTTACATCTGTATTTCGTGCATCTCTTTGCTAGCCTTATTTCTTTGGAATCTGAGAACAGATATTTCGGATCCCATTGAAGACTATAGGGCCAAAGGAAATATCCTCCGATAACAAAGAGAAAGAAGCTTTCTGAGAAACTTCTTTGTGTTCTGTGAAATCATCTCACAGAGTTACAGCTTTCCCCTCAAGAAGCCTTTCGCTAAGACAGTTCTTGTGGAATTGGCAAAGTGATATTTGGAAGCCCATAGAGGGCTATGGTGAAAAAGGAAATATCCTCAGATGAAATCTGGAAAGAAGCTTTCTGTGAAACTGCTTAGTGTTCTGTTAATTCATCTCACAGAGTTACATCTGTATTTCGTGGATCTCTTTGCTAGATTTATTTCTCTGGAATCTGAGAACAGATATTTCGGATCCCTTTGAAGACTATGGGAAATATCCTCCGATAACAAAGAGAAAGAAGCTTTCTGAGAAACTTCTTTGTGTTCTCTGAAATCATCTCACAGAGTTACAGTTTTCCCCTCAAGAAGCCTTTCGCTAAGACAGTTCTTGTGGAATTGGCAAAGTGATATTTGGAAGCCCATAGAGGGCTCTTTTGAAAAAGGAAATATCCTCAGATGAAATCTGTTAGGAAGCTTTCTGAGAAACTTCTGAGTGTTCTGTTAATTCATCTCACAGAGTTACATCTGTATTTCGTGGATCTCTTTGCTAGCCTTATTTCTGTGGAATCTGAGAACAGATATTTCGGATGCCATTGAAGACTATAGGGCCAAAGGAAATATCCTCCAATAACAAAGAGAAAGAAGCTTTCTGAGAAACTTCTTTCTCCTCTGTGAAATCATCTCACAGAGGTACAGCGTTCCCCTCAAGAAGCCTTTCGCAAAGACAGTTCTTGTGGAATTGGCAAAGTGATATTTGGAAGCCCCTAGAGGGCTATGGTGAAAAAGGAAATATCCTCAGATGAAATCTGGAAAGAAGCTTTCTAAGAAACTGCTGAGTGTTCTGTTAATTCATCTCACAGAGTTAAATCTGTATTTCGTGCATCTCTTTGCTAGCCTTATTTCTGTGGAATCTGAGAACAGATATTTCGGATCCCATTGAAGACTATAGGGCCAAAGGAAATATCCTCCGATAACAAAGAGAAAGAAGCTTTCTGAGACTTCTTTGTGTTCTGTGAAATCATCTCACAGAGTTACAGCTTTCCCCTCAAGAAGCCTTTCGCTAAGACAGTTCTTGTGGAATTGGCAAAGTGATATTTGGAAGCCCATAGAGGGCTATGGTGAAAAAGGAAATATCCTCAGATGAAATCTGGAAAGAAGCTTTCTGAGAAACTGCTTAGTGTTCTGTTAATTCATCTGACAGAGTTACATCTGTATTTCGTGGATCTCTTTGCTAGCCTTATTTCTTTGGAATCTGAGAACAGATATTTCGGATCCCATTGAAGACTATAGGGCCAAAGGAAATATCCTCCGATAACAAAGAGAAAGAAGCTTTCTGAGAAACTTCTTTGTGTTCTGTGAAATCATCTCACAGAGTTACAGCTTTCCCCTCAAGAAGCCTTTCGCTAAGACAGTTCTTGTGGAATTGGCAAAGTGATATTTGGAAGCCCATAGAGGGCTATGGTGAAAAAGGAAATATCCTCAGATGAAATCTGGAAAGAAGCTTTCTGAGAAACTGCTTAGTGTTCTGTTAATTCATCTCACAGAGTTACATCTGTATTTCGTGGATCTCTTTGCTAGCCTTATTTCTTTGGAATCTGAGAACAGATATTTCGGATCCCATTGAAGACTATAGGGCCAAAGGAAATATCCTCCGATAACAAAGAGAAAGAAGCTTTCTGAGAAACTTCTTTGTGTTCTGTGAAGTCATCTCACAGAGTTACAGCTTTCCCCTCAAGAAGCCTTTCGCTAAGACAGTTCTTGTGGAATTGGCAAAGTGATATTTGGAAGCCCATAGAGGGCTATGGTGAAAAAGGAAATATCCTCAGATGAAATCTGGAATGAAGCTTTCTGAGAAACTACTGAGTGTTCTGTTAATTCATCTCACAGAATTACATCTGTATTTCGTGGATCTCTTTGCTGGCCTTATTTCTGTGGAATCTGAGAACAGATATTTCGGATCCCATTGAAGACTATAGGGCCAAAGGAAATATCCTCCGATAACAAAGAGAAAGAAGCTTTCTGAGAAACTTCTTTGTGTTCTGTGAAATCATCTCACAGAGTTACAGTTTTCCCCTCAAGAAGCCTTTCGCTAAGACAGTTCTTGTGGAATTGGCAAAGCGATATTTGGAAGCCCATAGAGGGCTATGGTGAAAAAGGAAATTTCCTCAGATGAAATCTGGAAAGAAGCTTTCTGAGAAACTGCTTAGTGTTCTGTGAATTCATCTCACAGAGTTACATCTGTATTTCGTGGATCTCTTTGCTAGCCTTATTTCTTTGGAATCTGAGAACAGATATTTCGGATCCCATTGAAGACTATAGGGCCACAGGAAATATCCTCCGATAACAAAGAGAAAGAAGCTTTCTGAGAAACTTCTTTGTGTTCTGTGAAATCATCTCACAGAGTTACAGCTTTTCCCTCAAGAAGCCTTTCGCTAAGACAGTTCTTGTGGAATTGGCAAAGTGATATTTGGAAGCCCATAGAGGGCTATGGTGAAAAAGGAAATATCCTCAGATGAAATCTGGAAAGAAGCTTTCTGTGAAACTGCTTAGTGTTCTGTTAATTCATCTCACAGAGTTACATCTGTATTTCGTGGATCTCTTTGCTAGCCTTATTTCTTTGGAATCTGAGAACAGATATTTCGGATCCCATTGAAGACTATAGGGCCAAAGGAAATATCCTCCGATAACAAAGAGAAAGAAGCTTTCTGAGAAACTTCTTTGTGTTCTGTGAAATCATCTCACAGAGTTACAGCTTTCCCCTCAAGAAGCCTTTCGCTAAGACAGTTCTTGTGGAATTGGCAAAGTGATATTTGGAAGCCCATAGAGGGCTATGGTGAAAAGGGAAATATCCTCAGATGAAATCTGGAAGGAAGCTTTCTGAGAAACTGCTGAGTGTTCTGTTAATTCATCTCACAGAATTACATCTGTATTTCGTGGATCTCTTTGCTAGCCTTATTTCTGTGGAATCTGAGAAAAGATATTTCGGATCCCTTTGAAGACTATAGGGCCAAAGGAAATATCCTCCGATAACAAAGAGAAAGAAGCTTTCTGAGAAACTTCTTTGTGTTCTGTGAAATCATCTCACAGAGTTACAGCTTTCCCCTCAAGAAGCCTTTCGCTAAGACAGTTGTTGTGGAATTGGCAAAGTGATATTTGGAAGCTCATAGAGGGCTATGGTGAAAAAGGAAATATCCTCAGATGAAATCTGGAAAGAAGCTTTCTGAGAAACTGCTTAGTGTTCTTTTAATTAATCTCACAGAGTTACATCTGTATTTCGTGGATCTCTTTGCTAGCCTTATTTCTGTGGAATCTGAGAACAAATATTTCGGATCCCATTGAAGACTATAGGGCCAAAGGAAATATCCTCCGATAACAAAGAGAAAGAAGCTTTCTGAGAAACTTCTTTGTGTTCTGTGAAATCATCTCACAGAGTTACAGCTTTCCCCTCAAGAAGCCTTTCGCTAAGACAGTTCTTGTGGAATTGGCAAAGTGATATTTGGAAGCCCATAGAGGGCTATGGTGAAAAAGGAAATATCCTCAGATGAAATCTGGAAAGAAGCTTTCTGAGAAACTGCTGAGTGTTCTGTTAATTCATCTCACAGAGTTACATCTGTATTTCGAGGATGTCTTTGCTAGCTTTATTTCTGTGGATTCTGAGAACAGATATTTCGGATCCCATTGAAGACTATAGTGCCAAAGGAAATATCCTCCGATAACAAAGAGAAAGAAGCTTTCTGAGAAACTTCTTTGTGTTCTGTGAAATCATCTCACAGAGTTACAGCTTTCCCCTCAAGAAGCCTTTCGCTAAGACAGTTCTTGTGCAATTGGCAAAGTGATATTTGGAAGCCCATAGAGGGCTATGGTGAAAAAGGAAATATCCTCAGATGAAATCTGGAAGGAAGCTTTCCTAGAAACTGCTTAGTGTTCTGTTAATTCATCTCACACAGTTACATCTGTATTTCGTGGATCTTTTTGCTAGCCTTATTTCTGTGGAATCTGAGAACAGATATTTCGGATCCCATTGAAGACTATAGGGCCAAAGGAAATATCCTCCGATAACAAAGAGAAAGAAGCTTTCTGAGAAACTTCTTTGTGTTCTGTGAAATCATCTCACAGAGTTACAGCTTTCCCCTCAAGAAGCCTTTCGCTAAGACAGTTCTTGTGGAATTGGCAAAGTGATATTTGGAAGCCCATAGAGGGCTATGGTGAAAAAGGAAATATCCTCAGATGAAATCTGGAAAGAAGCTTTCTGAGAAACTGCTTAGTGTTCTGTTAATTCATCTCACAGAGTTACATCTGTATTTCGTGGATCTCTTTGCTAGCCTTATTTCTGTGGAATCTGAGAACAGACATTTCGGATCCCATTGAAGACTATAGGGCCAAAGGAAATATCCTCCGATAACAAAGAGAAAGAAGCTTTCTGAGAAACTTCTTTGTGTTCTGTGAAATCATCTCACAGAGTTACAGCTTTCCCCTCAAGAAGCCTTTCGCTAAGACAGTTGTTGTGGAATTGGCAAAGTGATATTTGGAAGCCCATAGAGGGCTATGGTGAAAAAGGAAATATCCTCACATGAAATCTGGAAAGAAGCTTTCTGAGAAACTACTTGGTGTTCTGTTAATTCATCTCACAGAGTTACATCTGTATTTCGTGGATCTCTTTGCTAGCCTTATTTCTGTGGAATCTGAGAACAGATATTTCGGATCCCATTGAAGACTATAGGGCCAAAGGCAATATCCTCCGATAACAAAGAGAAAGAAACTTTCTGAGAAACTTCTTTGTGTTCTGTGAAATCATCTCACAGAGTTACAGCTTTCCCCTCAAGAAGCCTTTCGCTAAGACAGTTCTTGTGGAATTGGCAAAGCGATATTTGGAAGCCCATAGTGGGCTATGGTGAAAAAGGAATTATCCTCAGATGAAATGTGGAAAGAAGCTTTCTGAGAAACTGCTTAGTGTTATGTTAATTCATCTCACAGAGTTACATCTGTATTTCGTGGATCTCTTTGCTAGCCTTATTTCTGTGGAATCTGAGAACAGATATTTCGGATCCCATTGAAGACTATAGGGCCAAAGGAAATATCCTCCGATAACAAAGAGAAAGAAGCTTTCTGTGAAACTCCTTTGTGTTCTGTGAAATCATCTCACAGAGTTACAGCGTTCCCCTCAAGAAGCCTTTCGCAAAGACAGTTCTTGTGGAATTGGCAAAGTGATATTTGGAAGCCCTTAGAGGGCTATGGTGAAAAAGGAAATATCCTCAGATGAAATCTGGAAAGAAGCTTTCTGAGAAACTGCTGAGTGTTCTGTTAATTCATCTCACAGAGTTACATCTGTATTTCGTGGATCTCTTTGCTAGCCTTATTTCTGTGGAATCTGAGAACAGATATTTCGGATCCCATTGAAGACTACAGGGCCAAAGGAAATATCCTCCGATAACAAAGAGAAAGAAGCTTTCTGAGAAACTTCTTTGTGTTCTGTGAAATCATCTCACAGAGTTACAGCTTTCCCCTCAAGAAGCCTTTCGCTAAGACAGTTCTTGTGGAATTGGCAAAGTGATATTTGGAAGCCCATAGACGGCTATGGTGAAAAAGGAAATATCCTCAGTTGAAACCTGGAAAGAAGCTTTCTGAGAAACTGCTTAGTGTTCTCTTAATTCATCTCACAGAGTTACATCTGTATTTCGTGGATCTCTTTGCTAGCCTTATTTCTGTGGAATCTGAGAACAAATATTTCGGATCCCATTGAAGATTATAGGGCCAAAGGAAATATCCTCCGATAACAAAAAGAAAGAAGCTTTCTGAGAATCTTCTTTGTGTTCTGTGAAATCATCTCACAGAGTTACAGCTTTCCCCGCAAGAAGCCTTTCGCTAAGACAGTTCTTGTGGAATTGGCAAAGTGATATTTGGAAGCCCATAGAGGGCTATTGTGAAAAAGGAAATATACTCATAGGAAATCTAGAAAGAAGGTTTCTGAGAAACTGCTTAGTGTTCTGTTAATTCATCTCACAGAGTTACATCTGTATTTCGTGGATCTCTTTGCTAGCCTTATTTCTGTGGAATCTGAGAACAGATATTGCGGATCCCATTGAAGACTATAGGGCCAAAGGAAATATCCTCCGATAACAAAGAGAAAGAAGCTGTCTGAGAAACTTCTTTGTGTTCTGTGAAATCATCTCACAGAGTTACAGCTTTCCCTTCAAGAATCCTTTCGCTAAGACAGTTCTTGTGGAATTGGCAAAGTGATATTTGGAAGCCCATAGAGGGCTATGGTGAAAAAGGAAATATCCTCAGATGAAATCTGGAAAGAAGCTTTCTGAGAAACTGCTTAGTGTTCTGTTAATTCATCTCACAGAGTTACATCTGTATTTCGTGGATCTCTTTGCTAGCCTTATTTCTGTGGAATCTGAGAACACATATTGCGGATCCCATTGAAGACTATAGGGCCAAAGGAAATATCCTCCGATAACAAAGAGAAAGAAGCTGTCTGAGAAACTTCTTTGTGTTCTGTGAAATCATCTCACAGAGTTACAGCTTTCCCTTCAAGAATCCTTTCGCTAAGACAGTTCTTGTGGAATTGGCAAAGTGATATTTGGAAGCCCTTAGAGGGCTATGGTGAAAAAGGAAATATCCTCAGATGAAATCTGGAAAGAAGCTTTCTGAGAAACTGCTGAGTGTTTTGTTAGTTCATCTCACAGAGTTACATCTGTTTTTCGTGGATCTCTTTGCTAGCCTTATTTCTGTGGAATCTGAGAACAGATATTTCGGATCCCATTGAAGACTACAGGGCCAAAGGAAATATCCTCCGATAACAAAGAGAAAGAAGCTTTCTGAGAAACTTCTTTGTGTTCTGTGAAATCATCTCACAGAGTTACAGCTTTCCCCTCAAGAAGCCTTTCGCTAAGACAGTTCCTGTGGAATTGGCAAAGTGATATTTGGAAGCCCATAGAGGGCTATGTTGAAAAAGGAAATATCCTCAGATGAAATCTGGAAAGAAGCTTTCTGTGAAACTGCTTAGTGTTCTGTTAATTCATCTCACAGAGTTACATCTGTATTTCGTGGATCTCTTTGCTAGATTTAATTGTCTGGAATCTGAGAACAGATATTTCGGATCCCTTTGAAGACTATGGGAAATATCCTCCGATAACAAAGAGAAAGAAGCTTTCTGAGAAACTTCTTGGTGTTCTGTGAAATCATCTCACAGAGTTACAGTTTTCCCCTCAAGAAGCCTTTCGCTAAGAGAGTTCTTGTGGAATTGGCAAAGTGATATTTGGAAGCCCATAGAGGGCTATTTTGAAAAAGGAAATATCCTCAGAAGAAATCTGTTAGGAAGCTTTCTGAGAAACTGTTGAGTGTTCTGTTAATTCATCTCACAGAGTTACATCTGTATTTCGTGGATCTCTTTGCTAGCCTTATTTCTGTGGAATCTGAGAACAGATATTTCGGATGCCATTGAAGACTATAGGGCCAAAGGAAATATCCTCCGATAACAAAGAGAAAGAAGCTTTCTGAGAAACTTCTTTGTGTTCTGTGAAATCATCTCACAGAGTTACAGCTTTCCCCGCAAGAAGCCTTTCGCTAAGACAGTTCTTTTGGAATTGGCAAAGTGATATTTGGAAGCCCATAGAGGGCTATTGTGAAAAAGGAAATATACTCAGATGAAATCTGGAAAGAAGGTTTCTGTGAAACTGCTTAGTGTTCTGTTAATTCATCTCACAGAGTTACATCTGTATTTCGTGGATCTCTTTGCTAGACTTATTTCTGTGGAATCTGAGAACAGATATTTCGGATCCCTTTGAAGACTGTAGGGCCAAAGGAAATATCCTCCGATAACAAAGAGAAAGAAGCTGTCTGAGTAACTTCTTTGTGTTCTGTGAAATCATCTCACAGAGTTACAGCTTTCCCCTCAAGAAGCCTTTCGCTAAGACAGTTCTTGTGGAATTGGCAAAGCGATATTTGGAAGCCCATAGAGGGCTATGGTGAAAAAGGAAATATCCTCAGATGAAATCTGGAAATAAGCTTTCTGAGAAACTGCTTAGTGTTCTGTTAATTCATCTCACAGAGTTACATCTGTATGTCGTGGATCTCTTTGCTAGCCTTATTTCTGTGGAATCTGAGAACCGATATTGCGGATCCCATTGAAGACTATAGGGCCAAAGGAAATAATCTCTGATAACAAAGAGAAAGAAGCTTTCTGAGAAACTTCTTTGTGTTCTGTGAAATCATCTCACAGAGTTACAGCTTTCCCCTCAAGAATCCTTTCGCTAAGACAGTTCTTGTGGAATTGGCAAAGTGATATTTGGAAGCCCATAGAGGGCTATGGTGAAAAAGGAAATATCCTCAGATGAAATCTGGAAATAAGCTTTCTGAGAAACTGCTGAGTGTTCTGTTAATTCATCTCACAGAGTTACATCTGTATGTCGTGGATCTCTTTGCTAGCCTTATTTCTGTGGAATCTGAGAACCGATATTGCGGATCCCTTTGAAGACTATAGGGCCAAAGGAAATTTCCTCCGATAACAAAGAGAAAGAAGCTTACTGAGAAATTTCTTTGTGTTCTGTGAAATCATCTCACAGAGTTACAGCTTTCCCCTCAAGAAGCCTTTCGCTAAGACAGTTCTTGTGGAATTGGCAAAGCGATATTTGGAAGCCCATAGAGGGCTATGGTGAAAAAGGAAATATCCTCAGATGAAATCTGGAAAGAAGCTTTCTGAGAAACTGCTTAGTGTTCTGTTAATTCATCTCACAGAGTTACATCTGTATTTCGTGGATCTCTTTGCTAGCCTTATTTCTGTGGAATCTGAGAACACATATTGCGGATCCCATTGAAGACTATAGGGCCAAAGGAAATATCCTCCGATAACAAAGAGAAAGAAGCTGTCTGAGAAACTTCTTTGTGTTCTGTGAAATCATCTCACAGAGTTACAGCTTTCCCCTCAAGAATCCTTTCGCTAAGGCAGTTCTTGTGGAATAGGCAAAGTGATATTTGGAAGCCCATAGAGGGCTATGGTGAAAAAGGAAATATCCTCAGATGGAATCTGGAAAGAAGCTTTCTGAGAAACTGCTGAGTGTTCTGTTAATTCATCTCACAGAGTTACATCTGTATTTCGTGGATCTCTTTGCTAGCCTTATTTCTGTGGAATCTGAGAACAGATATTTCGGATCCCCTTGAAGACTATAGGGCCAAAGGAAATATCCTCCGATAACAAAGAGAAAGAAGCTTTCTGAGAAACTTCTTTGTGTTCTGTGAAATCATCTCACAGAGTTACAGCTTTCCCCTCAAGAAGCCTTTCGCTAAGACAGTTCCTGTGGAATTGGCAAAGTGATATTTGGAAGCCCATAGAGGGCTATGGTGAAAAAGGAAATATCCTCAGATGAAATCTGGAAAGAAGCTTTCTGTGAAACTGCTTAGTGTTCTGTTAATTCATCTCACTGAGTTACATCTGTATTTCGTGGATCTCTTTGCTAGATTTATTTCTGTGGAATCTGAGAACAGATATTTCGGATCCCTTTGAAGACTGTAGGGCCAAAGGAAATATCCTCCGATAACAAAGAGAAAGAAGCTGTCTGAGTAACTTCTTTGTGTTCTGTGAAATCATCTCACAGAGTTACAGCTTTCCCCTCAAGAAGCCTTTCGCTAAGACAGTTCTTGTGGAATTGGCAAAGCGATATTTGGAAGCCCATAGAGGGCTATGGTGAAAAAGGAAATATCCTCAGATGAAATCTGGAAATAAGCTTTCTGAGAAACTGCTTAGTGTTCTGTTAATTCATCTCACAGAGTTACATCTGTATGTCGTGGATCTCTTTGCTAGCCTTATTTCTGTGGAATCTGAGAACCGATATTGCGGATCCCATTGAAGACTATAGGGCCAAAGGAAATAATCTCTGATAACAAAGAGAAAGAAGCTTTCTGAGAAACTTCTTTGTGTTCTGTGAAATCATCTCACAGAGTTACAGCTTTCCCCTCAAGAATCCTTTCGCTAAGACAGTTCTTGTGGAATTGGCAAAGTGATATTTGGAAGCCCATAGAGGGCTATGGTGAAAAAGGAAATATCCTCAGATGAAATCTGGAAAGAAGCTTTCTGAGAAACTGCTGAGTGTTCTGTTAATTCATCTCACAGAGTTACATCTGTATTTCGTGGATCTCTTTGCTAGACTTATTTCTGTGGAATCTGAGAACAGATATTTCGGATCCCTTTGAAGACTATAGGGCCAAAGGAAATTTCCTCCGATAACAAAGAGAAAGAAGCTTACTGAGAAACTTCTTTGTGTTCTGTGAAATCATCTCACAGAGTTACAGCTTTCCCCTCAAGTAGCCTTTCGCTAAGACAGTTCTTGTGGAATTGGCAAAGAGATATTTGGAAGCCCATAGAGGGCTATGGTGAAAAAGGAAATATCCTCAGATGAAATCTGGAAAGAAGCTTTCTGAGAAACTGCTTAGTGTTCTGTTAATTCATCTCACAGAGTTACATCTGTATTTCGTGGATCTCTTTGCTAGCCTTATTTCTGTGGAATCTGAGAACACATATTGCGGATCCCATTGAAGACTATAGGGCCAAAGGAAATATCCTCCGATAACAAAGAGAAAGAAGCTGTCTGAGAAACTTCTTTGTGTTCTGTGAAATCATCTCACAGAGTTACAGCTTTCCCCTCAAGAATCCTTTCGCTAAGGCAGTTCTTGTGGAATAGGCAAAGTGATATTTGGAAGCCCATAGAGGGCTATGGTGAAAAAGGAAATATCCTCAGATGGAATCTGGAAAGAAGCTTTCTGAGAAACTGCTGAGTGTTCTGTTAATTCATCTCACAGAGTTACATCTGTATTTCGTGGATCTCTTTGCTAGCCTTATTTCTGTGGAATCTGAGAACAGATATTTCGGATCCCCTTGAAGACTATAGGGCCAAAGGAAATATCCTCCGATAACAAAGAGAAAGAAGCTTTCTGAGAAACTTCTTTGTGTTCTGTGAAATCATCTCACAGAGTTACAGCTTTCCCCTCAAGAAGCCTTTCGCTAAGACAGTTCCTGTGGAATTGGCAAAGTGATATTTGGAAGCCCATAGAGGGCTATGGTGAAAAAGGAAATATCCTCAGATGAAATCTGGAAAGAAGCTTTCTGTGAAACTGCTTAGTGTTCTGTTAATTCATCTCACAGAGTTACATCTGTATTTCGTGGATCTCTTTGCTAGATTTATTTCTGTGGAATCTGAGAACAGATATTTCGGATCCCTTTGAAGACTATGGGAAATATCCTCCGATAACAAAGAGAAAGAAGCTTTCTGAGAAACTTCTTTGTGTTCTGTGAAATCATCTCACAGAGTTACAGCTTTCCCCTCAAGAAGCCTTTCGCTAAGACAGTTCTTGTGGAATTGGCAAAGTGAAATTTGGAAGCCCATAGAGGGCTATTTTGAAAAAGGAAATATCCTCAGATGAAATCTGTTAGGAAGCTTTCTGAGAAACTGCTGAGTGTTCTGTTAATTCATCTCACAGAGTTACATCTGTATTTCGTGGATCTCTTTGCTAGCCTTATTTCTGTGGAATCTGAGAACAGATATTTCGGATGCCATTGAAGACTATAGGGCCAAAGGAAATATCCTCCTATAACAAAGAGAAAGAAGCTTTCTGAGAAACTTCTTTGTGTTCTGTGAAATCATCTCACAGAGGTACAGCGTTCCGCTCAAGAAGCCTTTCGCAAAGACAGTTTTTGTGGAATTGGCAAAGTGATATTTGGAAGCCCTTAGAGGGCTATGGTGAAAAAGGAAATATCCCCAGATGAAATCTGGAAAGAAGCTTTCTGAGAAACTGCTGAGTGTTCTGTTAATTCATCTCACAGAGTTAAATCTGTATTTCGGGGATCTCTTTGCTAGCCTTATTTCTGTGGAATCTGAGAACAGATATTTCGGATCCCATTGAAGACTATAGGGCCAAAGGAAATATCCTCCGATAACAAAGAGAAAGAAGCTTTCTGAGAAACTTCTTTGTGTTCTGTGAAATCATCTCACAGAGTTACAGCTTTCCCCTCAAGAAGCCTTTCGCTAAGACAGTTCTTGTGGAATTGGCAAAGTGATATTTGGAAGCCCATAGAGGGCTATGGTGAAAAAGGAAATATCCTCAGATGAAATCTGGAAAGAAGCTTTCTGAGAAAGTGCTTAGTGTTCTGTTAATTCATCTCACAGAGTTACATCTGTATTTCGTGGATCTCTTTGCTAGCCTTATTTCTGTGGAATCTGAGAACAAATATTTCGGATCCCATTGAAGACTATAGGGCCAAAGGAAATATCCTCCGATAACAAAGAGAAAGAAGCTTTCTGAGAAACTTCTTTGTGTTCTGTGAAATCATCTCACAGAGTTACAGCTTTCCCCTCAAGAAGCCTTTCGCTAAGACAGTTCTTGTGGAATTGGCAAAGTGATATCTGGAAGCCCATAGAGGGCTATGGTGAAAAAGGAAATATCCTCAGATGAAATCTGGAAGGAAGCTTTCTGAGAAACTGCTGAGTGTTCTGTTAATTCATCTCACAGAATTACATCTGTATTTCGTGGATCTCTTTGCTAGCCTTATTTCTGTGGAATCTGAGAACAGATATTTCGGATCCCATTGAAGACTATAGGGCCAAAGGAAATATCCTCCGATAACAAAGAGAAAGAAGCTTTCTGAGAAACTTCTTAGTGTTCTGTTAAATCATCTCACAGAGTTACAGCTTTCCCCTCAAGAAGCCTTTCGCTAAGACAGTTGTTGTGGAATTGGCAAAGTGATATTTGGAAGCCCATAGAGGGCTATGGTGAAAAAGGAAATATCCTCACATGAAATCTGGAAAGAAGCTTTCTGAGAAACTGCTTAGTGTTCTGTTAATTCATCTCACAGAGTTACATCTGTATTTCGTGGATCTCTTTGCTAGCCTTATTTCTGTGGAATCTGAGAACAAATATTTCGGATCCCATTGAAGACTATAGGGTCAAAGGAAATATCCTCCGATAACAAAGAGAAAGAAGATTTCTGAGAAACTTCTTTGTGTTCTGTGAAATCATCTCACAGAGTTACAGCTTTCCCCGCAAGAAGCCTTTCACTAAGACAGTTCTGTGGAATTGGCAAAGTGATATTTGGAAGCCCATAGAGGGCTATTTTGAAAAAGGAAATATCCTCAGATGAAACCTGGAAGGAAGCTTTCTGAGAAACTGCTGAGTGTTCTGTTAATTCATCTAACAGAGTTACATCTGTATTTCGTGGATCTCTTTGCTAGCCTTATTTCTGTGTAATCTGAGAACAGATATTTCGGATCCCATTGAAGACTATAGGGCCAAAGGAAATATCCTCCGATAACAAAGAGAAAGAAACTTTCTGAAAAACTTCTTTGTGTTCTGTGAAATCATCTCACAGAGTTACAGCTTTCCCCTCAAGAAGCCTTTCGCTAAGACAGTTTTTGTGGAATTGCCAAAGCGATATTTGGAAGCCCATAGTGGGCTATGGTGAAAAAGGAAATATCCTCAGATGAAATGTGGAAAGAAGCTTTCTGAGAAACTGCTTAGTGTTCTGTTAATTCATCTCACAGAGTTACATCTGTATTTCGTGGATCTCTTTGCTAGCCTTATTTCTGTGGAATCTGAGAACAGATATTTCGGATCCCTTTGAAGACTATAGGGCCAAAGGAAATATCCTCCGATAACAAAGAGAAAGAAGCTTTCTGTGAAACTCCTTTGTGTTCTGTGAAATCATCTCACAGAGGTACAGCGTTCCCCTCAAGAAGCCTTTCGCAAAGACAGTTCTTGTGGAATTGGCAAAGTGATATTTGGAAGCCCTTAGAGGGCTATGGTGAAAAAGGAAATATCCTCAGATGAAATCTGGAAAGAAGCTTTCTGAGAAACTGCTTAGTGTTCTGTTAATTCATCTCACAGAGTTAAATCTGTATTTCGTGGATCTCTTTGCTAGCCTTATTTCTGTGGAATCTGAGAACAGATATTTCGGATCCCATTGAAGACTATAGGGCCAAAGGAAATATCCTCCGATAACAAAGAGAAAGAAGCTTTCTGAGAAACTTCTTTGTGTTCTGTGAAATCATCTCACAGAGTTACAGCTTTCCCCTCAAGAAGCCTTTCGCTAAGACAGTTCTTGTGGAATTGGCAAAGTGATATTTGGAAGCCCATAGACGGCTATGGTGAAAAAGGAAATATCCTCAGTTGAAATCTGGAAAGAAGCTTTCTGAGAAACTGCTTAGTGTTCTGTTAATTCATCTCACAGAGTTACATCTGTATTTCATGGATCTCTTTGCTAGCCTTATTTCTGTGGAATCTGAGAACAAATATTTCGGATCCCTTTGAAGACTATAGGGCCAAAGGAAATATCCTCCGATAACAAAAAGAAAGAAGCTTTCTGAGAATCTTCTTTATGTTCTGTGAAATCATCTCACAGAGTTACATCTTTCCCCGCAAGAAGCCTTTCGCTAAGACAGTTCTTGTGGAATTGGCAAAGTGATATTTGGAAGCCCATAGAGGGCTATTGTGAAAAAGGAAATATCCTCAGATGAAATCTGGAAGGAAGCTTTCTGAGAAACTGCTTAGTGTTCTGTTAATTCATCTCACAGAGTTACATCTGTATTTCGTGGATCTCTTTGCTAGACTTATTTCTGTGGAATCTGAGAACAGATATTTCGGATCCCATTGAAGACTATAGGGCCAAAGGAAATATCCTCCGATAACAAAGAGAAAGAAGCTTACTGAGAAACTTCTTTGTGTTCTGTGAAATCATCTCACAGAGTTACAGCTTTCCCCTCAAGAATCCTTTCGCTAAGACAGTTCTTGTGGAATTGCCAAAGCGATATTTGGAAGCCCATAGTGGGCTATGGTGAAAAAGGAAATATCCTCAGATGAAATGTGGAAAGAAGCTTTCTGAGAAACTGCTTAGTGTTCTGTTAATTCATCTCACAGAGTTAAATCTGTATTTCGTGGATCTCTTTGCTAGCCTTATTTCTGTGGAATCTGAGAACAGATATTTCGGATCCCATTGAAGACTATAGGGCCAAAGGAAATATCCTCCGATAACAAAGAGAAAGAAGCTTTCTGTGAAACTCCTTTGTGTTCTGTGAAATCATCTCACAGAGGTACAGCGTTCCCCTCAAGAAGCCTTTCGCAAAGACAGTTCTTGTGGAATTGGCAAAGTGATATTTGGAAGCCCTTAGAGGGCTATGGTGAAAAAGGAAATATCCTCAGATGAAATCTGGAAAGAAGCTTTCTGAGAAACTGCTGAGTGTTCTGTTAATTCATCTCACAGAGTTAAATCTGTATTTCGTGGATCTCTTTGCTAGCCTTATTTCTGTGGAATCTGAGAACAGATATTTCGGATCCCATTGAAGACTATAGGGCCAAAGGAAATATCCTCCGATAACAAAGAGAAAGAAGCTTTCTGAGAAACTTCTTTGTGTTCTGTGAAATCATCTCACAGAGTTACAGCTTTCCCCTCAAGAAGCCTTTCGCTAAGACAGTTCTTGTGGAATTGGCAAAGTGATATTTGGAAGCCCATAGACGGCTATGGTGAAAAAGGAAATATCCTCAGATGAAATCTGGAAAGAAGCTTTCTGAGAAACTGCTTAGTGTTCTGTTAATTCATCTCACAGAGTTACATCTGTATTTCGTGGATCTCTTTGCTAGCCTTATTTCTGTGGAATCTGAGAACAAATATTTCGGATCCCATTGAAGACTATAGGGCCAAAGGAAATATCCTCCGATAACTAAAAGAAAGAAGCTTTCTGAGAATCTTCTTTGTGTTCTGTGAAATCATCTCACAGAGTTACAGCTTTCCCCTCAAGAAGCCTTTCGCTAAGACAGTTCTTGTGGAATTGGCAAAGTGATATTTGGAAGCCCATAGAGGGCTATTGTGAAAAAGGAAATATACTCAGATGAAATCTGGAAAGAAGGTTTCTGAGAAACTGCTTAGTGTTCTGTTAATTCATCTCACAGAGTTACATCTGCATTTCGTGGATCTCTTTGCTAGACTTATTTCTGTGGAATCTGAGAACAGATATTTCGGATCCCTTTGAAGACTATAGGGACAAAGGAAATATCCTCCGATAACAAAGAGAAAGAAGCTTACTGAGAAACTTCTTTGTGTTCTGTGAAATCATCTCACAGAGTTACAGCTTTCCCCTCAAGAAGCCTTTCGCTAAGACAGTTCTTGTGGAATTGGCAAAGCTATATTTGGAAGCCCATAGAGGGCTATGGTGAAAAAGGAAATATCCTCAGATGAAATCTGGATAGAAGCTTTCTGAGAAACTGCTTAGTGTTCTCTTAATTCATCTCACAGAGTTACATCTGTATTTCGTGGATCTCTTTGCTAGCCTTATTTCTGTGGAATCTGAGAACAAATATTTCGGATCCCATTGAAGACTATAGCGCCAAAGGAAATATCCTCCGATAACAAAAAGATAGAAGCTTTCTGAGAATCTTCTTTGTGTTCTGTGAAATCATCTCACAGAGTTACAGCTTTCCCCGCAAGAAGCCTTTCGCTAAGACAGTTCTTGTGGAATTGGCAAAGTGATATTTGGAAGCCCATAGAGGGCTATTGTGAAAAAGGAAATATACTCATAGGAAATCTAGAAAGAAGGTTTCTGAGAAACTGCTTAGTGTTCTGTTAATTCATCTCACAGAGTTACATCTGTATTTCGTGGATCTCTTTGCTAGACTTATTTCTGTGGAATCTGAGAACAGATATTTCGGATCCCTTTGAAGACTATAGGGCCAAAGGAAATTTCCTCCGATAACAAAGAGAAAGAAGCTTACTGAGAAACTTCTTTGTGTTCTGTGAAATCATCTCACAGAGTTACAGCTTTCCCCTCAAGAAGCTTTTCGCTAAGACAGTTCTTGTGGAATTGGCAAAGCGATATTTGGAAGCCCATAGAGGGCTATGGTGAAAAAGGAAATATCCTCAGATGAAATCTGGAAAGAAGCTTTCTGAGAAACTGCTTAGTGTTCTGTTAATTCATCTCACAGAGTTACATCTGTATTTCGTGGATCTCTTTGCTAGCCTTATTTCTGTGGAATCTGAGAACAGATATTGCGGATCCCATTGAAGACTATAGGGCCAAAGGAAATATCCTCCGATAACAAAGAGAAAGAAGCTGTCTGAGAAACTTCTTTGTGTTCTGTGAAATCATCTCACAGAGTTACAGCTTTCCCTTCAAGAATCCTTTCGCTAAGACAGTTCTTGTGGAATTGGCAAAGTGATATTTGGAAGCCCTTAGAGGGCTATGGTGAAAAAGGAAATATCCTCAGATGAAATCTGGAAAGAAGCTTTCTGAGAAACTGCTTAGTGTTTTGTTAGTTCATCTCACAGAGTTACATCTGTATTTCGTGGATCTCTTTGCTAGCCTTATTTCTGTGGAATCTGAGAACAGATATTTCGGATCCCTTTGAAGACTACAGGGCCAAAGGAAATATAATCCGATAACAAAGAGAAAGAAGCTTTCTGAGAAACTTCTTTGTGTTCTGTGAAATCATCTCACAGAGTTACAGCTTTCCCCTCAAGAAGCCTTTCGCTAAGACAGTTCCTGTGGAATTGGCAAAGTGATATTTGGAAGCCCATAGAGGGCTATGTTGAAAAAGGAAATATCCTCAGATGAAATCTGGAAAGAAGCTTTCTTTGAAACTGCTTAGTGTTCTGTTAATTCATCTCACAGAGTTACATCTGTATTTCGTGGATCTCTTTGCTAGATTTAATTGTCTGGAATCTGAGAACAGATATTTCGGATCCCTTTGAAGACTATGGGAAATATCCTCCGATAACAAAGAGAAAGAAGCTTTCTGAGAAACTTCTTGGTGTTCTGTGAAATCATCTCACAGAGTTACAGTTTTCCCCTCAAGAAGCCTTTCGCTAAGAGAGTTCTTGTGGAATTGGCAAAGTGATATTTGGAAGCCCATAGAGGGCTATTTTGAAAAAGGAAATATCCTCAGAAGAAATCTGTTAGGAAGTTTTCTGAGAAACTGTTGAGTGTTCTGTTAATTCATCTCACAGAGTTACATCTGTATTTCGTGGATCTCTTTGCTAGCCTTATTTCTGTGGAATCTGAGAACAGATATTTCGGATGCCATTGAAGACTATAGGGCCAAAGGAAATATCCTCCGATAACAAAGAGAAAGAAGCTTTCTGAGAAACTTCTTTGTGTTCTGTGAAATCATCTCACAGAGTTACAGCTTTCCCCTCAAGAAGCCTTTCGCTAAGACAGTTCTTTTGGAATTGGCAAAGTGATATTTGGAAGCCCATAGAGGGCTATTGTGAAAAAGGAAATATACTCAGATGAAATCTGGAAAGAAGGTTTCTGTGAAACTGCTTAGTGTTCTGTTAATTCATCTCACAGAGTTACATCTGTATTTCGTGGATCTCTTTGCTAGACTTATTTCTGTGGAATCTGAGAACAGATATTTCGGATCCCTTTGAAGACTGTAGGGCCAAAGGAAATATCCTCCGATAACAAAGAGAAAGAAGCTGTCTGAGTAACTTCTTTGTGTTCTGTGAAATCATCTCACAGAGTTACAGCTTTCCCCTCAAGAAGCCTTTCGCTAAGACAGTTCTTGTGGAATTGGCAAAGCGATATTTGGAAGCCCATAGAGGGCTATGGTGAAAAAGGAAATATCCTCAGATGAAATCTGGAAATAAGCTTTCTGAGAAACTGCTTAGTGTTCTGTTAATTCATCTCACAGAGTTACATCTGTATGTCGTGGATCTCTTTGCTAGCCTTATTTCTGTGGAATCTGAGAACCGATATTGCGGATCCCATTGAAGACTATAGGGCCAAAGGAAATAATCTCTGATAACAAAGAGAAAGAAGCTTTCTGAGAAACTTCTTTGTGTTCTGTGAAATCATCTCACAGAGTTACAGCTTTCCCCTCAAGAATCCTTTCGCTAAGACAGTTCTTGTGGAATTGGCAAAGTGATATTTGGAAGCCCATAGAGGGCTATGGTGAAAAAGGAAATATCCTCAGATGAAATCTGGAAAGAAGCTTTCTGAGAAACTGCTGAGTGTTCTGTTAATTCATCTCACAGAGTTACATCTGTATTTCGTGGATCTCTTTGCTAGACTTATTTCTGTGGAATCTGAGAACAGATATTTCGGATCCCTTTGAAGACTATAGGGCCAAAGGAAATTTCCTCCGATAACAAAGAGAAAGAAGCTTACTGAGAAACTTCTTTGTGTTCTGTGACATCATCTCACAGAGTTACAGCTTTCCCCTCAAGAAGCCTTTCGCTAAGACAGTTCTTGTGGAATTGGCAAAGCGATATTTGGAAGCCCATAGAGGGCTATGGTGAAAAAGGAAATATCCTCAGATGAAATCTGGAAAGAAGCTTTCTGAGAAACTGCTTAGTGTTCTGTTAATTCATCTCACAGAGTTACATCTGTATTTCGTGGATCTCTTTGCTAGCCTTATTTCTGTGGAATCTGAGAACACATATTGCGGATCCCATTGAAGACTATAGGGCCAAAGGTAATATCCTCCGATAACAAAGAGAAAGAAGCTGTCTGAGAAACTTCTTTGTGTTCTGTGAAATCATCTCACAGAGTTACAGCTTTCCCCTCAAGAATCCTTTCGCTAAGGCAGTTCTTGTGGAATAGGCAAAGTGATATTTGGAAGCCCATAGAGGGCTATGGTGAAAAAGGAAATATCCTCAGATGGAATCTGGAAAGAAGCTTTCTGAGAAACTGCTGAGTGTTCTGTTAATTCATCTCACAGAGTTACATCTGTATTTCGTGGATCTCTTTGCTAGCCTTATTTCTGTGGAATCTGAGAACAGATATTTCGGATCCCATTGAAGACTATAGGGCCAAAGGAAATATCCTCCGATAACAAAGAGAAAGAAGCTTTCTGAGAAACTTCTTTGTGTTCTGTGAAATCATCTCACAGAGTTACAGCTTTCCCCTCAAGAAGCCTTTCGCTAAGACAGTTCCTGTGGAATTGGCAAAGTGATATTTGGAAGCCCTTAGAGGGCTATGTTGAAAAAGGAAATATCCTCAGATGAAATCTGGAAAGAAGCTTTCTTTGAAACTGCTTAGTGTTCTGTTAATTCATCTCACAGAGTTACATCTGTATTTCGTGGATCTCTTTGCTAGATTTAATTGTCTGGAATCTGAGAACAGATATTTCGGATCCCTTTGAAGACTATGGGAAATATCCTCCGATAACAAAGAGAAAGAAGCTTTCTGAGAAACTTCTTGGTGTTCTGTGAAATCATCTCACAGAGTTACAGTTTTCCCCTCAAGAAGCCTTTCGCTAAGAGAGTTCTTGTGGAATTGGCAAAGTGATATTTGGAAGCCCATAGAGGGCTATTTTGAAAAAGGAAATATCCTCAGAAGAAATCTGTTAGGAAGTTTTCTGAGAAACTGTTGAGTGTTCTGTTAATTCATCTCACAGAGTTACATCTGTATTTCGTGGATCTCTTTGCTAGCCTTATTTCTGTGGAATCTGAGAACAGATATTTCGGATGCCATTGAAGACTATAGGGCCAAAGGAAATATCCTCCGATAACAAAGAGAAAGAAGCTTTCTGAGAAACTTCTTTGTGTTCTGTGAAATCATCTCACAGAGTTACAGCTTTCCCCTCAAGAAGCCTTTCGCTAAGACAGTTCTTTTGGAATTGGCAAAGTGATATTTGGAAGCCCATAGAGGGCTATTGTGAAAAAGGAAATATACTCAGATGAAATCTGGAAAGAAGGTTTCTGTGAAACTGCTTAGTGTTCTGTTAATTCATCTCACAGAGTTACATCTGTATTTCGTGGATCTCTTTGCTAGACTTATTTCTGTGGAATCTGAGAACAGATATTTCGGATCCCTTTGAAGACTGTAGGGCCAAAGGAAATATCCTCCGATAACAAAGAGAAAGAAGCTGTCTGAGTAACTTCTTTGTGTTCTGTGAAATCATCTCACAGAGTTACAGCTTTCCCCTCAAGAAGCCTTTCGCTAAGACAGTTCTTGTGGAATTGGCAAAGCGATATTTGGAAGCCCATAGAGGGCTATGGTGAAAAAGGAAATATCCTCAGATGAAATCTGGAAATAAGCTTTCTGAGAAACTGCTTAGTGTTCTGTTAATTCATCTCACAGAGTTACATCTGTATGTCGTGGATCTCTTTGCTAGCCTTATTTCTGTGGAATCTGAGAACCGATATTGCGGATCCCATTGAAGACTATAGGGCCAAAGGAAATAATCTCTGATAACAAAGAGAAAGAAGCTTTCTGAGAAACTTCTTTGTGTTCTGTGAAATCATCTCACAGAGTTACAGCTTTCCCCTCAAGAATCCTTTCGCTAAGACAGTTCTTGTGGAATTGGCAAAGTGATATTTGGAAGCCCATAGAGGGCTATGGTGAAAAAGGAAATATCCTCAGATGAAATCTGGAAAGAAGCTTTCTGAGAAACTGCTGAGTGTTCTGTTAATTCATCTCACAGAGTTACATCTGTATTTCGTGGATCTCTTTGCTAGACTTATTTCTGTGGAATCTGAGAACAGATATTTCGGATCCCTTTGAAGACTATAGGGCCAAAGGAAATTTCCTCCGATAACAAAGAGAAAGAAGCTTACTGAGAAACTTCTTTGTGTTCTGTGACATCATCTCACAGAGTTACAGCTTTCCCCTCAAGAAGCCTTTCGCTAAGACAGTTCTTGTGGAATTGGCAAAGCGATATTTGGAAGCCCATAGAGGGCTATGGTGAAAAAGGAAATATCCTCAGATGAAATCTGGAAAGAAGCTTTCTGAGAAACTGCTTAGTGTTCTGTTAATTCATCTCACAGAGTTACATCTGTATTTCGTGGATCTCTTTGCTAGCCTTATTTCTGTGGAATCTGAGAACACATATTGCGGATCCCATTGAAGACTATAGGGCCAAAGGTAATATCCTCCGATAACAAAGAGAAAGAAGCTGTCTGAGAAACTTCTTTGTGTTCTGTGAAATCATCTCACAGAGTTACAGCTTTCCCCTCAAGAATCCTTTCGCTAAGGCAGTTCTTGTGGAATAGGCAAAGTGATATTTGGAAGCCCATAGAGGGCTATGGTGAAAAAGGAAATATCCTCAGATGGAATCTGGAAAGAAGCTTTCTGAGAAACTGCTGAGTGTTCTGTTAATTCATCTCACAGAGTTACATCTGTATTTCGTGGATCTCTTTGCTAGCCTTATTTCTGTGGAATCTGAGAACAGATATTTCGGATCCCATTGAAGACTATAGGGCCAAAGGAAATATCCTCCGATAACAAAGAGAAAGAAGCTTTCTGAGAAACTTCTTTGTGTTCTGTGAAATCATCTCACAGAGTTACAGCTTTCCCCTCAAGAAGCCTTTCGCTAAGACAGTTCCTGTGGAATTGGCAAAGTGATATTTGGAAGCCCATAGAGGGCTATGGTGAAAAAGGAAATATCCTCAGATGAAATCTGGAAAGAAGCTTTCTGTGAAACTGCTTAGTGTTCTGTTAATTCATCTCACAGAGTTACATCTGTATTTCGTGGATCTCTTTGCTAGATTTATTTCTGTGGAATCTGAGAACAGATATTTCGGATCCCTTTGAAGACTATGGGAAATATCCTCCGATAACAAAGAGAAAGAAGCTTTCTGAGAAACTTCTTTGTGTTCTGTGAAATCATCTCACAGAGTTACAGCTTTCCCCTCAAGAAGCCTTTCGCTAAGACAGTTCTTGTGGAATTGGCAAAGTGAAATTTGGAAGCCCATAGAGGGCTATTTTGAAAAAGGAAATATCCTCAGATGAAATCTGTTAGGAAGCTTTCTGAGAAACTGCTGAGTGTTCTGTTAATTCATCTCACAGAGTTACATCTGTATTTCGTGGATCTCTTTGCTAGCCTTATTTCTGTGGAATCTGAGAACAGATATTTCGGATGCCATTGAAGACTATAGGGCCAAAGGAAATATCCTCCTATAACAAAGAGAAAGAAGCTTTCTGAGAAACTTCTTTGTGTTCTGTGAAATCATCTCACAGAGGTACAGCGTTCCGCTCAAGAAGCCTTTCGCAAAGACAGTTCTTGTGGAATTGGCAAAGTGATATTTGGAAGCCCATAGAGGGCTATTTTGAAAAAGGAAATATCCTCAGAAGAAATCTGTTAGGAAGTTTTCTGAGAAACTGTTGAGTGTTCTGTTAATTCATCTCACAGAGTTACATCTGTATTTCGTGGATCTCTTTGCTAGCCTTATTTCTGTGGAATCTGAGAACAGATATTTCGGATGCCATTGAAGACTATAGGGCCAAAGGAAATATCCTCCGATAACAAAGAGAAAGAAGCTTTCTGAGAAACTTCTTTGTGTTCTGTGAAATCATCTCACAGAGTTACAGCTTTCCCCTCAAGAAGCCTTTCGCTAAGACAGTTCTTTTGGAATTGGCAAAGTGATATTTGGAAGCCCATAGAGGGCTATTGTGAAAAAGGAAATATACTCAGATGAAATCTGGAAAGAAGGTTTCTGTGAAACTGCTTAGTGTTCTGTTAATTCATCTCACAGAGTTACATCTGTATTTCGTGGATCTCTTTGCTAGACTTATTTCTGTGGAATCTGAGAACAGATATTTCGGATCCCTTTGAAGACTGTAGGGCCAAAGGAAATATCCTCCGATAACAAAGAGAAAGAAGCTGTCTGAGTAACTTCTTTGTGTTCTGTGAAATCATCTCACAGAGTTACAGCTTTCCCCTCAAGAAGCCTTTCGCTAAGACAGTTCTTGTGGAATTGGCAAAGCGATATTTGGAAGCCCATAGAGGGCTATGGTGAAAAAGGAAATATCCTCAGATGAAATCTGGAAATAAGCTTTCTGAGAAACTGCTTAGTGTTCTGTTAATTCATCTCACAGAGTTACATCTGTATGTCGTGGATCTCTTTGCTAGCCTTATTTCTGTGGAATCTGAGAACCGATATTGCGGATCCCATTGAAGACTATAGGGCCAAAGGAAATAATCTCTGATAACAAAGAGAAAGAAGCTTTCTGAGAAACTTCTTTGTGTTCTGTGAAATCATCTCACAGAGTTACAGCTTTCCCCTCAAGAATCCTTTCGCTAAGACAGTTCTTGTGGAATTGGCAAAGTGATATTTGGAAGCCCATAGAGGGCTATGGTGAAAAAGGAAATATCCTCAGATGAAATCTGGAAAGAAGCTTTCTGTGAAACTGCTTAGTGTTCTGTTAATTCATCTCAGAGAGTTACATCTGTATTTCGTGGATCTCTTTGCTAGATTTATTTCTGTGGAATCTGAGAACAGATATTTCGGATCCCTTTGAAGACTATGGGAAATATCCTCCGATAACAAAGAGAAAGAAGCTTTCTGAGAAACTTCTTTGTGTTCTGTGAAATCATCTCACAGAGTTACAGCTTTCCCCTCAAGAAGCCTTTCGCTAAGACAGTTCTTGTGGAATTGGCAAAGTGAAATTTGGAAGCCCATAGAGGGCTATTTTGAAAAAGGAAATATTCTCAGATGAAATCTGTTAGGAAGCTTTCTGAGAAACTGCTGAGTGTTCTGTTAATTCATCTCACAGAGTTACATCTGTATTTCGTGGATCTCTTTGCTAGCCTTATTTCTGTGGAATCTGAGAACAGATATTTCGGATGCCATTGAAGACTATAGGGCCAAAGGAAATATCCTCCTATAACAAAGAGAAAGAAGCTTTCTGAGAAACTTCTTTGTGTTCTGTGAAATCATCTCACAGAGGTACAGCGTTCCGCTCAAGAAGCCTTTCGCAAAGACAGTTCTTGTGGAATTGGCAAAGTGATATTTGGAAGCCCTTAGAGGGCTATGGTGAAAAAGGAAATATCCCCAGATGAAATCTGGAAAGAAGCTTTCTGAGAAACTGCTGAGTGTTCTGTTAATTCATCTCACAGAGTTAAATCTGTATTTCGGGGATCTCTTTGCTAACCTTATTTCTGTGGAATCTGAGAACAGATATTTCGGATCCCATTGAAGACTATAGGGCCAAAGGAAATATCCTCCGATAACAAAGAGAAAGAAGCTTTCTGAGAAACTTCTTTGTGTTCTGTGAAATCATCTCACAGAGTTACAGCTTTCCCCTCAAGAAGCCTTTCCCTAAGACAGTTCTTGTGGAATTGGCAAAGTGAAATTTGGAAGCCCATAGAGGGCTATGGTGAAAAAGGAATTATCCTCAGATGAAATCTGGAAAGAAGCTTTCTGAGAAACTGCTTAGTGTTCTGTTAATTCATCTCACAGAGTTACATCTGTATTTCGTGGATCTCTTTGCTAGCCTTATTTCTGTGGAATCTGAGAACAAATATTTCGGATCCCATTGAAGACTATAGGGCCAAAGGAAATATCCTCCGATAACAAAGAGAAAGAAGCTTTCTGAGAAACTTCTTTGTGTTCTGTGAAATCATCTCACAGAGTTACAGCTTTCCCCTCAAGAAGCCTTTCGATAAGACAGTTCTTGTGGAATTGGCAAAGTGATATTTGGAAGCCCATAGAGGGCAATGGTGAAAAGGAAATATCCTCAGATGAAATCTGGAAAGAAGCTTTCTGTGAAACTGCTTAGTGTTCTGTTAATTCATCTCACAGAGTTACATCTGTATTTCGTGGATCTCTTTGCTAGACTTATATCTGTGGAATCTGAGAATAGATATTTCGTATCCCTTTGAAGACTATAGGGCCAAAGGAAATATCCTCCGATAACAAAGAGAAAGAAGCTTACTGAGAAACTTCTTTGTATTCTGTGAAATCATCTCACAGAGTTACAGCTTTCCCCTCAAGAAGCCTTTCGCTAAGACAGTTCTTGTGGAATTGGCAAAGTGATATTTGGAAGCCCATAGAGGGCTATGGTGAAAAAGGAAATATCCTCAGATGAAATCTGGAAAGAAGCTTTCTGAGATACTGCTGAGTGTTCTGTTAATTCATCTCACAGAGTTACATCTGTATTTCGTGGATCTCTTTGCTCTACTTATTTCTATGGAATCTGAGAACAGATATTGCGGATACCATTGAAGACTATAGGGCCAGAGGAAATATCCTCCGATAACAAAGAGAAAGAAGGTTTCTGAGAAACTTCTTTGTGTTCTGTGAAATCATCTCACAGAGTTACAGCTTTCCCCTCAAGAAGCCTTTCGCTAAGACAGTTCTTGTGGAATTGGCAAAGTGATATTTGGAAGCCCATAGAGGGCTATGGTGAAAAAGGAAATATCCTCAGATGAAATCTGGAAAGAAGCTTTCTGAAAAACTGCTGTGTGTTCTGTTAATTCATCTCACAGAGTTACATTTGTATTTCGTGGATCTCTTTGCTAGCCTTATTTCTGTGGAATCTGAGAACAAATATTTCGGATCCCATTGAAGACTATAGGGCCAAAGGAAATATCCTCCGATAACAAAGAGAAAGAAGCTTTCTGAGAAACTTCTTTGTGTTCTGTGAAATCATCTCACAGAGTTACAGCTTTCCCCTCCAGAAGCCTTTCGCTAAGACAGTTCTTGTGGAATTGGCAAAGTGATATTTGGAAGCCCATAGAGGGCTATGGTGAAAAAGGAAATATCCTCAGATGAAATCTGGAAGGAAGCTTTCTGAGAAACTGCTGAGTGTTCTGTTAATTCATCTCACAGAATTACATCTGTATTTCGTGGATCTCTTTGCTAGCCTTATTTCTGTGGAATCTGAGAACAGATATTTCGGATCCCATTGAAGACTATAGGGCCAAAGGAAATATCCTCCGATAACAAAGAGAAAGAAGCTTTCTGAGAAACTTCTTAGTGTTCTGTGAAATCATCTCACAGAGTTACAGCTTTCCCCTCAAGAAGCCTTTCGCTAAGACAGTTGTTGTGGAATTGGCAAAGTGATATTTGGATGCCCATAGAGGGCTATGGTGAAAAAGGAAATATCCTCACATGAAATCTGGAAAGAAGCTTTCTGAGAAACTCCTTAGTGTTCTGTTAATTCATCTCACAGAGTTACATCTGTATTTCGTGGATCTCTTTGCTAGCCTTATTTCTGTGGAATCTGAGAACAAATATTTCGGATCCCATTGAAGACTATAGGGCCAAAGGAAATATCCTCCGATAACAAAGAGAAAGAAGATTTCTGAGAAACTTCTTTGTGTTCTGTGAAATCATCTCACAGAGTTACAGCTTTCCCCTCAAGAAGCCTTTCGCTAAGACAGTTCTGTGGAATTGGCAAAGTGATATTTGGAAGCCCATAGAGGGCTATTTTGAAAAAGGAAATATCCTCAGATGAAACCTGGAAGGAAGATTTCTGAGAAACTGCTGAGTGTTCTGTTAATTCATCTAACAGAGTTACATCTGTATTTCGTGGATCTCTTTGCTAGCCTTATTTCTGTGTAATCTGAGAACAGATATTTCGGATCCCATTGAAGACTATAGGGCCAAAGGAAATATCCTCCGATAACAAAGAGAAAGAAACTTTCTGAGAAACTTCTTTGTGTTCTGTGAAATCATCTCACAGAGTTACAGCTTTCCCCTCAAGAAGCCTTTCGCTAAGACAGTTTTTGTGGAATTGCCAAAGCGATATTTGGAATCCCATAGTGGGCTATGGTGAAAAAGGAAATATCCTCAGATGAAATGTGGAAAGAAGCTTTCTGAGAAACTGCTTAGTGTTCTGTTAATTCATCTCACAGAGTTACATCTGTATTTCGTGGATCTCTTTGCTAGCCTTATTTCTGTGGAATCTGAGAACAGATATTTCGGATCCCTTTGAAGACTATAGGGCCAAAGGAAATATCCTCCGATAACAAAGAGAAAGAAGCTTTCTGTGAAACTCCTTTATGTTCTGTGAAATCATCTCACAGAGATACAGCGTTCCCCTCAAGAAGCCTTTCGCTAAGACAGTTCTTGTGGAATTGGCAAAGCGATATTTGGAAGCCCATAGAGGGCTATGGTGAAAAAGGAAATATCCTCAGATGAAATCTGGAAAGAAGCTTTCTGAGAAACTGCTTAGTGTTCTGTTAATTCATCTCACAGAGTTACATCTGTATTTCGTGGATCTCTTTGCTAGCCTTATTTCTGTGGAATCTGAGAACACATATTGCGGATCCCATTGAAGACTATAGGGCCAAAGGTAATATCCTCCGATAACAAAGAGAAAGAAGCTGTCTGAGAAACTTCTTTGTGTTCTGTGAAATCATCTCACAGAGTTACAGCTTTCCCCTCAAGAATCCTTTCGCTAAGGCAGTTCTTGTGGAATAGGCAAAGTGATATTTGGAAGCCCATAGAGGGCTATGGTGAAAAAGGAAATATCCTCAGATGGAATCTGGAAAGAAGCTTTCTGAGAAACTGCTGAGTGTTCTGTTAATTCATCTCACAGAGTTACATCTGTATTTCGTGGATCTCTTTGCTAGCCTTATTTCTGTGGAATCTGAGAACAGATATTTCCAATCCCTTTGAAGACTACAGGGCCAAAGGAAATATCCTCCGATAACAAAGAGAAAGAAGCTTTCTGAGAAACTTCTTTGTGTTCTGTGAAATCATCTCACAGAGTTACAGCTTTCCCCTCAAGAAGCCTTTCGCTAAGACAGTTCCTGTGGAATTGGCAAAGTGATATTTGGAAGCCCATAGAGGGCTATGGTGAAAAAGGAAATATCCTCAGATGAAATCTGGAAAGAAGCTTTCTGTGAAACTGCTTAGTGTTCTGTTAATTCATCTCACAGAGTTACATCTGTATTTCGTGGATCTCTTTGCTAGATTTATTTCTGTGGAATCTGAGAACAGATATTTCGGATCCCTTTGAAGACTATGGGAAATATCCTCCGATAACAAAGAGAAAGAAGCTTTCTGAGAAACTTCTTTGTGTTCTGTGAAATCATCTCACAGAGTTACAGCTTTCCCCTCAAGAAGCCTTTCGCTAAGACAGTTCTTGTGGAATTGGCAAAGTGAAATTTGGAAGCCCATAGAGGGCTATTTTGAAAAAGGAAATATCCTCAGATGAAATCTGTTAGGAAGCTTTCTGAGAAACTGCTGAGTGTTCTGTTAATTCATCTCACAGAGTTACATCTGTATTTCGTGGATCTCTTTGCTAGCCTTATTTCTGTGGAATCTGAGAACAGATATTTCGGATGCCATTGAAGACTATAGGGCCAAAGGAAATATCCTCCTATAACAAAGAGAAAGAAGCTTTCTGAGAAACTTCTTTGTGTTCTGTGAAATCATCTCACAGAGGTACAGCGTTCCGCTCAAGAAGCCTTTCGCAAAGACAGTTCTTGTGGAATTGGCAAAGTGATATTTGGAAGCCCTTAGAGGGCTATGGTGAAAAAGGAAATATCCCCAGATGAAATCTGGAAAGAAGCTTTCTGAGAAACTGCTGAGTGTTCTGTTAATTCATCTCACAGAGTTAAATCTGTATTTCGGGGATCTCTTTGCTAACCTTATTTCTGTGGAATCTGAGAACAGATATTTCGGATCCCATTGAAGACTATAGGGCCAAAGGAAATATCCTCCGATAACAAAGAGAAAGAAGCTTTCTGAGAAACTTCTTTGTGTTCTGTGAAATCATCTCACAGAGTTACAGCTTTCCCCTCAAGAAGCCTTTCCCTAAGACAGTTCTTGTGGAATTGGCAAAGTGAAATTTGGAAGCCCATAGAGGGCTATGGTGAAAAAGGAATTATCCTCAGATGAAATCTGGAAAGAAGCTTTCTGAGAAACTGCTTAGTGTTCTGTTAATTCATCTCACAGAGTTACATCTGTATTTCGTGGATCTCTTTGCTAGCCTTATTTCTGTGGAATCTGAGAACAAATATTTCGGATCCCATTGAAGACTATAGGGCCAAAGGAAATATCCTCCGATAACAAAGAGAAAGAAGCTTTCTGAGAAACTTCTTTGTGTTCTGTGAAATCATCTCACAGAGTTACAGCTTTCCCCTCAAGAAGCCTTTCGATAAGACAGTTCTTGTGGAATTGGCAAAGTGATATTTGGAAGCCCATAGAGGGCAATGGTGAAAAGGAAATATCCTCAGATGAAATCTGGAAAGAAGCTTTCTGTGAAACTGCTTAGTGTTCTGTTAATTCATCTCACAGAGTTACATCTGTATTTCGTGGATCTCTTTGCTAGACTTATATCTGTGGAATCTGAGAATAGATATTTCGTATCCCTTTGAAGACTATAGGGCCAAAGGAAATATCCTCCGATAACAAAGAGAAAGAAGCTTACTGAGAAACTTCTTTGTGTTCTGTGAAATCATCTCACAGAGTTACAGCTTTCCCCTCAAGAAGCCTTTCGCTAAGACAGTTCTTGTGGAATTGGCAAAGTGATATTTGGAAGCCCATAGAGGGCTATGGTGAAAAAGGAAATATCCTCAGATGAAATCTGGAAAGAAGCTTTCTGAGATACTGCTGAGTGTTCTGTTAATTCATCTCACAGAGTTACATCTGTATTTCGTGGATCTCTTTGCTCTACTTATTTCTATGGAATCTGAGAACAGATATTGCGGATACCATTGAAGACTATAGGGCCAGAGGAAATATCCTCCGATAACAAAGAGAAAGAAGGTTTCTGAGAAACTTCTTTGTGTTCTGTGAAATCATCTCACAGAGTTACAGCTTTCCCCTCAAGAAGCCTTTCGCTAAGACAGTTCTTGTGGAATTGGCAAAGTGATATTTGGAAGCCCATAGAGGGCTATGGTGAAAAAGGAAATATCCTCAGATGAAATCTGGAAAGAAGCTTTCTGAAAAACTGCTGTGTGTTCTGTTAATTCATCTCACAGAGTTACATCTGTATTTCGTGGATCTCTTTGCTAGCCTTATTTCTGTGGAATCTGAGAACAAATATTTCGGATCCCATTGAAGACTATAGGGCCAAAGGAAATATCCTCCGATAACAAAGAGAAAGAAGCTTTCTGAGAAACTTCTTTGTGTTCTGTGAAATCATCTCACAGAGTTACAGCTTTCCCCTCCAGAAGCCTTTCGCTAAGACAGTTCTTGTGGAATTGGCAAAGTGATATTTGGAAGCCCATAGAGGGCTATGGTGAAAAAGGAAATATCCTCAGATGAAATCTGGAAGGAAGCTTTCTGAGAAACTGCTGAGTGTTCTGTTAATTCATCTCACAGAATTACATCTGTATTTCGTGGATCTCTTTGCTAGCCTTATTTCTGTGGAATCTGAGAACAGATATTTCGGATCCCATTGAAGACTATAGGGCCAAAGGAAATATCCTCCGATAACAAAGAGAAAGAAGCTTTCTGAGAAACTTCTTAGTGTTCTGTGAAATCATCTCACAGAGTTACAGCTTTCCCCTCAAGAAGCCTTTCGCTAAGACAGTTGTTGTGGAATTGGCAAAGTGATATTTGGAAGCCCATAGAGGGCTATGGTGAAAAAGGAAATATCCTCACATGAAATCTGGAAAGAAGCTTTCTGAGAAACTGCTTAGTGTTCTGTTAATTCATCTCACAGAGTTACATCTGTATTTCGTGGATCTCTTTGCTAGCCTTATTTCTGTGGAATCTGAGAACAAATATTTCGGATCCCATTGAAGACTATAGGGCCAAAGGAAATGTCCTCCGATAACAAAGAGAAAGAAGATTTCTGAGAAACTTCTTTGTGTTCTGTGAAATCATCTCACAGAGTTACAGCTTTCCCCGCAGGAAGCCTTTCGCTAAGACAGTTCTGTGGAATTGAAAAAGTGATATTTGGAAGCCCATAGAGGGCTATTTTGAAAAAGGAAATATCCTCAGATGAAACCTGGAAGGAAGCTTTCTGAGAAACTGCTGAGTGTTCTGTTAATTCATCTCACAGAGTTACATCTGTATTTCGTGGATCTCTTTGCTAGCCTTATTTCTGTGTAATCTGAGAACAGATATTTCGGATCCCATTGAAGACTATAGGGCCAAAGGAAATATCCTCCGATAACAAAGAGAAAGAAACTTTCTGAGAAACTTCTTTGTGTTCTGTGAAATCATCTCACAGAGTTACAGCTTTCCCCTCAAGAAGCCTTTCGCTAAGACAGTTTTTGTGGAATTGCCAAAGCGATATTTGGAATCCCATAGTGGGCTATGGTGAAAAAGGAAATATCCTCAGATGAAATGTGGAAAGAAGCTTTCTGAGAAACTGCTTAGTGTTCTGTTAATTCATCTCACAGAGTTACATCTGTATTTCGTGGATCTCTTTGCTAGCCTTATTTCTGTGGAATCTGAGAACAGATATTTCGGATCCCTTTGAAGACTATAGGGCCAAAGGAAATATCCTCCGATAACAAAGAGAAAGAAGCTTTCTGTGAAACTCCTTTGTGTTCTGTGAAATCATCTCACAGAGGTACAGCGTTCCCCTCAAGAAGCCTTTCGCAAAGACAGTTCTTGTGGAATTGGCAAAGTGATATTTGGAAGCCCTTAGAGGGCTATGGTGAAAAAGGAAATATCCTCAGATGAAATCTGGGAAGAAGCTTTCTGAGAAACTGCTGAGTGTTCTGTTAATTCATCTCACAGAGTTAAATCTGTATTTCGTGGATCTCTTTGCTAGCCTTATTTCTGTGGAATCTGAGAACAGATATTTCGGATCCCATTGAAGACTATAGGGCCAAAGGAAATATCCTCCGATAAAAAAGAGAAAGAAGCTGTCTGAGAAACTTCTTTGTGTTCTGTGAAATCATCTCACAGAGTTACAGCTTTCCCCTCAAGAAGCCTTTCGCTAAGACAGTTCTTGTGGAATTGGCAAAGTGATATTTGGAAGCCCATAGACGGCTATGGTGAAAAAGGAAATATCCTCAGTTGAAATCTGGAAAGAAGCTTTCTGAGAAACTGCTTAGTGTTCTGTTAATTCATCTCACAGAGTTACATCTGTATTTCGTGGATCTCTTTGCTAGCCTTATTTCTGTGGAATCTGAGAACAAATATTTCGGATCCCTTTGAAGACTATAGGGCCAAAGGAAATATCCTCCGATAACAAAAAGAAAGAAGCTTTCTGAGAATCTTCTTTGTGTTCAGTGAAATCATCTCACAGAGTTACAGCTTTCCCCGCAAGAAGCCTTTCGCTAAGACAGTTCTTGTGGAATTGGCAAAGTGATATTTGGAAGCCCATAGAGGGCTATTGTGAAAAAGGAACTATCCTCAGATGAAATCTGGAAGGAAGCTTTCTGAGAAACTGCTTAGTGTTCTGTTAATTCATCTCACAGAGTTACATCTGTATTTCGTGGATCTCTTTGCTAGACTTATTTCTGTGGAATCTGAGAACAGATATTTCGGATCCCTTTGAAGACTATAGGGCCAAAGGAAATATCCTCCGATAACAAAGAGAAAGAAGCTTACTGAGAAACTTCTTTGTGTTCTGTGAAATCATCTCACAGAGTTACAGCTTTCCCCTCAAGAAGCCGTTCGCTAAGACAGTTCTTGTGGAATTGCCAAAGCGATATTTGGAAGCCCATAGTGGGCTATGGTGAAAAAGGAAATATCCTCAGATGAAATGTGGAAAGAAGCTTTCTGAGAAACTGCTTAGTGTTCTGTTAATTCATCTCACAGAGTTAAATCTGTCTTTCGTGGATCTCTTTGCTAGCCTTATTTCTGTGGAATCTGAGAACAGATATTTCGGATCCCATTGAAGACTATAGGGCCAAAGGAAATATCCTCCGATAACAAAGAGAAAGAAGCTTTCTGTGAAACTCCTTTGTGTTCTGTGAAATCATCTCACAGAGGTACAGCGTTCCCCTCAAGAAGCCTTTCGCAAAGACAGTTCTTGTGGAATTGGCAAAGTGATATTTGGAAGCCCTTAGAGGGCTATGGTGAAAAAGGAAATATCCTCAGATGAAATCTGGAAAGAAGCTTTCTGAGAAACTGCTGAGTGTTCTGTTAATTCATCTCACAGAGTTAAATCTGTATTTCGTGGATCTCTTTGCTAGCCTTATTTCTGTGGAATCTGAGAACAGATATTTCGGATCCCATTGAAGACTATAGGGCCAAAGGAAATATCCTCCGATAACAAAGAGAAAGAAGCTTTCTGAGAAACTTCTTTGTGTTCTGTGAAATCATCTCACAGAGTTACAGCTTTCCCCTCAAGAAGCCTTTCGCTAAGACAGTACTTGTGGAATTGGCAAAGTGATATTTGGAAGCCCATAGACGGCTATGGTGAAAAAGGAAATATCCTCAGATGAAATCTGGAAAGAAGCTTTCTGAGAAACTGCTTAGTGTTCTGTTAATTCATCTCACAGAGTTACATCTGTATTTCGTGGATCTCTTTGCTAGCCTTATTTCTGTGGAATCTGAGAACAAATATTTCGGATTCCATTGAAGACTATAGGGCCAAAGGAAATATCCTCCGAAAACAAAAAGAAAGAAGCTTTCTGAGAATCTTCTTTGTGTTCTGTGAAATCATCTCACAGAGTTACAGCTTTCCCCGCAAGAAGCCTTTCGCTAAGACAGTTCTTGTGGAATTGGCAAAGCGATATTTGGAAGCCCATAGAGGGCTATGGTGAAAAAGGAAATATCCTCAGATGAAATCTGGATAGAAGCTTTCTGAGAAACTGCTTAGTGTTCTGTTAATTCATCTCACAGAGTTACATCTGTATTTCGTGGATCTCTTTGCTAGCCTTATTTCTGTGGAATCTGAGAACAGATATTGCGGATCCCATTGAAGACTATAGGGCCAAAGGAAATATCCTCCGATAAAAAAGAGAAAGAAGCTGTCTGAGAATCTTCTTTGTGTTCTGTGAAATCATCTCACAGAGTTACAGCTTTCCCCTCAAGAATCCTTTCGCTAAGACAGTTCTTGTGGTATTGGCAAAGTGATATTTGGAAGCCCATAGAGGGCTATGGTGAAAAAGGAAATATCCTCAGATGAAATCTGGAAAGAAGCTTTCTGAGAAACTGCTTAGTGTTCTGTTAATTCATCTCACAGAGTTACATCTGTATTTCGTGGATCTCTTTGCTAGCCTTATTTCTGTGGAATCTGAGAACAGATATTTCGGATCCCATTGAAGACTATAGGGCCAAAGGAAATATCCTCCGATAACAAAGAGAAAGAAGCTGTCTGAGAAACTTCTTTGTGTTCTGTGAAATCATCTCACAGAGTTACAGCTTTCCCCTCAAGAAGCCTTTCGCTAAGACAGTTCTTGTGGAATTGGCAAAGTGATATTTGGAAGCCCATAGAGGGCTATGGTGAAAAAGGAAATATCCTCAGATGAAATCTGGAAGGAAGCTTTCTGAGAAACTGCTGAGTGTTCTGTTAATTCATCTCACAGAGTTACATCTGTATTTCGTGGATCTCTTTGCTAGCCTTATTTCTGTGGAATCTGAGAACAAATGTTTCGGATCCCATTGAAGACTAGAGGGCCAAAGGAAATATCCTCCGATATCAAAAAGAAAGAAGCTTTCTGAGAATCTTCTTTGTGTTCTGTGAAATCATCTCACAGAGTTACAGCTTTCCCCTCAAGAAGCCTTTCGCTAAGACAGTTCCTGTGGAATTGGCAAAGTGATATTTGGAAGCCCATAGAGGGCTATGGTGAAAAAGGAAATATCCTCACATGAAATCTGGAAAGAAGCTTTCTGTGAAACTGCTTAGTGTTCTTTTAATTCATCTCACAGAGTTACATCTGTATTTCGTGGATCTCTTTGCTAGATTTATTTCTCTGGAATCTGAGAACAGATATTTCGGATCCCTTTGAAGTCTATGGGAAATATCCTCCGATAACAAAGAGAAAGAAGCTTTCTGAGAAACTTCTTTGTGTTCTGTGAAATCATCTCACAGAGTTACAGTTTTCCCCTCAAGAAGCCTTTCGCTAAGACAGTTCTTGTGGAATTGGCAAAGTGATATTTGGAAGCCCATAGAGGGCTATTTTGAAAAAGGAAATATCCTCAGATGAAATCTGTTAGGAAGCTTTCTGAGAAACTGCTGAGTGTTCTGTTAATTCATCTCACAGAGTTACATCTGTATTTCGTGGATCTCTTTGCTAGCCTTATTTCTGTGGAATCTGAGAACAGATATTTCGGATGCCATTGAAGACTATAGGGCCAAAGGAAATATCCTCCGATAACAAAGAGAAAGAAGCTTTCTGAGAAACTTCTTTGTGTTCTGTGAAATCATCTCACAGAGGTACAGCGTTCCCCTCAAGAAGCCTTTCGCAAAGATAGTTCTTGTGGAATTGGCAAAGTGATATTTGGAAGCCCTTAGAGGGCTATGGTGAAAAAGGAAATATCCTCAGATGAAATCTGGAAAGAAGCTTTCTGAGAAACTGCTGAGTGTTCTGTTAATTCATCTCACAGAGTTAAATCTGTATTTCGTGGATCTCTTTGCTAGCCTTATTTCTGTGGAATCTGAGAACAGATATTTCGGATCCCATTGAAGACTATAGGGCCAAAGGAAATATCCTCCGATAACAAAGAGAAAGAAGCTTTCTGAGAAACTTCTTTGTGTTCTGTCAAATCATCTCACAGAGTTAGAGCTTTCCCCTCAAGAAGCCTTTCGCTAAGACAGTTCTTGTGGAATTGGCAAAGTGATATTTGGAAGCCCATAGAGGGCTATGGTGAAAAAGGAAATATCCTCAGTTGAAATCTGGAAAGAAGCTTTCTGAGAAACTGCTTAGTGTTCTGTTAATTCATCTCACAGAGTTACATCTGTATTTCGTGGATCTCTTTGCTAGCCTTATTTCTGTGGAATCTGAGAACAAATATTTCGGATCCCATTGAAGACTATAGGGCCAAAGGAAATATCCTCCGATAACAAAGAGAAAGAAGGTTTCTGAGAAACTTCTTTGTGTTCTGTGAAATCATCTCACAGAGTTACAGCTTTCCCCGCAAGAAGCCTTTCGCTAAGACAGTTCTTTTGGAATTGGCAAAGTGATATTTGGAAGCCCATAGAGGGCTATTGTGAAAAAGGAAATATACTCAGATGAAATCTGGAAAGAAGGTTTCTGTGAAACTGCTTAGTGTTCTGTTAATTCATCTCACAGAGTTACATCTGTATTTCGTGGATCTCTTTGCTAGACTTATTTCTGTGGAATCTGAGAACAGATATTTCGGATCCCTTTGAAGACTGTAGGGCCAAAGGAAATATCCTCCGATAACAAAGAGAAAGAAGCTTACTGAGAAACTTCTTTGTGTTCTGTGAAATCATCTCACAGAGTTACAGCTTTCCCCTCAAGAAGCCTTTCGCTAACACAGTTCTTGTGGAATTGGCAAAGTGATATTTGAAGCCCATAAAGGGCTATGTTGAAAAAGGAAATATCCTCAGATGAAATCTGGAAATAAGCTTTCTGAGAAACTGCTGAGTGTTCTGTTAATTCATCTCACAGAGTTACATCTGTATTTCGTGGATCTCTTTGCTAGCCTTATTTCTGTGGAATCTGAGAACAGATATTTCCAATCCCTTTGAAGACTATAGGGCCAAAGGAAATATCCTCCGATAACAAAGAGAAAGAAGCTTTCTGAGAAACTTCTTTGTGTTCTGTGAAATCATCTCACAGAGTTACAGCTTTCCCCTCAAGAATCCTTTCGCTAAGGCAGTTCTTGTGGAATAGGCAAAGTGATATTTGGAAGCCCATAGAGGGCTATGGTGAAAAAGGAAATATCCTCAGATGAAATCTGGAAAGAAGCTTTCTGAGAAACTGCTGAGTGTTCTGTTAATTCATCTCACAGAGTTACATCTGTATTTCGTGGATCTCTTTGCTAGCCTTATTTCTGTGGAATCTGAGAACACATATTGCGGATCCCATTGAAGACTATAGGGCCAAGGAAATATCCTCCGATAACAAAGAGAAAGAAGCTCTCTGAGAAACTTCTTTGTGTTCTGTGAAATCATCTCACAGAGTTACAGCTTTCCCCTCAAGAATCCTTTCGCTAAGGCAGTTCTTGTGGAATAGGCAAAGTGATATTTGGAAGCCCATAGAGGGCTATGGTGAAAAAGGAAATATCCCCAGATGGAATCTGGAAAGAAGCTTTCTGAGAAACTGCTGAGTGTTCTGTTAATTCATCTCACAGAGTTACATCTGTATTTCGTGGATCTCTTTGCTAGCCTTATTTCTGTGGAATCTGAGAACAGATATTTCGGATCCCATTGAAGACTATAGGGCCAAAGGAAATATCCTCCGATAACAAAGAGAAAGAAGCTTTCTGAGAAACTTCTTTGTGTTCTGTGAAATCATCTCACAGAGTTACAGCTTTCCGCTCAAGAAGCCTTTCGCTAAGACAGTTCCTGTGGAATTGGCAAAGTGATATTTGGAAGCCCATAGAGGGCTATGGTGAAAAAGGAAATATCCTCAGATGAAATCTGGAAAGAAGCTTTCTGAGAAACTGCTTAGTGTTCTGTTAATTCATCTCACAGAGTTACATCTGTATTTCGTGGATCTCTTTGCTAGATTTATTTCTGTGGAATCTGAGAACAGATATTCGGATCCCTTTGAAGACTATGGGAAATATCCTCCGATAACAAAGAGAAAGAAGCTTTCTGAGAAACTTCTTTGTGTTCTGTGAAATCATCTCACAGAGTTACAGCTTTCCCCTCAAGAAGCCTTTCGCTAAGACAGTTCTTGTGGAATTGGCAAAGTGAAATTTGGAAGCCCATAGAGGGCTATTTTGAAAAAGGAAATATCCTCAGATGAAATCTGTTAGGAAGATTTCTGAGAAACTGCTGAGTGTTCTGTTAATTCATCTCACAGAGTTACATCTGTATTTCGTGGATCTCTTTGCTAGCCTTATTTCTGTGGAATCTGAGAACAGATATTTCGGATGCCATTGAAGACTATAGGGCCAAAGGAAATATCCTCCTATAACAAAGAGAAAGAAGCTTTCTGAGAAACTTCTTTGTGTTCTGTGAAATCATCTCACAGAGGTACAGCGTTCCCCTCAAGAAGCCTTTCGCAAAGACAGTTCTTGTTGAATTGGCAAAGTGATATTTGGAAGCCCTTAGAGGGCTATGGTGAAAAAGGAAATATCCCCAGATGAAATCTGGAAAGAAGCTTTCTGAGAAACTGCTGAGTGTTCTGTTAATTCATCTCACAGAGTTAAATCTGTATTTCGGGGATCTCTTTGCTAACCTTATTTCTGTGGAATCTGAGAACAGATATTTCGGATCCCATTGAAGACTATAGGGCCAAAGGAAATATCCTCCGATAACAAAGAGAAAGAAGCTTTCTGAGAAACTTCTTTGTGTTCTGTGAAATCATCTCACAGAGTTACAACTTTCCCCTCAAGAAGCCTTTCGCTAAGACAGTTCTTGTGGAATTGGCAAAGTGAAATTTGGAAGCCCATAGAGGGCTATGGTGAAAAAGGAATTATCCTCAGATGAAATCTGGAAAGAAGCTTTCTGAGAAACTGCTTAGTGTTCTGTTAATTCATCTCACAGAGTTACATCTGTATTTCGTGGATCTCTTTGCTAGCCTTATTTCTGTGGAAACTGAGAACAAATATTTCGGATCCCATTGAAGACTATAGGGCCAAAGGAAATATCCTCCGATAACAAAGAGAAAGAAGCTTACTGAGAAACTTCTTTGTGTTCTGTGAAATCATCTCACAGAGTTACAGCTTTCCCCTCAAGAAGCCTTTCGATAAGACAGTTCTTGTGGAATTGGCAAAGTGATATTTGGAAGCCCATAGAGGGCAATGGTGAAAAGGAAATATCCTCAGATGAAATCTGGAAAAAAGCTTTCTGTGAAACTGCTTAGTGTTCTGTTAATTCATCTCACAGAGTTACATCTGTATTTCGTGGATCTCTTTGCTAGACTTATATCTGTGGAATCTGAGAATAGATATTTCGTATCCCTTTGAAGACTATAGGGCCAAAGGAAATATCCTCCGATAACAAAGAGAAAGAAGCTTACTGAGAAACTTCTTTGTGTTCTGTGAAATCATCTCACAGAGTTACAGCTTTCCCCTCAAGAAGCCTTTCGCTAAGACAGTTCTTGTGGAATTGGCAAAGTGATATTTGGAAGCCCATAGAGGGCTATGGTGAAAAAGGAAATATCCTCAGATGAAATCTGGAAAGAAGCTTTCTGAGATACTGCTGAGTGTTCTGTTAATTCATCTCACAGAGTTACATCTGTATTTCGTGGATCTCTTTGCTAGACTTATTTCTATGGAATCTGAGAACAGATATTGCGGATACCATTGAAGACTATAGGGCCAGAGGAAATATCCTCCGATAACAAAGAGAAGGAAGGTTTCTGAGAAACTTCTTTGTGTTCTGTGAAATCATCTCACAGAGTTACAGCTTTCCCCTCAAGAAGCCTTTCGCTAAGACAGTTCTTGTGGAATTGGCAAAGTGATATTTGGAAGCCCATAGAGGGCTATGGTGAAAAAGGAAATATCCTCAGATGAAATCTGGAAAGAAGCTTTCTGAGAAACTGCTTAGTGTTCTGTTAATTCATCTCACAGAGTTACATCTGTATTTCGTGGATCTCTTTGCTAGCCTTATTTCTGTGGAATCTGAGAACAAATATTTCGGATCCCATTGAAGACTATAGGGCCAAAGGAAATATCCTCCGATAACAAAGAGAAAGAAGATTTCTGAGAAACTTCTTTGTGTTCTGTGAAATCATCTCACAGAGTTACAGCTTTCCCCGCAAGAAGCCTTTCGCTAAGACAGTTCTGTGGAATTGGCAAAGTGATATTTGGAAGCCCATAGAGGGCTATTTTGAAAAAGGAAATATCCTCAGATGAAACCTGGAAGGAAGCTTTCTGAGAAACTGCTGAGTGTTCTGTTAATTCATCTAACAGAGTTACATCTGTATTTCGTGGATCTCTTTGCTAGCCTTATTTCTGTGTAATCTGAGAACAGATATTTCGGATCCCATTGAAGACTATAGGGCCAAAGGAAATATCCTCCGATAACAAAGAGAAAGAAACTTTCTGAGAAACTTCTTTGTGTTCTGTGAAATCATCTCACAGAGTTACAGCTTTCCCCTCAAGAAGCCTTTCGCTAAGACAGTTTTTGTGGAATTGCCAAAGCGATATTTGGAATCCCATAGTGGGCTATGGTGAAAAAGGAAATATCCTCAGATGAAATGTGGAAAGAAGCTTTCTGAGAAACTGCTTAGTGTTCTGTTAATTCATCTCACAGAGTTACATCTGTATTTCGTGGATCTCTTTGCTAGCCTTATTTCTGTGGAATCTGAGAACAGATATTTCGGATCCCTTTGAAGACTATAGGGCCAAAGGAAATATCCTCCGATAACAAAGAGAAAGAAGCTTTCTGTGAAACTCCTTTGTGTTCTGTGAAATCATCTCACAGAGGTACAGCGTTCCCCTCAAGAAGCCTTTCTCAAAGACAGTTCTTGTGGAATTGGCAAAGTGATATTTGGAAGCCCTTAGAGGGCTTTGGTGAAAAAGGAAATATCCTCAGATGAAATCTGGAAAGAAGCTTTCTGAGAAACTGCTGAGTGTTCTGTTAATTCATCTCACAGAGTTAAATCTGTATTTCGTGGATCTCTTTGCTAGCCTTATTTCTGTGGAATCTGAGAACAGATATTTCGGATCCCTTTGAAGACTATAGGGCCAAAGGAAATATCCTCCGATAAAAAAGAGAAAGAAGCTTTCTGAGAAACTTCTTTGTGTTCTGTGAAATCATCTCACAGAGTTACAGCTTTCCCCTCAAGAAGCCTTTCGCTAAGACAGTTTTTGTGGAATTGGCAAAGTGATATTTGGAAGCCCATAGACGGCTATGGTGAAAAAGGAAATATCCTCAGTTGAAATCTGGAAAGAAGCTTTCTGAGAAACTGCTTAGTGTTCTGTTAATTCATCTCACAGAGTTACATCTGTATTTCGTGGATCTCTTTGCTAGCCTTATTTCTGTGGAATCTGAGAACAAATATTTCGGATCCCTTTGAAGACTATAGGGCCAAAGGAAATATCCTCCGATAACAAAAAGAAAGAAGCTTTCTGAGAATCTTCTTTGTGTTCAGTGAAATCATCTCACAGAGTTACAGCTTTCCCCGCAAGAAGCCTTTCGCTAAGACAGTTCTTGTGGAATTGGCAAAGTGATATTTGGAAGCCCATAGAGGGCTATTGTGAAAAAGGAAATATCCTCAGATGAAATCTGGAAGGAAGCTTTCTGAGAAACTGCTTAGTGTTCTGTTAATTCATCTCACAGAGTTACATCTGTATTTCGTGGATCTCTTTGCTAGACTTATTTCTGTGGAATCTGAGAACAGATATTTCGGATCCCTTTGAAGACTATAGGGCCAAAGGAAATATCCTCCGATAACAAAGAGAAAGAAGCTTACTGAGAAACTTCTTTGTGTTCTGTGAAATCATCTCACAGAGTTACAGCTTTACCCTCAAGAAGCCTTTCGCTAAGACAGTTCTTGTGGAATTGCCAAAGCGATATTTGGAAGCCCATAGTGGGCTATGGTGAAAAAGGAAATATCCTCAGATGAAATGTGGAAAGAAGCTTTCTGAGAAACTGCTTAGTGTTCTGTTAATTCATCTCACAGAGTTAAATCTGTATTTCGTGGATCTCTTTGCTAGCCTTATTTCTGTGGAATCTGAGAACAGATATTTCGGATCCCATTGAAGACTATAGGGCCAAAGGAAATATCCTCCGATAACAAAGAGAAAGAAGCTTTCTGTGAAACTCCTTTGTGTTCTGTGAAATCATCTCACAGAGGTACAGCGTTCCCCTCAAGAAGCCTTTCGCAAAGACATTTCTTGTGGAATTGGCAAAGTGATATTTGGAAGCCCTTAGAGGGCTATGGTGAAAAAGGAAATATCCTCAGATGAAATCTGGAAAGAAGCTTTCTGAGAAACTGCTGAGTGTTCTGTTAATTCATCTCACAGAGTTAAATCTGTATTTCGTGGATCTCTTTGCTAGCCTTATTTCTGTGGAATCTGAGAACAGATATTTCGGATCCCATTGAAGACTATAGGGCCAAAGGAAATATCCTCCGATAACAAAGAGAAAGAAGCTTTCTGAGAAACTTCTTTGTGTTCTGTGAAATCATCTCACAGAGTTACAGCTTTCCCCTCAAGAAGCCTTTCGCTAAGACAGTACTTGTGGAATTGGCAAAGTGATATTTGGAAGCCCATAGACGGCTATGGTGAAAAAGGAAATATCCTCAGATGAAATCTGGAAAGAAGCTTTCTGAGAAACTGCTTAGTGTTCTGTTAATTCATCTCACAGAGTTACATCTGTATTTCGTGGATCTCTTTGCTAGCCTTATTTCTGTGGAATCTGAGAACAAATATTTGGGATCCCATTGAAGACTATAGGGCCAAAGGAAATATCCTCCGAAAACAAAAAGAAAGAAGCTTTCTGAGAATCTTCTTTGTGTTCTGTGAAATCATCTCACAGAGTTACAGCTTTCCCCGCAAGAAGCCTTTCGCTAAGACAGTTCTTGTGGAATTGGCAAAGTGATATTTGGAAGCCCATAGAGGGCTATTGTGAAAAAGGAAATATACTCAGATGAAATCTGGAAAGAAGGTTTCTGAGAAACTGCTTAGTGTTCTGTTAATTCATCTCACAGAGTTACATCTGTATTTCGTGGATCTCTTTGCTAGACTTATTTCTGTGGAATCTGAGAACAGATATTTCGGATCCCTTTGAAGACTATAGGGCCAAAGGAAATATCCTCCGATAACAAAGAGAAAGAAGCTTACTGAGAAACTTCTTTGTGTTCTGTGAAATCATCTCACAGAGTTACAGCTTTCCCCTCAAGAAGCCTTTCGCTAAGACAGTTCTTGTGGAATTGGCAAAGCGATATTTGGAAGCCCATAGAGGGCTATGGTGAAAAAGGAAATATCCTCAGATGAAATCTGGATAGAAGCTTTCTGAGAAACTGCTTAGTGTTCTGTTAATTCATCTCACAGAGTTACATCTGTATTTCGTGGATCTCTTTGCTAGCCTTATTTCTGTGGAATCTGAGAACAGATATTGCGGATCCCTTTGAAGACTATAGGGCCAAAGGAAATATCCTCCGATAAAAAAGAGAAAGAAGCTGTCTGAGAATCTTCTTTGTGTTCTGTGAAATCATCTCACAGAGTTACAGCTTTCCCCTCAAGAATCCTTTCGCTAAGACAGTTCTTTTGGAATTGGCAAAGTGATATTTGGAAGCCCATAGAGGGCTATGGTGAAAAAGGAAATATCCTCAGATGAAATCTGGAAAGAAGCTTTCTGAGAAACTGCTTAGTGTTCTGTTAATTCATCTCACAGAGTTACATCTGTATTTCGTGGATCTCTTTGCTAGCCTTATTTCTGTGGAATCTGAGAACAGATATTTCGGATCCCATTGAAGACTATAGGGCCAAAGGAAATATCCTCCGATAACAAAGAGAAAGAAGCTGTCTGAGAAACTTTTTTGTGTTCTGTGAAATCATCTCACAGAGTTACAGCTTTCCCCTCAAGAAGCCTTTCGCTAAGACAGTTCTTGTGGAATTGGCAAAGTGATATTTGGAAGCCCATAGAGGGCTATGGTGAAAAAGGAAATATCCTCAGATGAAATCTGGAAGGAAGCTTTCTGAGAAACTGCTGAGTGTTCTGTTAATTCATCTCACAGAGTTACATCTGTATTTCGTGGATCTCTTTGCTAGCCTTATTTCTGTGGAATCTGAGAACAAATGTTTCGGATCCCATTGAAGACTAGAGGGCCAAAGGAAATATCCTCCGATATCAAAAAGAAAGAAGCTTTCTGAGAATCTTCTTTGTGTTCTGTGAAATCATCTCACAGAGTTACAGCTTTCCCCTCAAGAAGCCTTTCGCTAAGACAGTTCTTGTGGAATTGGCAAAGTGATATTTGGAAGCCCTTAGAGGGCTATGGTGAAAAAGGAAATATCCTCAGATGAAATCTGGAAAGAAGCTTTCTGAGAAACTGCTGAGTGTTCTGTTAATTCATCTCACAGAGTTACATCTGTATTTCGTGGATCTCTTTGCTAGCCTTATTTCTGTGGAATCTGAGAACAGATATTTCCAATCCCTTTGAAGACTATAGGGCCAAAGGAAATATCCTCCGATAACAAAGAGAAAGAAGCTTTCTGAGAAACTTCTTTGTGTTCTGTGAAATCATCTCACAGAGTTACAGCTTTCCGCTCAAGAAGCCTTTCGCTAAGACAGTTCCTGTGGAATTGGCAAAGTGATATTTGGAAGCCCATAGAGGGCTATGGTGAAAAAGGAAATATCCTCAGATGAAATCTGGAAAGAAGCTTTCTGAGAAAGTGCTTAGTGTTCTGTTAATTCATCTCACAGAGTTACATCTGTATTTCGTGGATCTCTTTGCTAGATTTATTTCTGTGGAATCTGAGAACAGATATTCGGATCCCTTTGAAGACTATGGGAAATATCCTCCGATAACAAAGAGAAAGAAGCTTTCTGAGAAACTTCTTTGTGTTCTGTGAAATCATCTCACAGAGTTACAGCTTTCCCCTCAAGAAGCCTTTCGCTAAGACAGTTCTTGTGGAATTGGCAAAGTGAAATTTGGAAGCCCATAGAGGGCTATTTTGAAAAAGGAAATATCCTCAGATGAAATCTGTTAGGAAGATTTCTGAGAAACTGCTGAGTGTTCTGTTAATTCATCTCACAGAGTTACATCTGTATTTCGTGGATCTCTTTGCTAGCCTTATTTCTGTGGAATCTGAGAACAGATATTTCGGATGCCATTGAAGACTATAGGGCCAAAGGAAATATCCTCCTATAACAAAGAGAAAGAAGCTTTCTGAGAAACTTCTTTGTGTTCTGTGAAATCATCTCACAGAGGTACAGCGTTCCCCTCAAGAAGCCTTTCGCAAAGACAGTTCTTGTGGAATTGGCAAAGTGATATTTGGAAGCCCTTAGAGGGCTATGGTGAAAAAGGAAATATCCCCAGATGAAATCTGGAAAGAAGCTTTCTGAGAAACTGCTGAGTGTTCTGTTAATTCATCTCACAGAGTTAAATCTGTATTTCGGGGATCTCTTTGCTAACCTTATTTCTGTGGAATCTGAGAACAGATATTTCGGATCCCATTGAAGACTATAGGGCCAAAGGAAATATCCTCCGATAACAAAGAGAAAGAAGCTTTCTGAGAAACTTCTTTGTGTTCTGTGAAATCATCTCACAGAGTTACAACTTTCCCCTCAAGAAGCCTTTCGCTAAGACAGTTCTTGTGGAATTGGCAAAGTGAAATTTGGAAGCCCATAGAGGGCTATGGTGAAAAAGGAATTATCCTCAGATGAAATCTGGAAAGAAGCTTTCTGAGAAACTGCTTAGTGTTCTGTTAATTCATCTCACAGAGTTACATCTGTATTTCGTGGATCTCTTTGCTAGCCTTATTTCTGTGGAATCTGAGAACAAATATTTCGGATCCCATTGAAGACTATAGGGCCAAAGGAAATATCCTCCGATAAAAAAGAGAAAGAAGCTTACTGAGAAACTTCTTTGTGTTCTGTGAAATCATCTCACAGAGTTACAGCTTTCCCCTCAAGAAGCCTTTCGCTAAGACAGTTCTTGTGGAATTGGCAAAGTGATATTTGGAAGCCCATAGAGGGCTATGGTGAAAAAGGAAATATCCTCAGATGAAATCTGGAAAGAAGCTTTCTGAGATACTGCTGAGTGTTCTGTTAATTCATCTCACAGAGTTACATCTGTATTTCGTGGATCTCTTTGCTAGACTTATTTCTATGGAATCTGAGAACAGATATTGCGGATACCATTGAAGACTATAGGGCCAGAGGAAATATCCTCCGATAACAAAGAGAAAGAAGGTTTCTGAGAAACTTCTTTGTGTTCTGTGAAATCATCTCACAGAGTTACAGCTTTCCCCTCAAGAAGCCTTTCGCTAAGACAGTTCTTGTGGAATTGGCAAAGGGATATTTGGAAGCCCATAGAGGGCTATGGTGAAAAAGGAAATATCCTCAGATGAAATCTGGAAAGAAGCTTTCTGAGAAACTGCTTAGTGTTCTGTTAATTCATCTCACAGAGTTACATCTGTATTTCGTGGATCTCTTTGCTAGCCTTATTTCTGTGGAATCTGAGAACAAATATTTCGGATCCCATTGAAGACTATAGGGCCAAAGGAAATATCCTCCGATAACAAAGAGAAAGAAGCTTTCTGAGAAACTTCTTTGTGTTCTGTGAAATCATCTCACAGAGTTACAGCTTTCCCCTCCAGAAGCCTTTCGCTAAGACAGTTCTTGTGGAATTGGCAAAGTGATATTTGGAAGCCCATAGAGGGCTATGGTGAAAAAGGAAATATCCTCAGATGAAATCTGGAAGGAAGCTTTCTGAGAAACTGCTGAGTGTTCTGTTAATTCATCTCACAGAATTACATCTGTATTTCGTGGATCTCTTTGCTAGCCTTATTTCTGTGGAATCTGAGAACAGATATTTCGGATCCCTTTGAAGACTATAGGGCCAAAGGAAATATCCTCCGATAACAAAGAGAAAGAAGCTTTCTGTGAAACTCCTTTGTGTTCTGTGAAATCATCTCACAGAGGTACAGCGTTCCCCTCAAGAAGCCTTTCTCAAAGACAGTTCTTGTGGAATTGGCAAAGTGATATTTGGAAGCCCTTAGAGGGCTTTGGTGAAAAAGGAAATATCCTCAGATGAAATCTGGAAAGAAGCTTTCTGAGAAACTGCTGAGTGTTCTGTTAATTCATCTCACAGAGTTAAATCTGTATTTCGTGGATCTCTTTGCTAGCCTTATTTCTGTGGAATCTGAGAACAGATATTTCGGATCCCTTTGAAGACTATAGGGCCAAAGGAAATATCCTCCGATAAAAAAGAGAAAGAAGCTTTCTGAGAAACTTCTTTGTGTTCTGTGAAATCATCTCACAGAGTTACAGCTTTCCCCTCAAGAAGCCTTTCGCTAAGACAGTTTTTGTGGAATTGGCAAAGTGATATTTGGAAGCCCATAGACGGCTATGGTGAAAAAGGAAATATCCTCAGTTGAAATCTGGAAAGAAGCTTTCTGAGAAACTGCTTAGTGTTCTGTTAATTCATCTCACAGAGTTACATCTGTATTTCGTGGATCTCTTTGCTAGCCTTATTTCTGTGGAATCTGAGAACAAATATTTCGGATCCCTTTGAAGACTATAGGGCCAAAGGAAATATCCTCCGATAACAAAAAGAAAGAAGCTTTCTGAGAATCTTCTTTGTGTTCAGTGAAATCATCTCACAGAGTTACAGCTTTCCCCGCAAGAAGCCTTTCGCTAAGACAGTTCTTGTGGAATTGGCAAAGTGATATTTGGAAGCCCATAGAGGGCTATTGTGAAAAAGGAAATATCCTCAGATGAAATCTGGAAGGAAGCTTTCTGAGAAACTGCTTAGTGTTCTGTTAATTCATCTCACAGAGTTACATCTGTATTTCGTGGATCTCTTTGCTAGACTTATTTCTGTGGAATCTGAGAACAGATATTTCGGATCCCTTTGAAGACTATAGGGCCAAAGGAAATATCCTCCTATAACAAAGAGAAAGAAGCTTACTGAGAAACTTCTTTGTGTTCTGTGAAATCATCTCACAGAGTTACAGCTTTCCCCTCAAGAAGCCTTTCGCTAAGACAGTTCTTGTGGAATTGCCAAAGCGATATTTGGAAGCCCATAGTGGGCTATGGTGAAAAAGGAAATATCCTCAGATGAAATGTGGAAAGAAGCTTTCTGAGAAACTGCTTAGTGTTCTGTTAATTCATCTCACAGAGTTAAATCTGTATTTCGTGGATCTCTTTGCTAGCCTTATTTCTGTGGAATCTGAGAACAGATATTTCGGATCCCATTGAAGACTATAGGGCCAAAGGAAATATCCTCCGATAACAAAGAGAAAGAAGCTTTCTGTGAAACTCCTTTGTGTTCTGTGAAATCATCTCACAGAGGTACAGCGTTCCCCTCAAGAAGCCTTTCGCAAAGACAGTTCTTGTGGAATTGGCAAAGTGATATTTGGAAGCCCTTAGAGGGCTATGGTGAAAAAGGAAATATCCTCAGATGAAATCTGGAAAGAAGCTTTCTGAGAAACTGCTGAGTGTTCTGTTAATTCATCTCACAGAGTTAAATCTGTATTTCGTGGATCTCTTTGCTAGCCTTATTTCTGTGGAATCTGAGAACAGATATTTCGGATCCCATTGAAGACTATAGGGCCAAAGGAAATATCCTCCGATAACAAAGAGAAAGAAGCTTTCTGAGAAACTTCTTTGTGTTCTGTGAAATCATCTCACAGAGTTACAGCTTTCCCCTCAAGAAGCCTTTCGCTAAGACAGTACTTGTGGAATTGGCAAAGTGATATTTGGAAGCCCATAGACGGCTATGGTGAAAAAGGAAATATCCTCAGATGAAATCTGGAAAGAAGCTTTCTGAGAAACTGCTTAGTGTTCTGTTAATTCATCTCACAGAGTTACATCTGTATTTCGTGGATCTCTTTGCTAGCCTTATTTCTGTGGAATCTGAGAACAAATATTTGGGATCCCATTGAAGACTATAGGGCCAAAGGAAATATCCTCCGAAAACAAAAAGAAAGAAGCTTTCTGAGAATCTTCTTTGTGTTCTGTGAAATCATCTCACAGAGTTACAGCTTTCCCCGCAAGAAGCCTTTCGCTAAGACAGTTCTTGTGGAATTGGCAAAGTGATATTTGGAAGCCCATAGAGGGCTATTGTGAAAAAGGAAATATACTCAGATGAAATCTGGAAAGAAGGTTTCTGAGAAACTGCTTAGTGTTCTGTTAATTCATCTCACAGAGTTACATCTGTATTTCGTGGATCTCTTTGCTAGACTTATTTCTGTGGAATCTGAGAACAGATATTTCGGATCCCTTTGAAGACTATAGGGCCAAAGGAAATATCCTCCGATAACAAAGAGAAAGAAGCTTACTGAGAAACTTCTTTGTGTTCTGTGAAATCATCTCACAGAGTTACAGCTTTCCCCTCAAGAAGCCTTTCGCTAAGACAGTTCTTGTGGAATTGGCAAAGCGATATTTGGAAGCCCATAGAGGGCTATGGTGAAAAAGGAAATATCCTCAGATGAAATCTGGATAGAAGCTTTCTGAGAAACTGCTTAGTGTTCTGTTAATTCATCTCACAGAGTTACATCTGTATTTCGTGGATCTCTTTGCTAGCCTTATTTCTGTGGAATCTGAGAACAGATATTGCGGATCCCTTTGAAGACTATAGGGCCAAAGGAAATATCCTCCGATAAAAAAGAGAAAGAAGCTGTCTGAGAATCTTCTTTGTGTTCTGTGAAATCATCTCACAGAGTTACAGCTTTCCCCTCAAGAATCCTTTCGCTAAGACAGTTCTTTTGGAATTGGCAAAGTGATATTTGGAAGCCCATAGAGGGCTATGGTGAAAAAGGAAATATCCTCAGATGAAATCTGGAAAGAAGCTTTCTGAGAAACTGCTTAGTGTTCTGTTAATTCATCTCACAGAGTTACATCTGTATTTCGTGGATCTCTTTGCTAGCCTTATTTCTGTGGAATCTGAGAACAGATATTTCGGATCCCATTGAAGACTATAGGGCCAAAGGAAATATCCTCCGATAACAAAGAGAAAGAAGCTGTCTGAGAAACTTTTTTGTGTTCTGTGAAATCATCTCACAGAGTTACAGCTTTCCCCTCAAGAAGCCTTTCGCTAAGACAGTTCTTGTGGAATTGGCAAAGTGATATTTGGAAGCCCATAGAGGGCTATGGTGAAAAAGGAAATATCCTCAGATGAAATCTGGAAGGAAGCTTTCTGAGAAACTGCTGAGTGTTCTGTTAATTCATCTCACAGAGTTACATCTGTATTTCGTGGATCTCTTTGCTAGCCTTATTTCTGTGGAATCTGAGAACAAATGTTTCGGATCCCATTGAAGACTAGAGGGCCAAAGGAAATATCCTCCGATATCAAAAAGAAAGAAGCTTTCTGAGAATCTTCTTTGTGTTCTGTGAAATCATCTCACAGAGTTACAGCTTTCCCCTCAAGAAGCCTTTCGCTAAGACAGTTCTTGTGGAATTGGCAAAGTGATATTTGGAAGCCCTTAGAGGGCTATGGTGAAAAAGGAAATATCCTCAGATGAAATCTGGAAAGAAGCTTTCTGAGAAACTGCTGAGTGTTCTGTTAATTCATCTCACAGAGTTACATCTGTATTTCGTGGATCTCTTTGCTAGCCTTATTTCTGTGGAATCTGAGAACAGATATTTCCAATCCCTTTGAAGACTATAGGGCCAAAGGAAATATCCTCCGATAACAAAGAGAAAGAAGCTTTCTGAGAAACTTCTTTGTGTTCTGTGAAATCATCTCACAGAGTTACAGCTTTCCGCTCAAGAAGCCTTTCGCTAAGACAGTTCCTGTGGAATTGGCAAAGTGATATTTGGAAGCCCATAGAGGGCTATGGTGAAAAAGGAAATATCCTCAGATGAAATCTGGAAAGAAGCTTTCTGAGAAAGTGCTTAGTGTTCTGTTAATTCATCTCACAGAGTTACATCTGTATTTCGTGGATCTCTTTGCTAGATTTATTTCTGTGGAATCTGAGAACAGATATTCGGATCCCTTTGAAGACTATGGGAAATATCCTCCGATAACAAAGAGAAAGAAGCTTTCTGAGAAACTTCTTTGTGTTCTGTGAAATCATCTCACAGAGTTACAGCTTTCCCCTCAAGAAGCCTTTCGCTAAGACAGTTCTTGTGGAATTGGCAAAGTGAAATTTGGAAGCCCATAGAGGGCTATTTTGAAAAAGGAAATATCCTCAGATGAAATCTGTTAGGAAGATTTCTGAGAAACTGCTGAGTGTTCTGTTAATTCATCTCACAGAGTTACATCTGTATTTCGTGGATCTCTTTGCTAGCCTTATTTCTGTGGAATCTGAGAACAGATATTTCGGATGCCATTGAAGACTATAGGGCCAAAGGAAATATCCTCCTATAACAAAGAGAAAGAAGCTTTCTGAGAAACTTCTTTGTGTTCTGTGAAATCATCTCACAGAGGTACAGCGTTCCCCTCAAGAAGCCTTTCGCAAAGACAGTTCTTGTGGAATTGGCAAAGTGATATTTGGAAGCCCTTAGAGGGCTATGGTGAAAAAGGAAATATCCCCAGATGAAATCTGGAAAGAAGCTTTCTGAGAAACTGCTGAGTGTTCTGTTAATTCATCTCACAGAGTTAAATCTGTATTTCGGGGATCTCTTTGCTAACCTTATTTCTGTGGAATCTGAGAACAGATATTTCGGATCCCATTGAAGACTATAGGGCCAAAGGAAATATCCTCCGATAACAAAGAGAAAGAAGCTTTCTGAGAAACTTCTTTGTGTTCTGTGAAATCATCTCACAGAGTTACAACTTTCCCCTCAAGAAGCCTTTCGCTAAGACAGTTCTTGTGGAATTGGCAAAGTGAAATTTGGAAGCCCATAGAGGGCTATGGTGAAAAAGGAATTATCCTCAGATGAAATCTGGAAAGAAGCTTTCTGAGAAACTGCTTAGTGTTCTGTTAATTCATCTCACAGAGTTACATCTGTATTTCGTGGATCTCTTTGCTAGCCTTATTTCTGTGGAATCTGAGAACAAATATTTCGGATCCCATTGAAGACTATAGGGCCAAAGGAAATATCCTCCGATAAAAAAGAGAAAGAAGCTTACTGAGAAACTTCTTTGTGTTCTGTGAAATCATCTCACAGAGTTACAGCTTTCCCCTCAAGAAGCCTTTCGCTAAGACAGTTCTTGTGGAATTGGCAAAGTGATATTTGGAAGCCCATAGAGGGCTATGGTGAAAAAGGAAATATCCTCAGATGAAATCTGGAAAGAAGCTTTCTGAGATACTGCTGAGTGTTCTGTTAATTCATCTCACAGAGTTACATCTGTATTTCGTGGATCTCTTTGCTAGACTTATTTCTATGGAATCTGAGAACAGATATTGCGGATACCATTGAAGACTATAGGGCCAGAGGAAATATCCTCCGATAACAAAGAGAAAGAAGGTTTCTGAGAAACTTCTTTGTGTTCTGTGAAATCATCTCACAGAGTTACAGCTTTCCCCTCAAGAAGCCTTTCGCTAAGACAGTTCTTGTGGAATTGGCAAAGGGATATTTGGAAGCCCATAGAGGGCTATGGTGAAAAAGGAAATATCCTCAGATGAAATCTGGAAAGAAGCTTTCTGAGAAACTGCTTAGTGTTCTGTTAATTCATCTCACAGAGTTACATCTGTATTTCGTGGATCTCTTTGCTAGCCTTATTTCTGTGGAATCTGAGAACAAATATTTCGGATCCCATTGAAGACTATAGGGCCAAAGGAAATATCCTCCGATAACAAAGAGAAAGAAGCTTTCTGAGAAACTTCTTTGTGTTCTGTGAAATCATCTCACAGAGTTACAGCTTTCCCCTCCAGAAGCCTTTCGCTAAGACAGTTCTTGTGGAATTGGCAAAGTGATATTTGGAAGCCCATAGAGGGCTATGGTGAAAAAGGAAATATCCTCAGATGAAATCTGGAAGGAAGCTTTCTGAGAAACTGCTGAGTGTTCTGTTAATTCATCTCACAGAATTACATCTGTATTTCGTGGATCTCTTTGCTAGCCTTATTTCTGTGGAATCTGAGAACAGATATTTCGGATCCCATTGAAGACTATAGGGCCAAAGGAAATATCCTCCGATAACAAAGAGAAAGAAGCTTTCTGAGAAACTTCTTAGTGTTCTGTGAAATCATCTCACAGAGTTACAGCTTTCCCCTCAAGAAGCCTTCCGCTAAGACAGTTGTTGTGGAATTGGCAAAGTGATATTTGGAAGCCCATAGAGGGCTATGGTGAAAAAGGAAATATCCTCACATGAAATCTGGAAAGAAGCTTTCTGAGAAACTGCTTAGTGTTCTGTTAATTCATCTCACAGAGTTACATCTGTATTTCGTGGATCTCTTTGCTAGCCTTATTTCTGTGGAATCTGAGAACAAATATTTCGGATCCCATTGAAGACTATAGGGCCAAAGGAAATATCCTCCGATAACAAAGAGAAAGAAGATTTCTGAGAAACTTCTTTGTGTTCTGTGAAATCATCTCACAGAGTTACAGCTTTCCCCGCAAGAAGCCTTTCGCTAAGACAGTTCTGTGGAATTGGCAAAGTGATATTTGGAAGCCCATAGAGGGCTATTTTGAAAAAGGGAATATCCTCAGATGAAACCTGGAAGGAAGCTTTCTGAGAAACTGCTGAGTGTTCTGTTAATTCATCTAACAGAGTTACATCTGTATTTCGTGGATCTCTTTGCTAGCCTTATTTCTGTGTAATCTGAGAACAGATATTTCGGATCCCATTGAAGACTATAGGGCCAAAGGAAATATCCTCCGATAACAAAGAGAAAGAAACTTTCTGAGAAACTTCTTTGTGTTCTGTGAAATCATCTCACAGAGTTACAGCTTTCCCCTCAAGAAGCCTTTCGCTAAGACAGTTTTTGTGGAATTGCCAAAGCGATATTTGGAATCCCATAGTGGGCTATGGTGAAAAAGGAAATATCCTCAGATGAAATGTGGAAAGAAGCTTTCTGAGAAACTGCTTAGTGTTCTGTTAATTCATCTCACAGAGTTACATCTGTATTTCGTGGATCTCTTTGCTAGCCTTATTTCTGTGGAATCTGAGAACAGATATTTCGGATCCCTTTGAAGACTATAGGGCCAAAGGAAATATCCTCCGATAACAAAGAGAAAGAAGCTTTCTGTGAAACTCCTTTGTGTTCTGTGAAATCATCTCACAGAGGTACAGCGTTCCCCACAAGAAGCCTTTCGCAAAGACAGTTCTTGTGGAATTGGCAAAGTGATATTTGGAAGCCCTTAGAGGGCTATGGTGAAAAAGGAAATATCCTCAGATGAAATCTGGAAAGAAGCTTTCTGAGAAACTGCTGAGTGTTCTGTTAATTCATCTCACAGAGTTAAATCTGTATTTCGTGGATCTCTTTGCTAGCCTTATTTCTGTGGAATCTGAGAACAGATATTTCGGATCCCATTGAAGACTATAGGGCCAAGGGAAATATCCTCCGATAACAAAGAGAAAGAAGCTTTCTGAGAAACTTCTTTGTGTTCTGTGAAATCATCTCACAGAGTTACAGCTTTCCCCTCAAGAAGCCTTTCGCTAAGACAGTTCTTGTGGAATTGGCAAAGTGATATTTGGAAGCCCATAGACGGCTATGGTGAAAAAGGAAATATCCTCAGTTGAAATCTGGAAAGAAGCTTTCTGAGAAACTGCTTAGTGTTCTGTTAATTCATCTCACAGAGTTACATCTGTATTTCGTGGATCTCTTTGCTAGCCTTATTTCTGTGGAATCTGAGAACAAATATTTCGGATCCCTTTGAAGACTATAGGGCCAAAGGAAATATCCTCCGATAACAAAAAGAAAGAAGCTTTCTGAGAATCTTCTTTGTGTTCTGTGAAATCATCTCACAGAGTTACAGCTTTCCCCGCAAGAAGCCTTTCGCTAAGACAGTTCTTGTGGAATTGGCATAGTGATATTTGGAAGCCCATAGAGGGCTATTGTCAAAAAGGAAATATCCTCAGATGAAATCTGGAAGGAAGCTTTCTGAGAAACTGCTTAGTGTTCTGTTAATTCATCTCACAGAGTTACATCTGTATTTCGTGGATCTCTTTGCTAGACTTATTTCTGTGGAATCTGAGAACAGATATTTCGGATCCCTTTGAAGACTATAGGGCCAAAGGAAATATCCTCCGATAACAAAGAGAAAGAAGCTTACTGAGAAACTTCTTTGTGTTCTGTGAAATCATCTCACAGAGTTACAGCTTTCCCCTCAAGAAGCCTTTCGCTAAGACAGTTCTTGTGGAATTGCCAAAGCGATATTTGGAAGCCCATAGTGGGCTATGGTGAAAAAGGAAATATCCTCAGATGAAATGTGGAAAGAAGCTTTCTGAGAAACTGCTTAGTGTTCTGTTAATTCATCTCACAGAGTTAAATCTGTATTTCGTGGATCTCTTTGCTAGCCTTATTTCTGTGGAATCTGAGAACAGATATTTCGGATCCCATTGAAGACTATAGGGCCAAAGGAAATATCCTCCGATAACAAAGAGAAAGAAGCTTTCTGTGAAACTCCTTTGTGTTCTGTGAAATCATCTCACAGAGGTACAGCGTTCCCCTCAAGAAGCCTTTCGTAAAGACAGTTCTTGTGGAATTGGCAAAGTGATATTTGGAAGCCCTTAGAGGGCTATGGTGAAAAAGGAAATATCCTCAGATGAAATCTGGAAAGAAGCTTTCTGAGAAACTGCTGAGTGTTCTGTTAATTCATCTCACAGAGTTAAATCTGTATTTCGTGGATCTCTTTGCTAGCCTTATTTCTGTGGAATCTGAGAACAGATATTTCGGATCCCATTGAAGACTATAGGGCCAAAGGAAATATCCTCCGATAACAAAGAGAAAGAAGCTTTCTGAGAAACTTCTTTGTGTTCTGTGAAATCATCTCACAGAGTTACAGCTTTCCCCTCAAGAAGCCTTTCGCTAAGACAGTTCTTGTGGAATTGGCAAAGCGATATTTGGAAGCCCATAGAGGGCTATGGTGAAAAAGGAAATATCCTCAGATGAAATCTGGAAAGAAGCTTTCTGAGAAACTGCTTAGTGTTCTGTTAATTCATCTCACAGAGTTACATCTGTATTTCGTGGATCTCTTTGCTAGCCTTATTTCTGTGGAATCTGAGAACAGATATTGCGGATCCCATTGAAGACTATAGGGCCAAAGGAAATATCCTCCGATAACAAAGAGAAAGAAGCTGTCTGAGAAACTTCTTTGTGTTCTGTGAAATCATCTCACAGAGTTACAGCTTTCCCCTCAAGAATCCTTTCGCTAAGACAGTTCTTGTGGAATTGGCAAAGTGATATTTGGAAGCCCATAGAGGGCTATGGTGAAAAAGGAAATATCCTCAGATGAAATCTGGAAAGAAGCTTTCTGAGAAACTGCTGAGTGTTCTGTTAATTCATCTCACAGAGTTACATCTGTATTTCGTGGATCTCTTTGCTAGCCTTATTTCTGTGGAATCTGAGAACAGATATTTCGGATCCCATTGAAGACTATAGGGCCAAAGGAAATATCCTCCGATAACAAAGAGAAAGAAGCTGTCTGAGAAACTTCTTTGTGTTCTGTGAAATCATCTCACAGAGTTACAGCTTTCCCGTCAAGAAGCTTTTCGCTAAGACAGTTCTTGTGGAATTGGCAAAGTGATATTTGGAAGCCCAAAGAGGGCTATGGTGAAAAAGGAAATATCCTCAGATGAAATCTGGAAGGAAGCTTTCTGAGAAACTGCTGAGTGTTCTGTTAATTCATCTCACAGAGTTACATCTGTATTTCGTGGATCTCTTGGCTAGACTTATTTCTGTGGAATCTGAGAACAAATGTTTCGGATCCCATTGAAGACTATAGGGCCAAAGGAAATATCCTCCGATATCAAAAAGAAAGAAGCTTTCTGAGAATCTTCTTTGTGTTCTGTGAAATCATCTCACAGAGTTACAGCTTTCCCCTCAAGAAGCCTTTCGCTAAGACAGTTCCTGTGGAATTGGCAAAGTGATATTTGGAAGCCCATAGAGGGCTATGGTGAAAAAGGAAATATCCTCACATGAAATCTGGAAAGAAGCTTTCTGTGAAACTGCTTAGTGTTCTGTTAATTCATCTCACAGAGTTACAACTGTATTTCGTGGATCTCTTTGCTAGATTTATTTCTCTGGAATCTGAGAACAGATATTTCGGATCCCTTTGAAGTCTATGGGAAATATCCTCCGATAACAAAGAGAAAGAAGCTTTCTGAGAAACTTCTTTGTGTTCTGTGAAATCATCTCACAGAGTTACAGTTTTCCCCTCAAGAAGCCTTTCGCTAAGACAGTTCTTGTGGAATTGGCAAAGTGATATTTGGAAGCCCATAGAGGGCTATTTTGAAAAAGGAAATATCCTCAGATGAAATCTGTTAGGAAGCTTTCTGAGAAACTGCTGAGTGTTCTGTTAATTCATCTCACAGAGTTACATCTGTATTTCGTGGATCTCTTTGCTAGCCTTATTTCTGTGGAATCTGAGAACAGATATTTCGGATGCCATTGAAGACTATAGGGCCAAAGGAAATATCCTCCGATAACAAAGAGAAAGAAGCTTTCTGAGAAACTTCTTTGTGTTCTGTGAAATCATCTCACAGAGGTACAGCGTTCCCCTCAAGAAGCCTTTCGCAAAGATAGTTCTTGTGGAATTGGCAAAGTGATATTTGGAAGCCCTTAGAGGGCTATGGTGAAAAAGGAAATATCCCCAGATGAAATCTGGAAAGAAGCTTTCTGAGAAACTGCTGAGTGTTCTGTTAATTCATCTCACAGAGTTAAATCTGTATTTCGGGGATCTCTTTGCTAACCTTATTTCTGTGGAATCTGAGAACAGATATTTCGGATCCCATTGAAGACTACAGGGCCAAAGGAAATATCCTCCGATAACAAAGAGAAAGAAGCTTTCTGAGAAACTTCTTTGTGTTCTGTGAAATCATCTCACAGAGTTACAACTTTCCCCTCAAGAAGCCTTTCGCTAAGACAGTTCTTGTGGAATTGGCAAAGTGAAATTTGGAAGCCCATAGAGGGCTATGGTGAAAAAGGAATTATCCTCAGATGAAATCTGGAAAGAAGCTTTCTGAGAAACTGCTTAGTGTTCTGTTAATTCATCTCACAGAGTTACATCTGTATTTCGTGGATCTCTTTGCTAGCCTTATTTCTGTGGAATCTGAGAACAAATATTTCGGATCCCATTGAAGACTATAGGGCCAAAGGAAATATCCTCCGATAAAAAAGAGAAAGAAGCTTACTGAGAAACTTCTTTGTGTTCTGTGAAATCATCTCACAGAGTTACAGCTTTCCCCTCAAGCAGCCTTTCGCTAAGACAGTTCTTGTGGAATTGGCAAAGTGATATTTGGAAGCCCATAGAGGGCTATGGTGAAAAAGGAAATATCCTCAGATGAAATCTGGAAAGAAGCTTTCTGAGATACTGCTGAGTGTTCTGTTAATTCATCTCACAGAGTTACATCTGTATTTCGTGGATCTCTTTGCTAGACTTATTTCTATGGAATCTGAGAACAGATATTGCGGATACCATTGAAGACTATAGGGCCAGAGGAAATATCCTCCGATAACAAAGAGAAAGAAGGTTTCTGAGAAACTTCTTTGTGTTCTGTGAAATCATCTCACAGAGTTACAGCTTTCCCCTCAAGAAGCCTTTCGCTAAGACAGTTCTTGTGGAATTGGCAAAGGGATATTTGGAAGCCCATAGAGGGCTATGGTGAAAAAGGAAATATCCTCAGATGAAATCTGGAAAGAAGCTTTCTGAGAAACTGCTTAGTGTTCTGTTAATTCATCTGACAGAGTTACATCTGTATTTCGTGGATCTCTTTGCTAGCCTTATTTCTGTGGAATCTGAGAACAAATATTTCGGATCCCATTGAAGACTATAGGGCCAAAGGAAATATCCTCCGATAACAAAGAGAAAGAAGCTTTCTGAGAAACTTCTTTGTGTTCTGTGAAATCATCTCACAGAGTTACAGCTTTCCCCTCCAGAAGCCTTTCGCTAAGACAGTTCTTGTGGAATTGGCAAAGTGATATTTGGAAGCCCATAGAGGGCTATGGTGAAAAAGGAAATATCCTCAGATGAAATCTGGAAGGAAGCTTTCTGAGAAACTGCTGACTGTTCTGTTAATTCATCTCACAGAATTACATCTGTATTTCGTGGATCTCTTTGCTAGCCTTATTTCTGTGGAATCTGAGAACAGATATTTCGGATCCCATTGAAGACTATAGGGCCAAAGGAAATATCCTCCGATAACAAAGAGAAAGAAGCTTTCTGAGAAACTTCTTAGTGTTCTGTGAAATCATCTCACAGAGTTACAGCTTTCCCCTCAAGAAGCCTTTCGCTAAGACAGTTGTTGTGGAATTGGCAAAGTGATATTTGGAAGCCCATAGAGGGCTATGGTGAAAAAGGAAATATCCTCACATGAAATCTGGAAAGAAGCTTTCTGAGAAACTGCTTAGTGTTCTGTTAATTCATCTCACAGAGTTACATCTGTATTTCGTGGATCTCTTTGCTAGCCTTATTTCTGTGGAATCTGAGAACAAATATTTCGGATCCCTTTGAAGACTATAGGGCCAAAGGAAATATCCTCCGATAACAACGAGAAAGAAGATTTCTGAGAAACTTCTTTGTGTTCTGTGAAATCATCTCACAGAGTTACAGCTTTCCCCGCAAGAAGCCTTTCGCTAAGACAGTTCTGTGGAATTGGCAAAGTGATATTTGGAAGCCCATAGAGGGCTATTTTGAAAAAGGGAATATCCTCAGATGAAACCTGGAAGGAAGCTTTCTGAGAAACTGCTGAGTGTTCTGTTAATTCATCTAACAGAGTTACATCTGTATTTCGTGGATCTCTTTGCTAGCCTTATTTCTGTGTAATCTGAGAACAGATATTTCGGATCCCATTGAAGACTATAGGGCCAAAGGAAATATCCTCCGATAACAAAGAGAAAGAAACTTTCTGAGAAACTTCTTTGTGTTCTGTGAAATCATCTCACAGAGTTACAGCTTTCCCCTCAAGAAGCCTTTCGCTAAGACAGTTTTTGTGGAATTGCCAAAGCGATATTTGGAATCCCATAGTGGGCTATGGTGAAAAAGGAAATATCCTCAGATGAAATGTGGAAAGAAGCTTTCTGAGAAACTGCTTAGTGTTCTGTTAATTCATCTCACAGAGTTACATCTGTATTTCGTGGATCTCTTTGCTAGCCTTATTTCTGTGGAATCTGAGAACAGATATTTCGGATCCCTTTGAAGACTATAGGGCCAAAGGAAATATCCTCCGATAACAAAGAGAAAGAAGCTTTCTGTGAAACTCCTTTGTGTTCTGTGAAATCATCTCACAGAGGTACAGCGTTCCCCTCAAGAAGCCTTTCGCAAAGACAGTTCTTGTGGAATTGGCAAAGTGATATTTGGAAGCCCTTAGAGGGCTATGGTGAAAAAGGAAATATCCTCAGATGAAATCTGGAAAGAAGCTTTCTGAGAAACTGCTGAGTGTTCTGTTAATTCATCTCACAGAGTTAAATCTGTATTTCGTGGATCTCTTTGCTAGCCTTATTTCTGTGGAATCTGAGAACAGATATTTCGGATCCCATTGAAGACTATAGGGCCAAAGGAAATATCCTCCGATAACAAAGAGAAAGAAGCTTTCTGAGAAACTTCTTTGTGTTCTGTGAAATCATCTCACAGAGTTACAGCTTTCCCCTCAAGAAGCCTTTCGCTAAGACAGTTCTTGTGGAATTGGCAAAGCGATATTTGGAAGCCCATAGAGGGCTATGGTGAAAAAGGAAATATCCTCAGATGAAATCTGGAAAGAAGCTTTCTGAGAAACTGCTTAGTGTTCTGTTAATTCATCTCACAGAGTTACATCTGTATTTCGTGGATCTCTTTGCTAGCCTTATTTCTGTGGAATCTGAGAACAGATATTGCGGATCCCATTGAAGACTATAGGGCCAAAGGAAATATCCTCCGATAACAAAGAGAAAGAAGCTGTCTGAGAAACTTCTTTGTGTTCTGTGAAATCATCTCACAGAGTTACAGCTTTCCCCTCAAGAATCCTTTCGCTAAGACAGTTCTTGTGGAATTGGCAAAGTGATATTTGGAAGCCCATAGAGGGCTATGGTGAAAAAGGAAATATCCTCAGATGAAATCTGGAAAGAAGCTTTCTGAGAAACTGCTGAGTGTTCTGTTAATTCATCTCACAGAGTTACATCTGTATTTCGTGGATCTCTTTGCTAGCCTTATTTCTGTGGAATCTGAGAACAGATATTTCGGATCCCATTGAAGACTATAGGGCCAAAGGAAATATCCTCCGATAACAAAGAGAAAGAAGCTGTCTGAGAAACTTCTTTGTGTTCTGTGAAATCATCTCACAGAGTTACAGCTTTCCCCTCAAGAAGCTTTTCGCTAAGACAGTTCTTGTGGAATTGGCAAAGTGATATTTGGAAGCCCAAAGAGGGCTATGGTGAAAAAGGAAATATCCTCAGATGAAATCTGGAAGGAAGCTTTCTGAGAAACTGCTGAGTGTTCTGTTAATTCATCTCACAGAGTTACATCTGTATTTCGTGGATCTCTTGGCTAGACTTATTTCTGTGGAATCTGAGAACAAATGTTTCGGATCCCATTGAAGACTATAGGGCCAAAGGAAATATCCTCCGATATCAAAAAGAAAGAAGCTTTCTGAGAATCTTCTTTGTGTTCTGTGAAATCATCTCACAGAGTTACAGCTTTCCCCTCAAGAAGCCTTTCGCTAAGACAGTTCCTGTGGAATTGGCAAAGTGATATTTGGAAGCCCATAGAGGGCTATGGTGAAAAAGGAAATATCCTCACATGAAATCTGGAAAGAAGCTTTCTGTGAAACTGCTTAGTGTTCTGTTAATTCATCTCACAGAGTTACATCTGTATTTCGTGGATCTCTTTGCTAGATTTATTTCTCTGGAATCTGAGAACAGATATTTCGGATCCCTTTGAAGTCTATGGGAAATATCCTCCGATAACAAAGAGAAAGAAGCTTTCTGAGAAACTTCTTTGTGTTCTGTGAAATCATCTCACAGAGTTACAGTTTTCCTCTCAAGAAGCCTTTCGCTAAGACAGTTCTTGTGGAATTGGCAAAGTGAAATTTGGAAGCCCATAGAGGGCTATTTTGAAAAAGGAAATATCCTCAGATGAAATCTGTTAGGAAGCTTTCTGAGAAACTGCTGAGTGTTCTGTTAATTCATCTCACAGAGTTACATCTGTATTTCGTGGATCTCTTTGCTAGCCTTATTTCTGTGGAATCTGAGAACAGATATTTCGGATGCCATTGAAGACTATAGGGCCAAAGGAAATATCCTCCGATAACAAAGAGAAAGAAGCTTTCTGAGAAACTTCTTTGTGTTCTGTGAAATCATCTCACAGAGGTACAGCGTTCCCCTCAAGAAGCCTTTCGCAAAGATAGTTCTTGTGGAATTGGCAAAGTGATATTTGGAAGCCCTTAGAGGGCTATGGTGAAAAAGGAAATATCCTCAGATGAAATCTGGAAAGAAGCTTTCTGAGAAACTGCTGAGTGTTCTGTTAATTCATCTCACAGAGTTAAATCTGTATTTCGTGGATCTCTTTGCTAGCCTTATTTCTGTGGAATCTGAGAACAGATATTTCGGATCCCATTGAAGACTATAGGGCCAAAGGAAATATCCTCCGATAACAAAGAGAAAGAAGCTTTCTGAGAAACTTCTTTGTGTTCTGTGAAATCATCTCACAGAGTTACAGCTTTCCCCTCAAGAAGCCTTTCGCTAAGACAGTTCTTGTGGAATTGGCAAAGTGATATTTGGAAGCCCATAGTGGGCTATGGTGAAAAAGGAAATATCCTCAGTTGAAATCTGGAAAGAAGCTTTCTGAGAAACTGCTTAGTGTTCTGTTAATTCATCTCACAGAGTTACATCTGTATTTCGTGGATCTCTTTGCTAGCCTTATTTCTGTGGAATCTGAGAACAAATATTTCGGATCCCATTGAAGACTATAGGGCCAAAGGAAATATCCTCCGATAACAAAGAGAAAGAAGGTTTCTGAGAAACTTCTTTGTGTTCTGTGAAATCATCTCACAGAGTTACAGCTTTCCCCGCAAGAAGCCTTTCGCTAAGACAGTTCTTTTGGAATTGGCAAAGTGATATTTGGAAGCCCATAGAGGGCTATTGTGAAAAAGGAAATATACTCAGATGAAATCTGGAAAGAAGGTTTCTGTGAAACTGCTTAGTGTTCTGTTAATTCATCTCACAGAGTTACATCTGTATTTCGTGGATCTCTTTGCTAGACTTATTTCTGTGGAATCTGAGAACAGATATTTCGGATCCCTTTGAAGACTGTAGGGCCAAAGGAAATATCCTCCGATAACAAAGAGAAAGAAGCTTACTGAGAAACTTCTTTGTGTTCTGTGAAATCATCTCACAGAGTTACAGCTTTCCCCTCAAGAAGCCTTTCGCTAAGACAGTTCTTGTGGAATTGGCAAAGTGATATTTGGAAGCCCATAGATGGCTATGGTGAAAAAGGAAATATCCTCAGATGAAATCTGGAAGAAGCTTTCTGAGAAACTGCTTAGTGTTCTGTTAATTCATCTCACAGTGTTACATCTGTATTTCGTGGAACTCTTTGCTAGACTTATTTCTGTGGAATCTGAGAACAGATATTTCGGATCCCTTTGAAGACTATAGGGCCAAAGGAAATATCCTCCGATAACAAAGAGAAAGAAGCTTTCTGAGAAATTTCTTTGTGTTCTGTGAAATCATCTCACAGAGTTACAGCTTTCCCCTCAAGAAGCCTTTCGCTAACACAGTTCTTGTGGAATTGGCAAAGTGATATTTGAAACCCATAAAGGGCTATGTTGAAAAAGGAAATATCCTCAGATGAAATCTGGAAATAAGCTTTCTGAGAAACTGCTGAGTGTTCTGTTAATTCATCTCACAGAGTTACATCTGTATTTCGTGGATCTCTTTGCTAGCCTTATTTCTGTGGAATCTGAGAACAGATATTTCCAATCCCTTTGAAGACTATAGGGCCAAAGGAAATATCCTCCGATAACAAAGAGAAAGAAGCTTTCTGAGAAACTTCTTTGTGTTCTGTGAAATCATCTCACAGAGTTACAGCTTTCCCCTCAAGAATCCTTTCGCTAAGGCAGTTCTTGTGGAATAGGCAAAGTGATATTTGGAAGCCCATAGAGGGCTATGGTGAAAAAGGAAATATCCTCAGATGAAATCTGGAAAGAAGCTTTCTGAGAAACTGCTGAGTGTTCTGTTAATTCATCTCACAGAGTTATATCTGTATTTCGTGGATCTCTTTGCAAGCCTTATTTCTGTGGAATCTGAGAACAGATATTTCGGATCCCATTGAAGACTATAGGGCCAAAGGAAATATCCTCCGATAACAAAGAGAAAGAAGCTTTCTGAGAAACTTCTTTGTGTTCTGTGAAATCATCTCACAGAGTTACAGCTTTCCCCTCAAGAAGCCTTTCGCTAAGACAGTTCCTGTGGAATTGGCAAAGTGATATTTGGAAGCCCCTAGAGGGCTATGGTGAAAAAGGAAATATCCTCAGATGAAATCTGGAAAGAAGCTTTCTGTGAAACTGCTTAGTGTTCTGTTAATTCATCTCACAGAGTTACATCTGTATTTCGTGGATCTCTTTGCTAGATTTATTTCTGTGGAATCTGAGAACAGATATTTCGGATCCCTTTGAAGACTATGGGAAATATCCTCCGATAACAAAGAGAAAGAAGCTTTCTGAGAAACTTCTTTGTGTTCTGTGAAATTATCTCACAGAGTTACAGCTTTCCCCTCAAGAAGCCTTTCGCTAAGACAGTTCTTGTGGAATTGGCAAAGTGAAATTTGGAAGCCCATAGAGGGCTATTTTGAAAAAGGAAATATCCTCAGATGAAATCTGTTAGGAAGCTTTCTGAGAAACTGCTGAGTGTTCTGTTAATTCATCTCACAGAGTTACATCTGTATTTCGTGGATCTCTTTGCTAGCCTTATTTCTTTGGAATCTGAGAACAGATATTTCGGATGCCATTGAAGACTATAGGGCCAAAGGAAATATCCTCCGATAACAAAGAGAAAGAAGCTTTCTGAGAAACTTCTTTGTGTTCTGTGAAATCATCTCACAGAGGTACAGCGTTCCCCTCAAGAAGCCTTTCGCAAAGACAGTTCTTGTGGAATTGGCAAAGTGATATTTGGAAGCCCTTAGAGGGCTATGGTGAAAAAGGAAATATCCTCAGATGAAATCTGGAAAGAAGCTTTCTGAGAAACTGCTGAGTGTTCTGTTAATTCATCTCACAGAGTTAAATCTGTATTTCGTGGATCTCTTTGCTAACCTTATTTCTGTGGAATCTGAGAACAGATATTTCGGATCCCATTGAAGACCATAGGGCCAAAGGAAATATCCTCCGATAACAAAGAGAAAGAAGCTTTCTGAGAAACTTCTTTGTGTTCTTTGAAATCATCTCAGAGAGTTACAGCTTTCCCCTCAAGAATCCTTTCGCTAAGACAGTTCTTGTGGAATTGCCAAAGTGATATTTGGAAGCCCTTAGAGGGCTATGGTGAAAAAGGAAATATCCTCAGATGAAATCTGGAAAGAAGCTTTCTGAGAAACTGCTTAGTGTTCTGTTAATTCATCTCACAGAGTTACATCTGTATTTCGTGGATCTCTTTGCTAGCCTTATTTCTGCGGAATCTGGGAACAGACCTTTCGGATCCCTTTGAGCCAATAGGGCCAAAGGAAATAATCTCCGATAACAAAGAGAAAGAAGCTTTCTGCGAAACTTCTTTGTGTTCTGTGAAATCATCTCACAGAGTTACCGCTTTCCCCTCAAGAAGCCTTTCGCTAATACAGTTCTTGTGGAATTGGCAAAGTGATATTTGGAAGCCCATAGATGGCTATGGTGAAAAAGGAAATATCCTCAGATGAAATCTGGAAGAAGCTTTTTGAGAAACTGCTTAGTGTTCTGTTAATTCATCTCACTGTGTTACATCTGTATTTCGTGGATCTCTTTGCTAGACTTATTTCTGTGGAATCTGAGAACAGATATTTCGGATCCCTTTGAAGACTATAGGGCCAAAGGAAATATCCTCCGATAACAAAGAGAAAGAAGCTTTCTGAGAAACTTCTTTGTGTTCTGTGAAATCATCTCACAGAGTTACAGCTTTCCCCTCAAGAAGCCTTTCGCTAAGACAGTTCTTGTGGAATTGGCAAAGTGATATTTGGAAGCCCTTAGAGGGCTATGGTGAAAAAGGAAATATCCTCAGATGAAATCTGGAAAGAAGCTTTCTGAGAAACTGCTGAGTGTTCTGTTAATTCATCTCACAGAGTTACATCTGTATTTCGTGGATCTCTTTGATAGCCTTATTTCTTTGTAATCTGAGAACAGATATTTCGGATTCCAATGAAGACTATAGGGGCAAAGGAAATATCCTCCGATAACAAAGAGAAAGAAGCTTTCTGAGAAACTTCTTTGTGTTTTGTGAAATCATCTCACAGAGTTACAGCTTTCCCCTCAAGAAGCCTTTCGCTAAGACAGTTCTTGTGGAATTGGCAAAGTGATATTTGGAAGCCCATAGAGGGCTATGGTGAAAAAGGAAATATCCTCAGATGAAATCTGGAAAGAAGCTTTCTGAGAAACTGCTTAGTGTTCTGTTAATTCATCTCACAGAGTTACATCTGTATTTCGTGGATCTCTTTGCTAGCCTTATTTCTGTGAATCTGAGAACAGATATTTCCGATCCCTTTGAAGACTATAGGGCCAAAGGAAATATCCTCCGATAACAAAGAGAAAGAAGCTTTCTGAGAAACTTCTTTGTGTTCTGTGAAATCATCTCACAGAGTTACAGCTTTCCCCTCAAGAAGCCTTTCGCTAAGACAGTTCTTGTGCAATTGGAAAAGTGATATTTGGAAGCCCATAGAGGGCTGTGGTGAAAAAGGAAATATCCTCAGATGAAATCTGGAAGGAAGCTTTCTGAGAAACTGCTGAGTGTTCTGTTAATTCATCTCACAGAGTTACATCTGTATGTCGTGGACCTCTTTGCTAGCCTTATTTCTGTGGAATCTGAGAACAGATATTTCGGATCCTATTGAAGACTATAGGGCCAAAGGAAATATCCTCCGATAACAAAGAGAAAGAAGCTTTCTGAGAAACTTCTTTGTGTTCTGTGAAATCATCTCACAGAATTACAGCTTTCCCCTCAAGAAGCCTTTCGCTAAGACAGTTCTCGTGGAATTGGCAAAGTGATATTTGGAAGCCTTAGAGGGCTATGGTGAAAAAGGAAATATCCTCACATGAAATCTGGAAAGAAGCTTTCTGAGAAACTGCTTAGTGTTCTGTTAATTCATCTCACAGAGTTACATCTGTATTTCGTGGATTTCTTTGCTAGACTTATTTCTGTGGAATCTGAGAACAGATATTTCGGATCCCTTTGAAGACTATAGGGCCAAAGGAAATATCCTCCGATAACAAAGAGAAAGAAGCTTTCTGAGAAACTTCTTTGTGTTCTGTGAAATCATCTTACAGAGTTACAGCTTTCCCTTCAAGAAGCCTTTCGCTAAGACAGTTCTTGTGCAATTGGCAAAGTGATATTTGAAGCCCATAAAGGGCTATGGTGAAAAAGGAAATATCCTCAGATGAAATCTGGAAAGAAGCTTTCTGAGAAACTGCTTTGTGTTCTGTTAATTCATCTCACAGAGTTACATCTGTATTTCGTGGATCTCTTTGCTAGCCTTATTTCTGTGGAATCTGAGAACAGATATTTCCGATCCCTTTGAAGACTATAGGGCCAAAGGAAATATCCTCCGATAACAAAGAGAAAGAAGCTTTCTGAGAAACTTCTTTGTGTTCTGTGAAATCATCTCACAGAGTTACAGCTTTCCCCTCAAGAAGCCTTTCGCTAAGACAGTTCTTGTGGAATTGGCAAAGTGATATTTGGAAGCCCATAGAGGGCTGTGGTGAAAAAGGAAATATCCTCAGATGAAATCTGGAAGGAAGCTTTCTGAGAAACTGCTGAGTGTTCTGTTAATTCATCTCACAGAGTTACATCTGTATGTCGTGGACCTCTTTGCTAGCCTTATTTCTGTGGAATCTGAGAACAGATATTTCGGATCCTATTGAAGACTATAGGGCCAAAGGAAATAACCTCCCATAACAAAGAGAAAGAAGCTTTCTGAGAAACTTCTTTGTGTTCTGTGAAATCATCTCACAGAATTACAGCTTTCCCCTCAAGAAGCCTTTCGCTAAGACAGTTCTCGTGGAATTGGCAAAGTGATATTTGGAAGCCATAGAGGGCTATGGTGAAAAAGGAAATATCCTCAGATGAAATCTGGAAAGAAGCTTTCTGAGAAACTGCTTAGTGTTCTGTTAATTCATCTCACAGAGTTACATCTGTATTTCGTGGATCTCTTTGCTAGCCTTATTTCTGTGGAATCTGAGAACAGATATTTCGGATCCCATTGAAGACTATAGGGCCAAAGGAAATATCCTCCGATAACAAAGAGAAAGAAGCTTTCTGAGAAACTTCTTTGTGTTCCGTGAAATCATCTCACAGAGTTACAGCTTTCCCCTCAAGAAGCCTTTCGCTAAGACAGTTCCTGTGGAATTGGCAAAGTGATATTTGGAAGCCCATAGAGGGCTATGGTGAAAAAGGAAATATCCTCAGATGAAATCTGTAAAGAAACTTTCTGTGAAACTGCTTAGTGTTCTGTTAATTCATCTCACAGAGTTACATCTGTATTTCGTGGATCTCTTTGCTAGCCTTATTTCTTTGGAATCTGAGAACAGATATTTCGGATCCCATTGAAGACTACAGGGCCAAAGGAACTATCCTCAGATAACAAAGAGAAAGAAACTTTCTGAGAAACTTCTTTGTGTTCTGTGAAATCATCTCACTGAGTTACAGCTTTCCCCTCAAGAAGCCTATCGCTAAGACAGTTCTTGTGGAATTGGCAAAGTGATATTTGGAAGCCCATAGAGGGCTATGGTGAAAAAGGAAATATCCTCACATGAAATCTGGAAAGAAGCTTTCTGAGAAACTGCTTAGTGTTCTGTTAATTCATCTCACAGAGTTACCTCTGTATTTCGTGGATCTCTTTGCTAGACTTATTTCTGTGGAATCTGAGAACAGATATTTCGGATCCCTTTGAAGACTATAGGGCCAAAGGAAATATCCTCCGATAACAAAGAGAAAGAAGCTTTCTGAGAAACTTCTTTGTGTTCTGTGAAATCATCTCACAGATTTACAGCTTTCCCCTCAAGAAGCCTTTCGCTACGACAGTTCTTGTGGAATTGGCAAAGTGATATTTGGAAGCCCATAGAGGGCTATGGTGAAAAAGGAAACATCCTCAGATGAAATCTGGAAAGAAGCTTTCTGAGAAACTGCTTAGTGTTCTGTTAATTCATCTCACAGAGTTACATCTGTGTTTCGTGGATCTCTTTGCTAGCCTTATTTCTGTGGAATCGGAGAACAGATATTTCCGATCCCTTTGAAGACTATAGGGCCAAAGGAAATATCCTCCGATAACAAAGAGAAAGAAGCTTTCTGAGAAACTTCTTTGTGTTCTGTGAAGTCATCTCACAGAGTTACAGCTTTCCCCTGAAGAAGCCTTTCGCTAAGACAGTTCTTGTGGAATTGGCAAAGTGATATTTGGAAGCCCTTAGAGGGCTATGGTGAAAAAGGAAATATCCTCAGATGAAATCTGGAAAGAAGCTTTCTGAGAAACTGCTTAGTGTTCTGTTAATTCATCTCACAGAGTTACATCTGTATTTCGTGGATCTCTTTGCTAGCCTTATTTCTGTGGAATCTGAGAACAGATATTTCGGATCCCATTGAAGACTATAGGGCCAAAGGAAATATCCTCCGATAACAAAGAGAAAGAAGCTTTCTGAGAAACTTCTTTGTGTTCTGTGAAATCATCTCACAGAGTTACAGCTTTCCCCTCAAGAAGCCTTTCGCTAAGACAGTTCTTGTGGAATTGGCAAAGTGATATTTGGAAGCCCTTAGAGGGCTATGGTTGATAAAGGAAATATCCTCAGATGAAATCTGGAAAGAAGCTTTCTGAGAAACTGCTTAGTGTTCTGTTAATTCATCTCACAGAGTTACATCTGTGTTTCGTGGATCTCTTTGCTAGCCTTATTTCTGTGGAATCGGAGAACAGATATTTCCGATCCCTTTGAATACTCTAGGGCCAAAGGAAATATCCTCCGATAACAAAGAGAAAGAAGCTTTCTGAGAAACTTCTTTGTGTTCTGTGAAGTCATCTCACAGAGTTACAGCTTTCCCCTCAAGAAGCCTTTCGCTAAGACAGTTCTTGTGGAATTGGCAAAGTGATATTTAGAAGCCCTTAGAGGACTATGGTGAAAAAGGAAATATCCTCAGATGAAATCTGGAAAGAAGCTTTCTGAGAAACTGCTGAGTGTTCTGTTAATTAATCTCACCGAGTTACATCTGTATTTCGTGGATCTCTTTGCTAGCCTTATTTCTTTGTAATCTGAGAACAGATATTTCGGATTCCTATGAAGACTATAGGGGCAAAGGAAATATCCTCCGATAACAAAGAGAAAGAAGCTTTCTGAGAAACTTCTTTGTGTTCTGTGAAATCATCTCACAGAGTTACAGCTTTCCCCTCAAGAAGCCTTTCGCTAAGACAGTTCTTGTGGAATTGGCAAAGTGATATTTGGAAGCCCATAGAGGGCTATGGTGAAAAAGGAAATATCCTCAGATGAAATCTGGAAAGAAGCTTTCTGAGAAACTGCTTAGTGTTCTGTTAATTCATCTCACAGAGTTACATCTGTATTTCGTGGATCTCTTTGCTAGCCTTATTTCTGTGGAATCTGAGAACAGATATTTCGGATCCCATTGAAGACTATAGGGCCAAAGGAAATATCCTCCGATAACAAAGAGAAAGAAGCTTTCTGAGAATCTTCTTTGTGTTCCGTGAAATCATCTCACAGAGTTACAGCTTTCCCCTCAAGAAGCCTTTCGCTGAGACAGTTCCTGTGGAATTGGCAAAGTGATATTTGGAAGCCCATAGAGGGCTATGGTGAAAAAGGAAATATCCTCAGATGAAATCTGTAAAGAAGCTTTCTGTGAAACTGCTTAGTGTTCTGTTAATTCATCTCACAGAGTTACATCTGTATTTCGTGGATCTCTTTGCTAGCCTTATTTCTTTGGAATCTGAGAACAGATATTTCGGATCCCATTGAAGACTACAGGGCCAAAGGAAATATCCTCAGATAACAAAGAGAAAGAAACTTTCTGAGAAACTTCTTTGTGTTCTGTGAAATCATCTCACTGAGTTACAGCTTTCCCCTCAAGAAGCCTTTCGCTAAGACAGTTCTTGTGGAATTGGCAAAGTGATATTTGGAAGCCCATAGAGGGCTATGGTGAAAAAGGAAATATCCTCACATGAAATCTGGAAAGAAGCTTTCTGAGAAACTGCTTAGTGTTCTGTTAATTCATCTCACAGAGTTACATCTGTATTTCGTGGATCTCTTTGCTAGACTTATTTCTGTGGAATCTGAGAACAGATATTTCGGATCCCTTTGAAGACTATAGGGCCAAAGGAAATATCCTCCGATAACAAAGAGAAAGAAGCTTTCTGAGAAACTTCTTTGTGTTCTGTGAAATCATCTCACAGAGTTACAGCTTTCCCCTCAAGAAGCCTTTCGCTAAGACAGTTCTTGTGCAATTGGCAAAGTGATATTTGAAGCCCATAAAGGGCTATGGTGAAAAAGGAAATATCCTCAGATGAAATCTGGAAAGAAGCTTTCTGAGAAACTGCTTAGTGTTCTGTTAATTCATCTCACGGAGTTACATCTGTATTTCGTGGATCTCTTTGCTAGCCTTATTTCTGTGGAATCTGAGAACAGATATTTCCGATCCCTTTGAAGACTATAGGGCCAAAGGAAATATCCTCCGATAACAAAGAGAAAGAAGGTTTCTGAGAAACTTCTTTGTGTTCTGTGAAATCATCTCACAGAGTTACAGCTTTCCCCTCAAGAAGCCTTTCGCTAAGACAGTTCTTGTGCAATTGGCAAAGTGATATTTGGAAGCCCATAGAGGGCTGTGGTGAAAAAGGAAATATCCTCAGATGAAATCTGGAAGGAAGCTTTCTGAGAAACTGCTGAGTGTTCTGTTAATTCATCTCACAGAGTTACATCTGTATGTCGTGGACCTCTTTGCTAGCCTTATTTCTGTGGAATCTGAGAACAGATATTTCGGATCCTATTGAAGACTATAGGGCCAAAGGAAATAACCTCCCATAACAAAGAGAAAGAAGCTTTCTGAGAAACTTCTTTGTGTTCTGTGAAATCATCTCACAGAATTACAGCTTTCCCCTCAAGAAGCCTTTCGCTAAGACAGTTCCTGTGGAATTGGCAAAGTGATATTTGGAAGCCCGTAGAGGGCTATGGTGAAAAAGGAAATATCCTCAGATGAAATCTGTAAAGAAGCTTTCTGTGAAACTGCTTAGTGTTCTGTTAATTCATCTCACAGAGTTACATCTGTATTTCGTGGATCTCTTTGCTAGCCTTATTTCTTTGGAATCTGAGAACAGATATTTCGGATCCCATTGAAGACTACAGGGCCAAAGGAAATATCCTCAGATAACAAAGAGAAAGAAACTTTCTGAGAAACTTCTTTGTGTTCTGTGAAATCATCTCACTGAGTTACAGCTTTCCCCTCAAGAAGCCTTTCGCTAAGACAGTTCTTGTGGAATTGGCAAAGTGATATTTGGAAGCCCATAGAGGGCTATGGTGAAAAAGGAAATATCCTCAGATGAAATCTGGAAAGAAGCTTTCTGAGAAACTGCTTAGTGTTCTGTTAATTCATCTCACAGAGTTACATCTGTATTTCGTGGATCTCTTTGCTAGCCTTATTTCTGTGGAATCTGAGAACAGATATTTCGGATCCCTTTGAAGACTATAGGACCAAAGGAAATATCCTCCGATAACAAAGAGAAAGAAGCTTTCTGAGAAACTTCTTTGTGTTCTGTGAAATCATCTCACAGAGTTACAGCTTTCCCCTCAAGAAGCCTTTCGCTAAGACAGTTCCTGTGGAATTGGCAAAGTGATATTTGGAAGCCCATAGAGGGCTATGGTGAAAAAGGAAATATCCTCAGATGAAATCTGTAAAGAAGCTTTCTGTGAAACTGCTTAGTGTTCTGTTAATTCATCTCACAGAGTTACATCTGTATTTCGTGGATCTCTTTGCTAGCCTTATTTCTTTGGAATCTGAGAACAGATATTTCGGATCCCATTGAAGACTACAGGGCCAAAGGAAATATCCTCAGATAACAAAGAGAAAGAAACTTTCTGAGAAACTTCTTTGTGTTCTGTGAAATCATCTCACTGAGTTACAGCTTTCCCCTCAAGAAGCCTTTCGCTAAGACAGTTCTTGTGGAATTGGCAAAGTGATATTTGGAAGCCCATAGAGGGCTATGGTGAAAAAGGAAATATCCTCAGATGAAATCTGGAAAGAAGCTTTCTGAGAAACTGCTTAGTGTTCTGTTAATTCATCTCACAGAGTTACATCTGTATTTCGTGGATCTCTTTGCTAGCCTTATTTCTGTGGAATCTGAGAACAGATATTTCCGATCCCTTTGAAGACTATAGGGCCAAAGGAAATATCCTCCGATAACAAAGAGAAAGAAGCTTTCTGAGAAACTTCTTTGTGTTCTGTGAAATCATCTCACAGAGTTACAGCTTTCCCCTCAAGAAGCCTTTCGCTAAGACAGTTCCTGTGGAATTGGCAAAGTGATATTTGGAAGCCCATAGAGGGCTATGGTGAAAAAGGAAATATCCTCAGATGAAATCTGTAGAGAAGCTTTCTGTGAAACTGCTTAGTGATCTGTTAATTCATCTCACAGAGTTACATCTGTATTTCGTGGATCTCTTTGCTAGCCTTATTTCTTTGGAATCTGAGAACAGATATTTCGGATCCCATTGAAGACTACAGGGCCAAAGGAAATATCCTCAGATAACAAAGAGAAAGAAACTTTCTGAGAAACTTCTTTGTGTTCTGTGAAATCATCTCACTGAGTTACAGCTTTCCCCTCAAGAAGCCTTTCGCTAAGACAGTTCTTGTGGAATTGGCAAAGTGATATTTGGAAGCCCATTGAGGGCTATGGTGAAAAAGGAAATATCCTCACATGAAATCTGGAAAGAAGCTTTCTGAGAAACTGCTTAGTGTTCTCTTAATTCATCTCACAGTGTTACATCTGTATTTCGTGGATCTCTTTGCTAGACTTATTTCTGTGGAATCTGAGAACAGATATTTCGGATCCCTTTGAAGACTATAGGGCCAAAGGAAATATCCTCCGATAACAAAGAGAAAGAAGCTTTCTGAGAAACTTCTTTGTGTTCTGTGAAATCATCTCACAGATTTACAGCTTTCCCCTCAAGAAGCCTTTCGCTACGACAGTTCTTGTGGAATTGGCAAAGTGATATTTGGAAGCCCATAGAGGGCTATGGTGAAAAAGGAAACATCCTCAGATGAAATCTGGAAAGAAGCTTTCTGAGAAACTGCTTAGTGTTTTGTTAATTCATCTCACAGAGTTACATCTGTGTTTCGTGGATCTCTTTGCTAGCCTTATTTGTGTGGAATCGGAGAACAGATATTTCCGATCCCTTTGAAGACTATAGTGCCAAAGGAAATATCCTCCGATAACAAAGAGAAAGAAGCTTTCTGAGAAACTTCTTTGTGTTCTGTGAAGTCATCTCACAGAGTTACAGCTTTCCCCTGAAGAAGCCTTTCGCTAAGACAGTTCTTGTGGAATTGGCAAAGTGATATTTGGAAGCCCTTAGAGGGCTATGGTGAAAAAGGAAATATCCTCAGATGAAATCTGGAAAGAAGCTTTCTGAGAAACTGCTTAGTGTTCTGTAAATTCATCTCACAGAGTTACATCTGCATTTCGTCGATCTCTTTGCTAGCCTTATTTCTGTGGAATCTGAGAACAGATAATTCGGATCCCATTGAAGACTATAGGGCCAAAGGAAATATCCTCCGATAACAAAGAGAAAGAAGCTTTCTGAGAAACTTCTTTGTGTTCTGTGAAATCATCTCACAGAGTTACAGCTTTCCCCTCAAGAAGCCTTTCGCTACGACAGTTCTTGTGGAATTGGCAAAGTGATATTTGGAAGCCCTTAGAGGGCTATGGTTGATAAAGGAAATATCCTCAGATGAAATCTGGAAAGAAGCTTTCTGAGAAACTGCTTAGTGTTCTGTTAATTCATCTCACAGAGTTACATCTGTGTTTCGTGGATCTCTTTGCTAGCCTTATTTCTGTGGAATCGGAGAACAGATATTTCCGATCCCTTTGAAGACTCTAGGACCAAAGGAAATATCCTCCGATAACAAAGAGAAAGAAGCTTTCTGAGAAACTTCTTTGTGTTCTGTGAAGTCATCTCACAGAGTTACAGCTTTCCCCTCAAGAAGCCTTTCGCTAAGACAGTTCTTGTGGAATTGGCAAAGTGATATTTGGAAGCCCATAGAGGGCAATGGTGAAAAGGAAATATCCTCAGATGAAATCTGGAAAGAAGCTTTCTGTGAAACTGCTGAGTGTTCTGTTAATTCATCTCACAGAGTTACATCTGTATTTCGTGGATCTCTTTGCTAGACTTATATCTGTGGAATCTGAGAATAGATATTTCGGATCCCTTTGAAGACTATAGGGCCAAAGGAAATATCCTCCGATAACAAAGAGAAAGAAGCTTACTGAGAAACTTCTTTGTGTTCTGTGAAATCATCTCACACAGTTACAGCTTTCCCCTCAAGAAGCCTGTCGCTAAGACAGTTCTTGTGGAATTGGCAAAGTGATATTTGGAAGCCCATAGAGGGCTATGGTGAAAAAGGAAATATCCTCAGATGAAATCTGGAAAGAAGCTTTCTGAGATACTGCTGAGTGTTCTGTTAATTCATCTCACAGAGTTACATCTGTATTTCGTGGATCTCTTTGCTAGACTTATTTCTGTGGAATCTGAGAACAGATATTGCGGATCCCATTGAAGACTGTAGGGCCAAAGGAAATAATCTCCGATAACAAAGAGAAAGAAGCTTTCTGAGAAACTTCTTTGTGTTCTGTGAAATCATCTCACAGAGTTACAGCTTTCCCCTCAAGATGCCTTTCGCTAAGACAGTTCTTGTGCAATTGGCAAAGTGATATTTGGAAGCCCTTAGAGGGCTACGGTGAAAAAGGAAATATCCTCAGATGAAATCTGGAAGGAAGCTTTCTGAGAAACTGCTGAGTGTTCTATTAATTCATCTCACAGAGTTACATCCGTATGTCCTGGATCTCTTTGCTAGCCTTATTTCTGTGGAATCTGAGAACAGATATTTCGGATCCTATTGAAGACTATAGGGCCAAAGGAAATATCCTCCGATAACAAAGAGAAAGAAGCTTTCTGAGAAACTTCTTTGTGTTCTGTGAAATCATCTCACAGAGTTACAGCTTTCCCCTCAAGAAGCCTTTCGCTAAGACAGTTCCTGTGGAATTAGCAAAGTGATATTTGGAAGCCCATAGAGGGCTATGGTGAAAAAGGAAATCTCCTCAGATGAAATCTGTAAAGAAGCTTTCTGTGAAACTGCTTAGTGTTCTGTTAATTCATCTCACAGAGTTACATCTGTATTTCGTGGATCTCTTTGCTAGACTTATTTCTGTGGAATCTGAGAACAGATATTTCGGATCCCTTTGAAGACTATAGGGCCAAAGGAAATATCCTCCGATAACAAAGAGAAAGAAGCTTTCTGAGAAACTTCTTTGTGTTCTGGGAAATCATCTCACAGAGTTACAGCTTTCCCCTCAAGAAGCCTTTCGCTAAGACAGTTCTTGTGGAATTGGCAAAGTGATATTTGGAAGCCCATAGAGGGCTATGGTGAAAAAGGAAATCTCCTCACATGAAATCTGGAAAGAAGCTTTCTGAGAAACTACTTAGTGTTCTGTTAATTCATCTCACAAAGTTACCTCTGTATTTCGTGGATCTCTTTGCTAGCCTTATTTCTGTGGAATCTGAGAACAGATATTTCGGATCCCTATGAAGACTATAGGGCCAAAGGAAATATCCTCTGATAACAAAGGGAAAGAAGCTGTCTGAGAAACTTCTTTGTGTTCTGTGAAATCATCTCACAGAGTTACAGCTTTCCCCTCCAGAAGCCTTTCGCTACGACAGTTCTTGTGGAATTGGCAAAGTGATATTTGGAAGCCCTTAGAGGGCTATGGTGAAAAAGGAAATATCCTCAGATGAAATCTGGAAAGAAGCTTTCTGAGAAACTGCTGAGTGTTCTGTTAATTCATCTCACAGAGTTACATCTGTGTTTCGTGGATCTCTTTGCTAGCCTTATTTCTGTGGAATCGGAGAACAGATATTTCGGATCCCTTTGAAGACTATAGGGCCAAAGGAAATATCCTCCGATAAAAAAGAGAAAGAAGCTTTCTGAGAAACTTCTTTGTGTTCTGTGAAGTCATCTCACAGAGTTACAGCTTTCCCCTCAAGAAGCCTTTCGCTAAGACAGTTCTTGTGGAATTGGCAAAGTGATATTTGGAAGCCCTTAGAGGGCTATGGTGAAAAAGGAAATATCCTCAGATGAAATCTGGCAAGAAGCTTTCTGAGAAACTGCTTAGTGTTCTGTTAATTCATCTCACAGAGTTACATCTGTATTTCGTGGATATCTTTGCCAGCCTTATTGCTGTGGAATCTGAGAACAGATATTTCGGATCCCATTGAAGACTATAGGGCCAAAGGAAATATCCTCCGATAACAAAGAGAAAGAAGCTTTCTGAGAAACTTCTTTGTGTTCTGTGAAATCATCTCACAGAGTTACAGCTTTCCCCTCAAGAATCCTTTCGCTAAGACAGTTCTTGTGGAATTGGCAAAGTGATATTTGGAAGCCCTTAGAGGGCTATGGTGAAAAAGGAAATATCCTCAGATGAAATCTGGAAAGAAGCTTTCTGAGAAACTGCTTAGTGTTCTGTTAATTCATCTCACAGAGTTACATCTGTATTTCGTGGATCTCTTTGCTAGCCTTATTTCTGCGGAATCTGAGAACAGATATTTCGGATCCCTTTGAGCCAATAGGGCCAAAGGAAATAATCTCCGATAACACAGAGAAAGAAGCTTTCTGCGAAACTTCTTTGTGTTCTGTGAAATCATCTCACAGAGTTACCGCTTTCCCCTCAAGAAGCCTTTCGCTAAGACAGTTCTTGTGGAATTGGCAAAGTGATATTTGGAAGCCCATAGATGGCTATGGTGAAAAAGGAAATATCCTCAGATGAAATCTGGAAGAAGCTTTTTGAGAAACTGCTTAGTGTTCTGTTAATTCATCTCACAGTGTTACATCTGTATTTCGTGGATCTCTCTGCTAGACTTATTTCTGTGGAATCTGAGAACAGATATTTCGGATCCCATTGAAGACTATAGGGCCAAAGGAAATATCCTCCGATAACAAAGAGAAAGAAGCTTTCTGAGAAACTTCTTTGTGTTCTGTGAAATCATCTCACAGAGTTACAGCTTTCCCCTCAAGAAGCCTTTCGCTAAGACAGTTCTCTTGGAATTGGCAAAGTGATATTTGGAAGCCCATAGAGGGCTATGGTGAAAAAGGAAATATCCTCACATGAAATCTGGAAAGAAGCTTTCTGAGAAACTGCTTAGTGTTCTGTTAATTCATCTCACAGAGTTACATCTGTATTTCGTGGATCTCTTTGCTAGACTTATTTCTGTGGAATCTGAGAACAGATATTTCGGATCCCTTTGAAGACTATAGGGCCAAAGGAAATATCCTCCGATAACAAAGAGATAGAAGCTTTCTGAGAAACTTCTTTGTGTTCCGTGAAATCATCTCACAGAGTTACAGCTTTCCCCTCAAGAAGCCTTTCGCTAAGACAGTTCCTGTGGAATTGGCAAAGTGATATTTGGAAGCCCATAGAGGGCTATGGTGAAAAAGGAAATATCCTCAGATGAAATCTGTAAAGAAGCTTTCTGTGAAACTGCTTAGTGTTCTGTTAATTCATCTCACAGAGTTACATCTGTATTTCGTGGATCTCTTTGCTAGCCTTATTTCTTTGGAATCTGAGAACAGATATTTCGGATCCCATTGAAGACTACAGGGCCAAAGGAAATATCCTCAGATAACAAAGAGAAAGAAACTTTCTGAGAAACTTCTTTGTGTTCTGTGAAATCATCTCACTGAGTTACAGCTTTCCCCTCAAGAAGCCTTTCGCTAAGACAGTTCTTGTGGAATTGGCAAGGTGATATTTGGAAGCCCATAGAGGGCTATGGTGAAAAAGGAAATATCCTCAGATGAAATCTGGAAAGAAGCTTTCTGAGAAACTGCTGAGTGTTCTGTTAATTCATCTCACAGAGTTAAATCTGTATTTCGTGGATCTCTTTGCTAACCTTATTTCTGTGGAATCTGAGAACAGATATTTCGGATCCCATTGAAGACCATAGGGCCAAAGGAAATATCCTCCGATAACAAAGAGAAAGAAGCTTTCTGAGAAACTTCTTTGTGTTCTGTGAAATCATCTCAGAGAGTTACAGCTTTCCCCTCAAGAATCCTTTCGCTAAGACAGTTCTTGTGGAATTGGCAAAGTGATATTTGGAAGCCCTTAGAGGGCTATGGTGAAAAAGGAAATATCCTCAGATGAAATCTGGAAAGAAGCTTTCTGAGAAACTGCTTAGTGTTCTGTTAATTCATCTCACAGAGTTACATCTGTATTTCGTGGATCTCTTTGCTAGCCTTATTTCTGCGGAATCTGGGAACAGACATTTCGGATCCCTTTGAGCCAATAGGGCCAAAGGAAATAATCTCCGATAACAAAGAGAAAGAAGCTTTCTGCGAAACTTCTTTGTGTTCTGTGAAATCATCTCACAGAGTTACCGCTTTCCCCTCAAGAAGCCTTTCGCTAATACAGTTCTTGTGGAATTGGCAAAGTGATATTTGGAAGCCCATAGATGGCTATGGTGAAAAAGGAAATATCCTCAGATGAAATCTGGAAGAAGCTTTTTGAGAAACTGCTTAGTGTTCTGTTAATTCATCTCACAGTGTTACATCTGTATTTCGTGGATCTCTTTGCTAGACTTATTTCTGTGGAATCTGAGAACAGATATTTCGGATCCCTTTGAAGACTATAGGGCCAAAGGAAATATCCTCCGATAACAAAGAGAAAGAAGCTTTCTGAGAAACTTCTTTGTGTTCTGTGAAATCATCTCACAGAGTTACAGCTTTCCCCTCAAGAAGCCTTTCGCTAAGACAGTTCTTGTGGAATTGGCAAAGTGATATTTGGAAGCCCTTAGAGGGCTATGGTGAAAAAGGAAATATCCTCAGATGAAATCTGGAAAGAAGCTTTCTGAGAAACTGCTGAGTGTTCTGTTAATTCATCTCACAGAGTTACATCTGTATTTCGTGGATCTCTTTGATAGCCTTATTTCTTTGTAATCTGAGAACAGATATTTCGGATTCCAAAGAAGACTATAGGGGCAAAGGAAATATCCTCCGATAACAAAGAGAAAGAAGCTTTCTGAGAAACTTCTTTGTGTTTTGTGAAATCATCTCACAGAGTTACAGCTTTCCCCTCAAGAAGCCTTTCGCTAAGACAGTTCTTGTGGAATTGGCAAAGTGATATTTGGAAGCCCATAGAGGGCTATGGTGAAAAAGGAAATATCCTCAGATGAAATCTGGAAAGAAGCTTTCTGAGAAACTGCTGAGTGTTCTGTTAATTCATCTCACAGAGTTACATCTGTATTTCGTGGATCTCTTTGCTAGCCTTATTTCTGTGGAATCTGAGAACAGATGTTTCGGATCCCATTGAAGACTATAGGGCCAAAGGAAATATCCTCCGATAACAAAGAGAAAGAAGCTGTCTGAGAAACTTCTTTGTGTTCTGTGAAATCATCTCACAGAGTTACAGCTTTCCCCTCAAGAAGCTTTTCGCTAAGACAGTTCTTGTGGAATTGGCAAAGTGATATTTGGAAGCCCAAAGAGGGCTATGGTGAAAAAGGAAATATCCTCAGATGAAATCTGGAAGGAAGCTTTCTGAGAATCTGGTGAGTGTTCTGTTAATTCATCTCACAGAGTTACATCTGTATTTCGTGGATCTCTTTGCTAGACTTATTTCTGTGGAATCTGAGAACAGATATTTCGGATCCCTTTGAAGACTATAGGGCCAAAGGAAATATCCTCCGATAACAAAGAGAAAGAAGCTTTCTGAGAAACTTCTTTGTGTTCTGGGAAATCATCTCACAGAGTTACAGCTTTCCCCTCAAGAAGCCTTTCGCTAAGACAGTTCTTGTGGAATTGGCAAAGTGATATTTGGAAGCCCATAGAGGGCTATGGTGAAAAAGGAAATCTCCTCACATGAAATCTGGAAAGAAGCTTTCTGAGAAACTGCTTAGTGTTCTGTTAATTCATCTCACAAAGTTACCTCTGTATTTCGTGGATCTCTTTGCTAGCCTTATTTCTGTGGAATCTGAGAACAGATATTTCGGATCCCTATGAAGACTATAGGGCCAAAGGAAATATCCTCTGATAACAAAGGGAAAGAAGCTTTCTGAGAAACTTCTTTGTGTTCTGTGAAATCATCTCACAGAGTTACAGCTTTCCCCTCCAGAAGCCTTTCGCTACGACAGTTCTTGTGGAATTGGCAAAGAGATATTTGGAAGCCCTTAGAGGGCTATGGTGAAAAAGGAAATATCCTCAGATGAAATCTGGAAAGAAGCTTTCTGAGAAACTGCTGAGTGTTCTGTTAATTCATCCACAGAGTTACATCTGTGTTTCGTGGATCTCTTTGCTAGCCTTATTTCTGTGGAATCGGAGAACAGATATTTCCGATCCCTTTGAAGACTATAGGGCCAAAGGAAATATCCTCCGATAAAAAAGAGAAAGAAGCTTTCTGAGAAACTTCTTTGTGTTCTGTGAAGTCATCTCACAGAGTTACAGCTTTCCCCTCAAGAAGCCTTTCGCTAACACAGTTCTTGTGGAATTGGCAAAGTGATATTTGGAAGCCCTTAGAGGGCTATGGTGAAAAAGGAAATATCCTCAGATGAAATCTGGCAAGAAGCTTTCTGAGAAACTGCTTAGTGTTCTGTTAATTCATCTCACAGAGTTACATCTGTATTTCGTGGATCTCTTTGCTAGCCTTATTGCTGTGGAATCTGAGAACAGATATTTCGGATCCCATTGAAGACTATAGGGCCAAAGGAAATATCCTCCGATAACAAAGAGAAAGAAGCTTTCTGAGAAACTTCTTTGTGTTCTGTGAAATCATCTCACAGAGTTACAGCTTTCCCCTCAAGAATCCTTTCGCTAAGACAGTTCTTGTGGAATTGGCAAAGTGATATTTGGAAGCCCTTAGAGGGCTATGGTGAAAAAGGAAATATCCTCAGATGAAATCTGGAAAGAAGCTTTCTGAGAAACTGCTTAGTGTTCTGTTAATTCATCTCACAGAGTTACATCTGTATTTCGTGGATCTCTTTGCTAGCCTTATTTCTGTGGAATCTGAGAACAGATATTTCCAATCCCTTTGAAGACTATAGGGCCAAAGGAAATATCCTCCGATAACAAAGAGAAAGAAGCTTTCTGAGAAACTTCTTTGTGTTCTGTGAAATCATCTCACAGAGTTACAGCTTTCCCCTCAAGAATCCTTTCGCTAAGGCAGTTCTTGTGGAATAGGCAAAGTGATATTTGGAAGCCCATAGAGGGCTATGGTGAAAAAGGAAATATCCTCAGATGAAATCTGGAAAGAAGCTTTCTGAGAAACTGCTGAGTGTTCTGTTAATTCATCTCACAGAGTTATATCTGTATTTCGTGGATCTCTTTGCAAGCCTTATTTCTGTGGAATCTGAGAACAGATATTTCGGATCCCGTTGAAGACTATAGGGCCAAAGGAAATATCCTCCGATAACAAAGAGAAAGAAGCTTTCTGAGAAACTTCTTTGTGTTCTGTGAAATCATCTCACAGAGTTACAGCTTTCCCCTCAAGAAGCCTTTCGCTAAGACAGTTCCTGTGGAATTGGCAAAGTGATATTTGGAAGCCCCTAGAGGGCTATGGTGAAAAAGGAAATATCCTCAGATGAAATCTGGAAAGAAGCTTTCTGTGAAACTGCTTAGTGTTCTGTTAATTCATCTCACAGAGTTACATCTGTATTTCGTGGATCTCTTTGCTAGATTTATTTCTGTGGAATCTGAGAACAGATATTTCGGATCCCTTTGAAGACTATGGGAAATATCCTCCGATAACAAAGAGAAAGAAGCTTTCTGAGAAACTTCTTTGTGTTCTGTGAAATTATCTCACAGAGTTACAGCTTTCCCCTCAAGAAGCCTTTCGCTAAGACAGTTCTTGTGGAATTGGCAAAGTGAAATTTGGAAGCCCATAGAGGGCTATTTTGAAAAAGGAAATATCCTCAGATGAAATCTGTTAGGAAGCTTTCTGAGAAACTGCTGAGTGTTCTGTTAATTCATCTCACAGAGTTACATCTGTATTTCGTGGATCTCTTTGCTAGGCTTATTTCTGTGGAATCTGAGAACAGATATTTCGGATGCCATTGAAGACTATAGGGCCAAAGGAAATATCCTCCGATAACAAAGAGAAAGAAGCTTTCTGAGAAACTTCTTTGTGTTCTGTGAAATCATCTCACAGAGGTACAGCGTTCCCCTCAAGAAGCCTTTCGCAAAGACAGTTCTTGTGGAATTGGCAAAGTGATATTTGGAAGCCCTTAGAGGGCTATGGTGAAAAAGGAAATATCCTCAGATGAAATCTGGAAAGAAGCTTTCTGAGAAACTGCTGAGTGTTCTGTTAATTCATCTCACAGAGTTAAATCTGTATTTCGTGGATCTCTTTGCTAACCTTATTTCTGTGGAATCTGAGAACAGATATTTCGGATCCCATTGAAGACCATAGGGCCAAAGGAAATATCCTCCGATAACAAAGAGAAAGAAGCTTTCTGAGAAACTTCTTTGTGTTCTGTGAAATCATCTCAGAGAATTACAGCTTTCCCCTCAAGAATCCTTTCGCTAAGACAGTTCTTGTGGAATTGCCAAAGTGATATTTGGAAGCCCTTAGAGGGCTATGGTGAAAAAGGAAATATCCTCAGATGAAATCTGGAAAGAAGCTTTCTGAGAAACTGCTTAGTGTTCTGTTAATTCATCTCACAGAGTTACATCTGTATTTCGTGGATCTCTTTGCTAGCCTTATTTCTGCGGAATCTGGGAACAGACATTTCGGATCCCTTTGAGCCAATAGGGCCAAAGGAAATAATCTCCGATAACAAAGAGAAAGAAGCTTTCTGCGAAACTTCTTTGTGTTCTGTGAAATCATCTCACAGAGTTACCGCTTTCCCCTCAAGAAGCCTTTCGCTAATACAGTTCTTGTGGAATTGGCAAAGTGATATTTGGAAGCCCATAGATGGCTATGGTGAAAAAGGAAATATCCTCAGATGAAATCTGGAAGAAGCTTTTTGAGAAACTGCTTAGTGTTCTGTTAATTCATCTCGCTGTGTTACATCTGTATTTCGTGGATCTCTTTGCTAGACTTATTTCTGTGGAATGTGAGAACAGATATTTCGGATCCCTTTGAAGACTATAGGGCCAAAGGAAATATCCTCCGATAACAAAGAGAAAGAAGCTTTCTGAGAAACTTCTTTGTGTTCTGTGAAATCATCTCACAGAGTTACAGCTTTCCCCTCAAGAAACCTTTCGCTAAGACAGTTCTTGTGCAATTGGAAAAGTGATATTTGGAAGCCCATAGAGGGCTGTGGTGAAAAAGGAAATATCCTCAGATGAAATCTGGAAGGAAGCTTTCTGAGAAACTGCTGAGTGTTCTGTTAATTCATCTCACAGAGTTACATCTGTATGTCGTGGACCTCTTTGCTAGCCTTATTTCTGTGGAATCTGAGAACAGATATTTCGGATCCTATTGAAGACTATAGGGCCAAAGGAAATATCCTCCGATAACAAAGAGAAAGAAGCTTTCTGAGAAACTTCTTTGTGTTCTGTGAAATCATCTCACAGAATTACAGCTTTCCCCTCAAGAAGCCTTTCGCTAAGACAGTTCTCGTGGAATTGGCAAAGTGATATTTGGAAGCCTTAGAGGGCTATGGTGAAAAAGGAAATATCCTCACATGAAATCTGGAAAGAAGCTTTCTGAGAAACTGCTTAGTGTTCTGTTAATTCATCTCGCAGAGTTACATCTGTATTTCGTGGATCTCTTTGCTAGACTTATTTCTGTGGAATCTGAGAACAGATATTTCGGATCCCTTTGAAGACTATAGGGCCAAAGGAAATATCCTCCGATAACAAAGAGAAAGAAGCTTTCTGAGAAACTTCTTTGTGTTCTGTGAAATCATCTTACAGAGTTACAGCTTTCCCTTCAAGAAGCCTTTCGCTAAGACAGTTCTTGTGCAATTGGCAAAGTGATATTTGAAGCCCATAAAGGGCTATGGTGAAAAAGGAAATATCCTCAGATGAAATCTGGAAAGAAGCTTTCTGAGAAACTGCTTTGTGTTCTGTTAATTCATCTCACAGAGTTACATCTGTATTTCGTGGATCTCTTTGCTAGCCTTATTTCTGTGGAATCTGAGAACAGATATTTCCGATCCCTTTGAAGACTATAGGGCCAAAGGAAATATCCTCCGATAACAAAGAGAAAGAAGCTTTCTGAGAAACTTCTTTGTGTTCTGTGAAATCATCTCACAGAGTTACAGCTTTCCCCTCAAGAAGCCTTTCGCTAAGACAGTTCTTGTGCAATTGGCAAAGTGATATTTGGAAGCCCATAGAGGGCTGTGGTGAAAAAGGAAATATCCTCAGATGAAATCTGGAAGGAAGCTTTCTGAGAAACTGCTGAGTGTTCTGTTAATTCATCTCACAGAGTTACATCTGTATGTCGTGGACCTCTTTGCTAGCCTTATTTCTGTGGAATCTGAGAACAGATATTTCGGATCCTATTGAAGACTATAGGGCCAAAGGAAATAACCTCCCATAACAAAGAGAAAGAAGCTTTCTGAGAAACTTCTTTGTGTTCTGTGAAATCATCTCACAGAATTACAGCTTTCCCCTCAAGAAGCCTTTCGCTAAGACAGTTCTCGTGGAATTGGCAAAGTGATATTTGGAAGCCTTAGAGGGCTATGGTGAAAAAGGAAATATCCTCAGATGAAATCTGGAAAGAAGCTTTCTGAGAAACTGCTTAGTGTTCTGTTAATTCATCTCACAGAGTTACATCTGTATTTCGTGGATCTCTTTGCTAGCCTTATTTCTGTGGAATCTGAGAACAGATATTTCGGATCCCATTGAAGACTATAGGGCCAAAGGAAATATCCTCCGATAACAAAGAGAAAGAAGCTTTCTGAGAAACTTCTTTGTGTTCCGTGAAATCATCTCACAGAGTTACAGCTTTCCCCTCAAGAAGCCTTTCGCTAAGACAGTTCCTGTGGAATTGGCAAAGTGATATTTGGAAGCCCATAGAGGGCTATGGTGAAAAAGGAAATATCCTCAGATGAAATCTGTAAAGAAACTTTCTGTGAAACTGCTTAGTGTTCTGTTAATTCATCTCACAGAGTTACATCTGTATTTCGTGGATCTCTTTGCTAGCCTTATTTCTTTGGAATCTGAGAACAGATATTTCGGATCCCATTGAAGACTACAGGGCCAAAGGAAATATCCTCAGATAACAAAGAGAAAGAAACTTTCTGAGAAACTTCTTTGTGTTCTGTGAAATCATCTCACTGAGTTACAGCTTTCCCCTCAAGAAGCCTATCGCTAAGACAGTTCTTGTGGAATTGGCAAAGTGATATTTGGAAGCCCATAGAGGGCTATGGTGAAAAAGGAAATATCCTCACATGAAATCTGGAAAGAAGCTTTCTGAGAAACTGCTTAGTGTTCTGTTAATTCATCTCACAGAGTTACCTCTGTATTTCGTGGATCTCTTTGCTAGACTTATTTCTGTGGAATCTGAGAACAGATATTTCGGATCCCTTTGAAGACTATAGGGCCAAAGGAAATATCCTCCGATAACAAAGAGAAAGAAGCTTTCTGAGAAACTTCTTTGTGTTCTGTGAAATCATCTCACAGATTTACAGCTTTCCCCTCAAGAAGCCTTTCGCTACGACAGTTCTTGTGGAATTGGCAAAGTGATATTTGGAAGCCCATAGAGGGCTATGGTGAAAAAGGAAACATCCTCAGATGAAATCTGGAAAGAAGCTTTCTGAGAAACTGCTTAGTGTTCTGTTAATTCATCTCACAGAGTTACATCTGTGTTTCGTGGATCTCTTTGCTAGCCTTATTTCTGTGGAATCGGAGAACAGATATTTCCGATCCCTTTGAATACTCTAGGGCCAAAGGAAATATCCTCCGATAACAAAGAGAAAGAAGCTTTCTGAGAAACTTCTTTGTGTTCTGTGAAGTCATCTCACAGAGTTACAGCTTTCCCCTGAAGAAGCCTTTCGCTAAGACAGTTCTTGTGGAATTGGCAAAGTGATATTTGGAAGCCCTTAGAGGGCTATGGTGAAAAAGGAAATATCCTCAGATGAAATCTGGAAAGAAGCTTTCTGAGAAACTGCTTAGTGTTCTGTTAATTCATCTCACAGAGTTACATCTGTATTTCGTGGATCTCTTTGCTAGCCTTATTTCTGTGGAATCTGAGAACAGATATTTCGGATCCCATTGAAGACTATAGGGCCAAAGGAAATATCCTCCGATAACAAAGAGAAAGAAGCTTTCTGAGAAACTTCTTTGTGTTCTGTGAAATCATCTCACAGAGTTACAGCTTTCCCCTCAAGAAGCCTTTCGCTAAGACAGTTCTTGTGGAATTGGCAAAGTGATATTTGGAAGCCCTTAGAGGGCTATGGTTGATAAAGGAAATATCCTCAGATGAAATCTGGAAAGAAGCTTTCTGAGAAACTGCTTAGTGTTCTGTTAATTCATCTCACAGAGTTACATCTGTGTTTCGTGGATCTCTTTGCTAGCCTTATTTCTGTGGAATCGGAGAACAGATATTTCCGATCCCTTTGAATACTCTAGGGCCAAAGGAAATATCCTCCGATAACAAAGAGAAAGAAGCTTTCTGAGAAACTTCTTTGTGTTCTGTGAAGTCATCTCACAGAGTTACAGCTTTCCCCTCAAGAAGCCTTTCGCTAAGACAGTTCTTGTGGAATTGGCAAAGTGATATTTAGAAGCCCTTAGAGGACTATGGTGAAAAAGGAAATATCCTCAGATGAAATCTGGAAAGAAGCTTTCTGAGAAACTGCTGAGTGTTCTGTTAATTAATCTCACCGAGTTACATCTGTATTTCGTGGATCTCTTTGCTAGCCTTATTTCTTTGTAATCTGAGAACAGATATTTCGGATTCCTATGAAGACTATAGGGGCAAAGGAAATATCCTCCGATAACAAAGAGAAAGAAGCTTTCTGAGAAACTTCTTTGTGTTCTGTGAAATCATCTCACAGAGTTACAGCTTTCCCCTCAAGAAGCCTTTCGCTAAGACAGTTCTTGTGGAATTGGCAAAGTGATATTTGGAAGCCCATAGAGGGCTATGGTGAAAAAGGAAATATCCTCAGATGAAATCTGGAAAGAAGCTTTCTGAGAAACTGCTTAGTGTTCTGTTAATTCATCTCACAGAGTTACATCTGTATTTCGTGGATCTCTTTGCTAGCCTTATTTCTGTGGAATCTGAGAACAGATATTTCGGATCCCATTGAAGACTATAGGGCCAAAGGAAATATCCTCCGATAACAAAGAGAAAGAAGCTTTCTGAGAATCTTCTTTGTGTTCCGTGAAATCATCTCACAGAGTTACAGCTTTCCCCTCAAGAAGCCTTTCGCTGAGACAGTTCCTGTGGAATTGGCAAAGTGATATTTGGAAGCCCATAGAGGGCTATGGTGAAAAAGGAAATATCCTCAGATGAAATCTGTAAAGAAGCTTTCTGTGAAACTGCTTAGTGTTCTGTTAATTCATCTCACAGAGTTACATCTGTATTTCGTGGATCTCTTTGCTAGCCTTATTTCTTTGGAATCTGAGAACAGATATTTCGGATCCCATTGAAGACTACAGGGCCAAAGGAAATATCCTCAGATAACAAAGAGAAAGAAACTTTCTGAGAAACTTCTTTGTGTTCTGTGAAATCATCTCACTGAGTTACAGCTTTCCCCTCAAGAAGCCTTTCGCTAAGACAGTTCTTGTGGAATTGGCAAAGTGGTATTTGGAAGCCCATAGAGGGCTATGGTGAAAAAGGAAATATCCTCACATGAAATCTGGAAAGAAGCTTTCTGAGAAACTGCTTAGTGTTCTGTTAATTCATCTCACAGAGTTACATCTGTATTTCGTGGATCTCTTTGCTAGACTTATTTCTGTGGAATCTGAGAACAGATATTTCGGATCCCTTTGAAGACTATAGGGCCAAAGGAAATATCCTCCGATAACAAAGAGAAAGAAGCTTTCTGAGAAACTTCTTTGTGTTCTGTGAAATCATCTCACAGAGTTACAGCTTTCCCCTCAAGAAGCCTTTCGCTAAGACAGTTCTTGTGCAATTGGCAAAGTGATATTTGAAGCCCATAAAGGGCTATGGTGAAAAAGGAAATATCCTCAGATGAAATCTGGAAAGAAGCTTTCTGAGAAACTGCTGAGTGTTCTGTTAATTCATCTCACGGAGTTACATCTGTATTTCGTGGATCTCTTTGCTAGCCTTATTTCTGTGGAATCTGAGAACAGATATTTCCGATCCCTTTGAAGACTATAGGGCCAAAGGAAATATCCTCCGATAACAAAGAGAAAGAAGGTTTCTGAGAAACTTCTTTGTGTTCTGTGAAATCATCTCACAGAGTTACAGCTTTCCCCTCAAGAAGCCTTTCGCTAAGACAGTTCTTGTGCAATTGGCAAAGTGATATTTGGAAGCCCATAGAGGGCTGTGGTGAAAAAGGAAATATCCTCAGATGAAATCTGGAAGGAAGCTTTCTGAGAAACTGCTGAGTGTTCTGTTAATTCATCTCACAGAGTTACATCTGTATGTCGTGGACCTCTTTGCTAGCCTTATTTCTGTGGAATCTGAGAACAGATATTTCGGATCCTATTGAAGACTATAGGGCCAAAGGAAATAACCTCCCATAACAAAGAGAAAGAAGCTTTCTGAGAAACTTCTTTGTGTTCTGTGAAATCATCTCACAGAATTACAGCTTTCCCCTCAAGAAGCCTTTCGCTAAGACAGTTCTCGTGGAATTGGCAAAGTGATATTTGGAAGCCATAGAGGGCTATGGTGAAAAAGGAAATATCCTCAGATGAAATCTGGAAAGAAGCTTTCTGAGAAACTGCTTAGTGTTCTGTTAATTCATCTCACAGAGTTACATCTGTATTTCGTGGATCTCTTTGCTAGCCTTATTTCTGTGGAATCTGAGAACAGATATTTCGGATCCCATTGAAGACTATAGGGCCAAAGGAAATATCCTCCGATAACAAAGAGAAAGAAGCTTTCTGAGAAACTTCTTTGTGTTCCGTGAAATCATCTCACAGAGTTACAGCTTTCCCCTCAAGAAGCCTTTCGCTAAGACAGTTCCTGTGGAATTGGCAAAGTGATATTTGGAAGCCCATAGAGGGCTATGGTGAAAAAGGAAATATCCTCAGATGAAATCTGTAAAGAAGCTTTCTGTGAAACTGCTTAGTGTTCTGTTAATTCATCTCACAGAGTTACATCTGTATTTCGTGGATCTCTTTGCTAGCCTTATTTCTTTGGAATCTGAGAACAGATATTTCGGATCCCATTGAAGACTACAGGGCCAAAGGAAATATCCTCAGATAACAAAGAGAAAGAAACTTTCTGAGAAACTTCTTTGTGTTCTGTGAAATCATCTCACTGAGTTACAGCTTTCCCCTCAAGAAGCCTTTCGCTAAGACAGTTCTTGTGGAATTGGCAAAGTGATATTTGGAAGCCCATAGAGGGCTATGGTGAAAAAGGAAATATCCTCAGATGAAATCTGGAAAGAAGCTTTCTGAGAAACTGCTTAGTGTTCTGTTAATTCATCTCACAGAGTTACATCTGTATTTCGTGGATCTCTTTGCTAGCCTTATTTCTGTGGAATCTGAGAACAGATATTTCGGATCCCTTTGAAGACTATAGGACCAAAGGAAATATCCTCCGATAACAAAGAGAAAGAAGCTTTCTGAGAAACTTCTTTGTGTTCTGTGAAATCATCTCACAGAGTTACAGCTTTCCCCTCAAGAAGCCTTTCGCTAAGACAGTTCCTGTGGAATTGGCAAAGTGATATTTGGAAGCCCATAGAGGGCTATGGTGAAAAAGGAAATATCCTCAGATGAAATCTGTAAAGAAGCTTTCTGTGAAACTGCTTAGTGTTCTGTTAATTCATCTCACAGAGTTACATCTGTATTTCGTGGATCTCTTTGCTAGCCTTATTTCTTTGGAATCTGAGAACAGATATTTCGGATCCCATTGAAGACTACAGGGCCAAAGGAAATATCCTCAGATAACAAAGAGAAAGAAACTTTCTGAGAAACTTCTTTGTGTTCTGTGAAATCATCTCACTGAGTTACAGCTTTCCCCTCAAGAAGCCTTTCGCTAAGACAGTTCTTGTGGAATTGGCAAAGTGATATTTGGAAGCCCATAGAGGGCTATGGTGAAAAAGGAAATATCCTCAGATGAAATCTGGAAAGAAGCTTTCTGAGAAACTGCTTAGTGTTCTGTTAATTCATCTCACAGAGTTACATCTGTATTTCGTGGATCTCTTTGCTAGCCTTATTTCTGTGGAATCTGAGAACAGATATTTCCGATCCCTTTGAAGACTATAGGGCCAAAGGAAATATCCTCCGATAACAAAGAGAAAGAAGCTTTCTGAGAAACTTCTTTGTGTTCTGTGAAATCATCTCACAGAGTTACAGCTTTCCACTCAAGAAGCCTTTCGCTAAGACAGTTCCTGTGGAATTGGCAAAGTGATATTTGGAAGCCCATAGAGGGCTATGGTGAAAAAGGAAATATCCTCAGATGAAATCTGTAGAGAAGCTTTCTGTGAAACTGCTTAGTGATCTGTTAATTCATCTCACAGAGTTACATCTGTATTTCGTGGATCTCTTTGCTAGCCTTATTTCTTTGGAATCTGAGAACAGATATTTCGGATCCCATTGAAGACTACAGGGCCAAAGGAAATATCCTCAGATAACAAAGAGAAAGAAACTTTCTGAGAAACTTCTTTGTGTTCTGTGAAATCATCTCACTGAGTTACAGCTTTCCCCTCAAGAAGCCTTTCGCTAAGACAGTTCTTGTGGAATTGGCAAAGTGATATTTGGAAGCCCATTGAGGGCTATGGTTAAAAAGGAAATATCCTCACATGAAATCTGGAAAGAAGCTTTCTGAGAAACTGCTTAGTGTTCTCTTAATTCATCTCACAGAGTTACATCTGTATTTCGTGGATCTCTTTGCTAGACTTATTTCTGTGGAATCTGAGAACAGATATTTCGGATCCCTTTGAAGACTATAGGGCCAAAGGAAATATCCTCCGATAACAAAGAGAAAGAAGCTTTCTGAGAAACTTCTTTGTGTTCTGTGAAATCATCTCACAGATTTACAGCTTTCCCCTCAAGAAGCCTTTCGCTACGACAGTTCTTGTGGAATTGGCAAAGTGATATTTGGAAGCCCATAGAGGGCTATGGTGAAAAAGGAAACATCCTCAGATGAAATCTGGAAAGAAGCTTTCTGAGAAACTGCTTAGTGTTTTGTTAATTCATCTCACAGAGTTACATCTGTGTTTCGTGGATCTCTTTGCTAGCCTTATTTCTGTGGAATCGGAGAACAGATATTTCCGATCCCTTTGAAGACTATAGTGCCAAAGGAAATATCCTCCGATAACAAAGAGAAAGAAGCTTTCTGAGAAACTTCTTTGTGTTCTGTGAAGTCATCTCACAGAGTTACAGCTTTCCCCTGAAGAAGCCTTTCGCTAAGACAGTTCTTGTGGAATTGGCAAAGTGATATTTGGAAGCCCTTAGAGGGCTATGGTGAAAAAGGAAATATCCTCAGATGAAATCTGGAAAGAAGCTTTCTGAGAAACTGCTTAGTGTTCTGTAAATTCATCTCACAGAGTTACATCTGCATTTCGTCGATCTCTTTGCTAGCCTTATTTCTGTGGAATCTGAGAACAGATAATTCGGATCCCATTGAAGACTATAGGGCCAAAGGAAATATCCTCCGATAACAAAGAGAAAGAAGCTTTCTGAGAAACTTCTTTGTGTTCTGTGAAATCATCTCACAGAGTTACAGCTTTCCCCTCAAGAAGCCTTTCGCTACGACAGTTCTTGTGGAATTGGCAAAGTGATATTTGGAAGCCCTTAGAGGGCTATGGTTGATAAAGGAAATATCCTCAGATGAAATCTGGAAAGAATCTTTCTGAGAAACTGCTTAGTGTTCTGTTAATTCATCTCACAGAGTTACATCTGTGTTTCGTGGATCTCTTTGCTAGCCTTATTTCTGTGGAATCGGACAACAGATATTTCCGATCCCTTTGAAGACTCTAGGACCAAAGGAAATATCCTCCGATAACAAAGAGAAAGAAGCTTTCTGAGAAACTTCTTTGTGTTCTGTGAAGTCATCTCACAGAGTTACAGCTTTCCCCTCAAGAAGCCTTTCGCTAAGACAGTTCTTGTGGAATTGGCAAAGTGATATTTGGAAGCCCATAGAGGGCAATGGTGAAAAGGAAATATCCTCAGATGAAATCTGGAAAGAAGCTTTCTGTGAAACTGCTGAGTGTTCTGTTAATTCATCTCACAGAGTTACATCTGTATTTCGTGGATCTCTTTGCTAGACTTATATCTGTGGAATCTGAGAATAGATATTTCGGATCCCTTTGAAGACTATAGGGCCAAAGGAAATATCCTCCGATAACAAAGAGAAAGAAGCTTACTGAGAAACTTCTTTCTGTTCTGTGGAATCATCTCACACAGTTACAGCTTTCCCCTCAAGAAGCCTGTCGCTAAGACAGTTCTTGTGGAATTGGCAAAGTGATATTTGGAAGCCCATAGAGGGCTATGGTGAAAAAGGAAATATCCTCAGATGAAATCTGGAAAGAAGCTTTCTGAGATACTGCTGAGTGTTCTGTTAATTCATCTCACAGAGTTACATCTGTATTCCGTGGATCTCTTTGCTAGACTTATTTCTGTGGAATCTGAGAACAGATATTGCGGATCCCATTGAAGACTGTAGGGCCAAAGGAAATAATCTCCGATAACAAAGAGAAAGAAGCTTTCTGAGAAACTTCTTTGTGTTCTGTGAAATCATCTCACAGAGTTACAGCTTTCCCCTCAAGATGCCTTTCGCTAAGACAGTTTTTGTGCAATTGGCAAAGTGATATTTGGAAGCCCTTAGAGGGCTACGGTGAAAAAGGAAATATCCTCAGATGAAATCTGGAAGGAAGCTTTCTGAGAAACTGCTGAGTGTTCTATTAATTCATCTCACAGAGTTACATCCGTATGTCCTGGATCTCTTTGCTAGCCTTATTTCTGTGGAATCTGAGAACAGATATTTCGGATCCTATTGAAGACTATAGGGCCAAAGGAAATATCCTCCGATAACAAAGAGAAAGAAGCTTTCTGAGAAACTTCTTTGTGTTCTGTGAAATCATCTCACAGAGTTACAGCCTTCCCCTCAAGAAGCCTTTCGCTAAGACAGTTCCTGTGGAATTAGCAAAGTGATATTTGGAAGCCCATAGAGGGCTATGGTGAAAAAGGAAATCTCCTCAGATGAAATCTGTAAAGAAGCTTTCTGTGAAACTGCTTAGTGTTCTGTTAATTCATCTCACAGAGTTACATCTGTATTTCGTGGATCTCTTTGCTAGACTTATTTCTGTGGAATCTGAGAACAGATATTTCGGATCCCTTTGAAGACTATAGGGCCAAAGGAAATATCCTCCGATAACAAAGAGAAAGAAGCTTTCTGAGAAACTTCTTTGTGTTCTGGGAAATCATCTCACAGAGTTACAACTTTCCCCTCAAGAAGCCTTTCGCTAAGACAGTTCTTGTGGAATTGGCAAAGTGATATTTGGAAGCCCATAGAGGGCTATGGTGAAAAAGGAAATCTCCTCACATGAAATCTGGAAAGAAGCTTTCTGAGAAACTGCTTAGTGTTCTGTTAATTCATCTCACAAAGTTACCTCTGTATTTCGTGGATCTCTTTGCTAGCCTTATTTCTGTGGAATCTGAGAACAGATATTTCGGATCCCTATGAAGACTATAGGGCCAAAGGAAATATCCTCTGATAACAAAGGGAAAGAAGCTGTCTGAGAAACTTCTTTGTGTTCTGTGAAATCATCTCACAGAGTTACAGCTTTCCCCTCCAGAAGCCTTTCGCTACGACAGTTCTTGTGGAATTGGCAAAGTGATATTTGGAAGCCCTTAGAGGGCTATGGTGAAAAAGGAAATATCCTCAGATGAAATCTGGAAAGAAGCTTTCTGAGAAACTGCTGAGTGTTCTGTTAATTCATCTCACAGAGTTACATCTGTGTTTCGTGGATCTCTTTGCTAGCCTTATTTCTGTGGAATCGGAGAACAGATATTTCCGATCCCTTTGAAGACTATAGGGCCAAAGGAAATATCCTCCGATAAAAAAGAGAAAGAAGCTTTCTGAGAAACTTCTTTGTGTTCTGTGAAGTCATCTCACAGAGTTACAGCTTTCCCCTCAAGAAGCCTTTCGCTAAGACAGTTCTTGTGGAATTGGCAAAGTGATATTTGGAAGCCCTTAGAGGGCTATGGTGAAAAAGGAAATATCCTCAGATGAAATCTGGCAAGAAGCTTTCTGAGAAACTGCTTAGTGTTCTGTTAATTCATCTCACAGAGTTACATCTGTATTTCGTGGATCTCTTTGCTAGCCTTATTGCTGTGGAATCTGAGAACAGATATTTCGGATCCCATTGAAGACTATAGGGCCAAAGGAAATATCCTCCGATAACAAAGAGAAAGAAGCTTTCTGAGAAACTTCTTTGTGTTCTGTGAAATCATCTCACAGAGTTACAGCTTTCCCCTCAAGAATCCTTTCGCTAAGACAGTTCTTGTGGAATTGGCAAAGTGATATTTGGAAGCCCTTAGAGGGCTATGGTGAAAAAGGAAATATCCTCAGATGAAATCTGGAAAGAAGCTTTCTGAGAAACTGCTTAGTGTTCTGTTAATTCATCTCACAGAGTTACATCTGTATTTCGTGGATCTCTTTGCTAGCCTTATTTCTGCGGAATCTGAGAACAGATATTTCGGATCCCTTTGAGCCAATAGGGCCAAAGGAAATAATCTCCGATAACACAGAGAAAGAAGCTTTCTGCGAAACTTCTTTGTGTTCTGTGAAATCATCTCACAGAGTTACCGCTTTCCCCTCAAGAAGCCTTTCGCTAAGACAGTTCTTGTGGAATTGGCAAAGTGATATTTGGAAGCCCATAGATGGCTATGGTGAAAAAGGAAATATCCTCAGATGAAATCTGGAAGAAGCTTTTTGAGAAACTGCTTAGTGTTCTGTTAATTCATCTCACAGTGTTACATCTGTATTTCGTGGATCTCTCTGCTAGACTTATTTCTGTGGAATCTGAGAACAGATATTTCGGATCCCATTGAAGACTATAGGGCCAAAGGAAATATCCTCCGATAACAAAGAGAAAGAAGCTTTCTGAGAAACTTCTTTGTGTTCCGTGAAATCATCTCACAGAGTTACAGCTTTCCCCTCAAGAAGCCTTTCGCTAAGACAGTTCTCTTGGAATTGGCAAAGTGATATTTGGAAGCCCATAGAGGGCTATGGTGAAAAAGGAAATATCCTCACATGAAATCTGGAAAGAAGCTTTCTGAGAAACTGCTTAGTGTTCTGTTAATTCATCTCACAGAGTTACATCTGTATTTCGTGGATCTCTTTGCTAGACTTATTTCTGTGGAATCTGAGAACAGATATTTCGGATCCCTTTGAAGACTATAGGGCCAAAGGAAATATCCTCCGATAACAAAGAGATAGAAGCTTTCTGAGAAACTTCTTTGTGTTCCGTGAAATCATCTCACAGAGTTACAGCTTTCCCCTCAAGAAGCCTTTCGCTAAGACAGTTCCTGTGGAATTGGCAAAGTGATATTTGGAAGCCCATAGAGGGCTATGGTGAAAAAGGAAATATCCTCAGATGAAATCTGTAAAGAAGCTTTCTGTGAAACTGCTTAGTGTTCTGTTAATTCATCTCACAGAGTTACATCTGTATTTCGTGGATCTCTTTGCTAGCCTTATTTCTTTGGAATCTGAGAACAGATATTTCGGATCCCATTGAAGACTACAGGGCCAAAGGAAATATCCTCAGATAACAAAGAGAAAGAAACTTTCTGAGAAACTTCTTTGTGTTCTGTGAAATCATCTCACTGAGTTACAGCTTTCCCCTCAAGAAGCCTTTCGCTAAGACAGTTCTTGTGGAATTGGCAAAGTGATATTTGGAAGCCCATAGAGGGCTATGGTGAAAAAGGAAATATCCTCAGATGAAATCTGGAAAGAAGCTTTCTGAGAAACTGCTGAGTGTTCTGTTAATTCATCTCACAGAGTTAAATCTGTATTTCGTGGATCTCTTTGCTAACCTTATTTCTGTGGAATCTGAGAACAGATATTTCGGATCCCATTGAAGACCATAGGGCCAAAGGAAATATCCTCCGATAACAAAGAGAAAGAAGCTTTCTGAGAAACTTCTTTGTGTTCTGTGAAATCATCTCAGAGAGTTACAGCTTTCCCCTCAAGAATCCTTTCGCTAAGACAGTTCTTGTGGAATTGGCAAAGTGATATTTGGAAGCCCTTAGAGGGCTATGGTGAAAAAGGAAATATCCTCAGATGAAATCTGGAAAGAAGCTTTCTGAGAAACTGCTTAGTGTTCTGTTAATTCATCTCACAGAGTTACATCTGTATTTCGTGGATCTCTTTGCTAGCCTTATTTCTGCGGAATCTGGGAACAGACATTTCGGATCCCTTTGAGCCAATAGGGCCAAAGGAAATAATCTCCGATAACAAAGAGAAAGAAGCTTTCTGCGAAACTTCTTTGTGTTCTGTGAAATCATCTCACAGAGTTACCGCTTTCCCCTCAAGAAGCCTTTCGCTAATACAGTTCTTGTGGAATTGGCAAAGTGATATTTGGAAGCCCATAGATGGCTATGGTGAAAAAGGAAATATCCTCAGATGAAATCTGGAAGAAGCTTTTTGAGAAACTGCTTAGTGTTCTGTTAATTCATCTCACAGTGTTACATCTGTATTTCGTGGATCTCTTTGCTAGACTTATTTCTGTGGAATCTGAGAACAGATATTTCGGATCCCTTTGAAGACTATAGGGCCAAAGGAAATATCCTCCGATAACAAAGAGAAAGAAGCTTTCTGAGAAACTTCTTTGTGTTCTGTGAAATCATCTCACAGAGTTACAGCTTTCCCCTCAAGAAGCCTTTCGCTAAGACAGTTCTTGTGGAATTGGCAAAGTGATATTTGGAAGCCCTTAGAGGGCTATGGTGAAAAAGGAAATATCCTCAGATGAAATCTGGAAAGAAGCTTTCTGAGAAACTGCTGAGTGTTCTGTTAATTCATCTCACAGAGTTACATCTGTATTTCGTGGATCTCTTTGATAGCCTTATTTCTTTGTAATCTGAGAACAGATATTTCGGATTCCAATGAAGACTATAGGGGCAAAGGAAATATCCTCCGATAACAAAGAGAAAGAAGCTTTCTGAGAAACTTCTTTGTGTTTTGTGAAATCATCTCACAGAGTTACAGCTTTCCCCTCAAGAAGCCTTTCGCTAAGACAGTTCTTGTGGAATTGGCAAAGTGATATTTGGAAGCCCATAGAGGGCTATGGTGAAAAAGGAAATATCCTCAGATGAAATCTGGAAAGAAGCTTTCTGAGAAACTGCTGAGTGTTCTGTTAATTCATCTCACAGAGTTACATCTGTATTTCGTGGATCTCTTTGCTAGCCTTATTTCTGTGGAATCTGACAACAGATATTTCGGATCCCATTGAAGACTATAGGGCCAAAGGAAATATCCTCCGATAACAAAGAGAAAGAAGCTGTCTGAGAAACTTGTTTGTGTTCTGTGAAATCATCTCACAGAGTTACAGCTTTCCCCTCAAGAAGCTTTTCGCTAAGACAGTTCTTGTGGAATTGGCAAAGTGATATTTGGAAGCCCAAAGAGGGCTATGGTGAAAAAGGAAATATCCTCAGATGAAATCTGGAAGGAAGCTTTCTGAGAAACTGCTGAGTGTTCTGTTAATTCATCTCACAGAGTTACATCTGTATTTCGTGGATCTCTTTGCTAGACTTATTTCTGTGGAATCTGAGAACAGATATTTCGGATCCCTTTGAAGACTATAGGGCCAAAGGAAATATCCTCCGATAACAAAGAGAAAGAAGCTTTCTGAGAAACTTCTTTGTGTTCTGGGAAATCATCTCACAGAGTTACAGCTTTCCCCTCAAGAAGCCTTTCGCTAAGACAGTTCTTGTGGAATTGGCAAAGTGATATTTGGAAGCCCATAGAGGGCTATGGTGAAAAAGGAAATCTCCTCACATGAAATCTGGAAAGAAGCTTTCTGAGAAACTGCTTAGTGTTCTGTTAATTCATCTCACAAAGTTACCTCTGTATTTCGTGGATCTCTTTGCTAGCCTTATTTCTGTGGAATCTGAGAACAGATATTTCGGATCCCTATGAAGACTATAGGGCCAAAGGAAATATCCTCTGATAACAAAGGGAAAGAAGCTTTCTGAGAAACTTCTTTGTGTTCTGTGAAATCATCTCACAGAGTTACAGCTTTCCCCTCCAGAAGCCTTTCGCTACGACAGTTCTTGTGGAATTGGCAAAGTGATATTTGGAAGCCCTTAGAGGGCTATGGTGAAAAAGGAAATATCCTCAGATGAAATCTGGAAAGAAGCTTTCTGAGAAACTGCTGAGTGTTCTGTTAATTCATCTCACAGAGTTACATCTGTGTTTCGTGGATCTCTTTGCTAGCCTTATTTCTGTGGAATCGGAGAACAGATATTTCCGATCCCTTTGAAGACTATAGGGCCAAAGGAAATATCCTCCGATAAAAAAGAGAAAGAAGCTTTCTGAGAAACTTCTTTGTGTTCTGTGAAGTCATCTCACAGAGTTACAGCTTTCCCCTCAAGAAGCCTTTCGCTAAGACAGTTCTTGTGGAATTGGCAAAGTGATATTTGGAAGCCCTTAGAGGGCTATGGTGAAAAAGGAAATATCCTCAGATGAAATCTGGCAAGAAGCTTTCTGAGAAACTGCTTAGTGTTCTGTTAATTCATCTCACAGAGTTACATCTGTATTTCGTGGATCTCTTTGCTAGCCTTATTGCTGTGGAATCTGAGAACAGATATTTCGGATCCCATTGAAGACTATAGGGCCAAAGGAAATATCCTCCGATAACAAAGAGAAAGAAGCTTTCTGAGAAACTTCTTTGTGTTCTGTGAAATCATCTCACAGAGTTACAGCTTTCCCCTCAAGAATCCTTTCGCTAAGACAGTTCTTGTGGAATTGGCAAAGTGATATTTGGAAGCCCTTAGAGGGCTATGGTGAAAAAGGAAATATCCTCAGATGAAATCTGGAAAGAAGCTTTCTGAGAAACTGCTTAGTGTTCTGTTAATTCATCTCACAGAGTTACATCTGTATTTCGTGGATCTCTTTGCTAGCCTTATTTCTGCGGAATCTGAGAACAGATATTTCGGATCCCTTTGAGCCAATAGGGCCAAAGGAAATAATCTCCGATAACAAAGAGAAAAAAGCTTTCTGCGAAACTTCTTTGTGTTCTGTGAAATCATCTCACAGAGTTACCGCTTTCCCCTCAAGAAGCCTTTCGCTAAGACAGTTCTTGTGGAATTGGCAAAGTGATATTTGGAAGCCCATAGATGGCTATGGTGAAAAAGGAAATATCCTCAGATGAAATCTGGAAGAAGCTTTTTGAGAAACTGCTTAGTGTTCTGTTAATTCATCTCACAGTGTTACATCTGTATTTCGTGGATCTCTTTGCTAGACTTATTTCTGTGGAATCTGAGAACAGATATTTCGGATCCCATTGAAGACTATAGGGCCAAAGGAAATATCCTCCGATAACAAAGAGAAAGAAGCTTTCTGAGAAACTTCTTTGTGTTCCGTGAAATCATCTCACAGAGTTACAGCTTTCCCCTCAAGAAGCCTTTCGCTAAGACAGTTCTCTTGGAATTGGCAAAGTGATATTTGGAAGCCCATAGAGGGCTATGGTGAAAAAGGAAATATCCTCACATGAAATCTGGAAAGAAGCTTTCTGAGAAACTGCTTAGTGTTCTGTTAATTCATCTCACAGAGTTACATCTGTATTTCGTGGATCTCTTTGCTAGCCTTATTTCTGTGGAATCTGAGAACAGATATTTCGGATCCCATTGAAGACTATAGGGCCAAAGGAAATATCCTCCGATAACAAAGAGAAAGAAGCTTTCTGAGAATCTTCTTTGTGTTCCGTGAAATCATCTCACAGAGTTACAGCTTTCCCCTCAAGAAGCCTTTCGCTAAGACAGTTCCTGTGGAATTGGCAAAGTGATATTTGGAAGCCCATAGAGGGCTATGGTGAAAAAGGAAATATCCTCAGATGAAATCTGTAAAGAAGCTTTCTGTGAAACTGCTTAGTGTTCTGTTAATTCATCTCACAGAGTTACATCTGTATTTCGTGGATCTCTTTGCTAGCCTTATTTCTTTGGAATCTGAGAACAGATATTTCGGATCCCATTGAAGACTACAGGGCCAAAGGAAATATCCTCAGATAACAAAGAGAAAGAAACTTTCTGAGAAACTTCTTTGTGTTCTGTGAAATCATCTCACTGAGTTACAGCTTTCCCCTCAAGAAGCCTTTCGCTAAGACAGTTCTTGTGGAATTGGCAAAGTGATATTTGGAAGCCCATAGAGGGCTATGGTGAAAAAGGAAATATCCTCAGATGAAATCTGGAAAGAAGCTTTCTGAGAAACTGCTGAGTGTTCTGTTAATTCATCTCACAGAGTTAAATCTGTATTTCGTGGATCTCTTTGCTAACCTTATTTCTGTGGAATCTGAGAACAGATATTTCGGATCCCATTGAAGACCATAGGGCCAAAGGAAATATCCTCCGATAACAAAGAGAAAGAAGCTTTCTGAGAAACTTCTTTGTGTTCTGTGAAATCATCTCAGAGAGTTACAGCTTTCCCCTCAAGAATCCTTTCGCTAAGACAGTTCTTGTGGAATTGGCAAAGTGATATTTGGAAGCCCTTAGAGGGCTATGGTGAAAAAGGAAATATCCTCAGATGAAATCTGGAAAGAAGCTTTCTGAGAAACTGCTTAGTGTTCTGTTAATTCATCTCACAGAGTTACATCTGTATTTCGTGGATCTCTTTGCTAGCCTTATTTCTGCGGAATCTGGGAACAGACATTTCGGATCCCTTTGAGCCAATAGGGCCAAAGGAAATAATCTCCGATAACAAAGAGAAAGAAGCTTTCTGCGAAACTTCTTTGTGTTCTGTGAAATCATCTCACAGAGTTACCGCTTTCCCCTCAAGAAGCCTTTCGCTAATACAGTTCTTGTGGAATTGGCAAAGTGATATTTGGAAGCCCATAGATGGCTATGGTGAAAAAGGAAATATCCTCAGATGAAATCTGGAAGAAGCTTTTTGAGAAACTGCTTAGTGTTCTGTTAATTCATCTCACACTGTTACATCTGTATTTCGTGGATCTCTTTGCTAGACTTATTTCTGTGGAATCTGAGAACAGATATTTCGAATCCCTTTGAAGACTATAGGGCCAAAGGAAATATCCTCCGATAACAAAGAGAAAGAAGCTTTCTGAGAAACTTCTTTGTGTTCTGTGAAATCATCTCACAGAGTTACAGCTTTCCCCTCAAGAAGCCTTTCGCTAAGACAGTTCTTGTGGAATTGGCAAAGTGATATTTGGAAGCCCTTAGAGGGCTATGGTGAAAAAGGAAATATCCTCAGATGAAATCTGGAAAGAAGCTTTCTGAGAAACTGCTGAGTGTTCTGTTAATTCATCTCACAGAGTTACATCTGTATTTCGTGGATCTCTTTGATAGCCTTATTTCTTTGTAATCTGAGAACAGATATTTCGGATTCCAATGAAGACTATAGGGGCAAAGGAAATATCCTCCGATAACAAAGAGAAAGAAGCTTTCTGAGAAACTTCTTTGTGTTTTGTGAAATCATCTCACAGAGTTACAGCTTTCCCCTCAAGAAGCCTTTCGCTAAGACAGTTCTTGTGGAATTGGCAAAGTGATATTTGGAAGCCCATAGAGGGCTATGGTGAAAAAGGAAATATCCTCAGATGAAATCTGGAAAGAAGCTTTCTGAGAAACTGCTGAGTGTTCTGTTAATTCATCTCACAGAGTTACATCTGTATTTCGTGGATCTCTTTGCTAGCCTTATTTCTGTGGAATCTGAGAACAGATATTTCGGATCCCATTGAAGACTATAGGGCCAAAGGAAATATCCTCCGATAACAAAGAGAAAGAAGCTGTCTGAGAAACTTCTTTGTGTTCTGTGAAATCATCTCACAGAGTTACAGCTTTCCCCTCAAGAAGCTTTTCGCTAAGACAGTTCTTGTGGAATTGGCAAAGTGATATTTGGAAGCCCAAAGAGGGCTATGGTGAAAAAGGAAATATCCTCAGATGAAATCTGGAAGGAAGCTTTCTGAGAAACTGCTGAGTGTTCTGTTAATTCATCTCACAGAGTTACATCTGTATTTCGTGGATCTCTTGGCTAGACTTATTTCTGTGGAATCTGAGAACAAATGTTTCGGATCCCATTGAAGACTATAGGGCCAAAGGAAATATCCTCCGATATCAAAAAGAAAGAAGCTTTCTGAGAATCTTCTTTGTGTTCTGTGAAATCATCTCACAGAGTTACAGCTTTCCCCTCAAGAAGCCTTTCGCTAAGACAGTTCCTGTGGAATTGGCAAAGGGATATTTGGAAGCCCATAGAGGGCTATGGTGAAAAAGGAAATATCCTCACATGAAATCTGGAAAGAAGCTTTCTGTGAAACTGCTTAGTGTTCTGTTAATTCATCTCACAGAGTTACATCTGTATTTCGTGGATCTCTTTGCTAGATTTATTTCTCTGGAATCTGAGAACAGATATTTCGGATCCCTTTGAAGTCTATGGGAAATATCCTCCGATAACAAAGAGAAAGAAGCTTTCTGAGAAACTTCTTTGTGTTCTGTGAAATCATCTCACAGAGTTACAGTTTTCCCCTCAAGAAGCCTTTCGCTAAGACAGTTCTTGTGGAATTGGCAAAGTGATATTTGGAAGCCCATAGAGAGCTATTTTGAAAAAGGAAATATCCTCAGATGAAATCTGTTAGGAAGCTTTCTGAGAAACTGCTGAGTGTTCTGTTAATTCATCTCACAGAGTTACATCTGTATTTCGTGGATCTCTTTGCTAGCCTTATTTCTGTGGAATCTGAGAACAGATATTTCGGATGCCATTGAAGACTATAGGGCCAAAGGAAATATCCTCCGATAACAAAGAGAAAGAAGCTTTCTGAGAAACTTCTTTGTGTTCTGTGAAATCATCTCACAGAGGTACAGCGTTCCCCTCAAGAAGCCTTTCGCAAAGATAGTTCTTGTGGAATTGGCAAAGTGATATTTGGAAGCCCTTAGAGGGCTATGGTGAAAAAGGAAATATCCTCAGATGAAATCTGGAAAGAAGCTTTCTGAGAAACTGCTGAGTGTTCTGTTAATTCATCTCACAGAGTTAAATCTGTATTTCGTGGATCTCTTTGCTAGCCTTATTTCTGTGGAATCTGAGAACAGATATTTCGGATCCCATTGAAGACTATAGGGCCAAAGGAAATATCCTCCGATAACAAAGAGAACGAAGCTTTCTGAGAAACTTCTTTGTGTTCTGTGAAATCATCTCACAGAGTTACAGCTTTCCCCTCAAGAAGCCTTTCGCTAAGACAGTTCTTGTGGAATTGGCAAAGTGATATTTGGAAGCCCATAGTGGGCTATGGTGAAAAAGGAAATATCCTCAGTTGAAATCTGGAAAGAAGCTTTCTGAGAAACTGCTTAGTGTTCTGTTAATTCATCTCACAGAGTTACATCTGTATTTCGTGGATCTCTTTGCTAGCCTTATTTCTGTGGAATCTGAGAACAAATATTTCGGATCCCATTGAAGACTATAGGGCCAAAGGAAATATCCTCCGATAACAAAGAGAAAGAAGGTTTCTGAGAAACTTCTTTGTGTTCTGTGAAATCATCTCACCGAGTTACAGCTTTCCCCGCAAGAAGCCTTTCGCTAAGACAGTTCTTTTGGAATTGGCAAAGTGATATTTGGAAGCCCATAGAGGGCTATTGTGAAAAAGGAAATATACTCAGATGAAATCTGGAAAGAAGGTTTCTGTGAAACTGCTTAGTGTTCTGTTAATTCATCTCACAGAGTTACATCTGTATTTCGTGGATCTCTTTGCTAGACTTATTTCTGTGGAATCTGAGAACAGATATTTCGGATCCCTTTGAAGACTGTAGGGCCAAAGGAAATATCCTCCGATAACAAAGAGAAAGAAGCTTACTGAGAAACTTCTTTGTGTTCTGTGAAATCATCTCACAGAGTTACAGCTTTCCCCTCAAGAAGCCTTTCGCTAAGACAGTTCTTGTGGAATTGGCAAAGTGATATTTGGAAGCCCATAGATGGCTATGGTGAAAAAGGAAATATCCTCAGATGAAATCTGGAAGAAGCTTTCTGAGAAACTGCTTAGTGTTCTGTTAATTCATCTCACAGTGTTACATCTGTATTTCGTGGAACTCTTTGCTAGACTTATTTCTGTGGAATCTGAGAACAGATATTTCGGATCCCTTTGAAGACTATAGGGCCAAAGGAAATATCCTCCGATAACAAAGAGAAAGAAGCTTTCTGAGAAATTTCTTTGTGTTCTGTGAAATCATCTCACAGAGTTACAGCTTTCCCCTCAAGAAGCCTTTCGCTAACACAGTTCTTGTGGAATTGGCAAAGTGATATTTGAAGCCCATAAAGGGCTATGTTAAAAAAGGAAATATCCTCAGATGAAATCTGGAAATAAGCTTTCTGAGAAACTGCTCAGTGTTCTGTTAATTCATCTCACAGAGTTACATCTGTATTTCGTGGATCTCTTTGCTAGCCTTATTTCTGTGGAATCTGAGAACAGATATTTCCAATCCCTTTGAAGACTATAGGGCCAAAGGAAATATCCTCCGATAACAAAGAGAAAGAAGCTTTCTGAGAAACTTCTTTGTGTTCTGTGAAATCATCTCACAGAGTTACAGCTTTCCCCTCAAGAAGCCTTTCGCTAAGACAGTTCCTGTGGAATTGGCAAAGTGATATTTGGAAGCCCCTAGAGGGCTATGGTGAAAAAGGAAATATCCTCAGATGAAATCTGGAAAGAAGCTTTCTGTGAAACTGCTTAGTGTTCTGTTAATTCATCTCACAGAGTTACATCTGTATTTCGTGGATCTCTTTGCTAGATTTATTTCTGTGGAATCTGAGAACAGATATTTCGGATCCCTTTGAAGACTATGGGAAATATCCTCCGATAACAAAGAGAAAGAAGCTTTCTGAGAAACTTCTTTGTGTTCTGTGAAATTATCTCACAGAGTTACAGCTTTCCCCTCAAGAAGCCTTTCGCTAAGACAGTTCTTGTGGAATTGGCAAAGTGAAATTTGGAAGCCCATAGAGGGCTATTTTGAAAAAGGAAATATCCTCAGATGAAATCTGTTAGGAAGCTTTCTGAGAAACTGCTGAGTGTTCTGTTAATTCATCTCACAGAGTTACATCTGTATTTCGTGGATCTCTTTGCTAGGCTTATTTCTGTGGAATCTGAGAACAGATATTTCGGATGCCATTGAAGACTATAGGGCCAAAGGAAATATCCTCCGATAACAAAGAGAAAGAAGCTTTCTGAGAAACTTCTTTGTGTTCTGTGAAATCATCTCACAGAGGTACAGCGTTCCCCTCAAGAAGCCTTTCGCAAAGACAGTTCTTGTGGAATTGGCAAAGTGATATTTGGAAGCCCTTAGAGGGCTATGGTGAAAAAGGAAATATCCTCAGATGAAATCTGGAAAGAAGCTTTCTGAGAAACTGCTGAGTGTTCTGTTAATTCATCTCACAGAGTTAAATCTGTATTTCGTGGATCTCTTTGCTAACCTTATTTCTGTGGAATCTGAGAACAGATATTTCGGATCCCATTGAAGACCATAGGGCCAAAGGAAATATCCTCCGATAACAAAGAGAAAGAAGCTTTCTGAGAAACTTCTTTGTGTTCTGTGAAATCATCTCAGAGAGTTACAGCTTTCCCCTCAAGAATCCTTTCGCTAAGACAGTTCTTGTGGAATTGGCAAAGTGATATTTGGAAGCCCTTAGAGGGCTATGGTGAAAAAGGAAATATCCTCAGATGAAATCTGGAAAGAAGCTTTCTGAGAAACTGCTTAGTGTTCTGTTAATTCATCTCACAGAGTTACATCTGTATTTCGTGGATCTCTTTGCTAGCCTTATTTCTGCGGAATCTGGGAACAGACATTTCGGATCCCTTTGAGCCAATAGGGCCAAAGGAAATAATCTCCGATAACAAAGAGAAAGAAGCTTTCTGCGAAACTTCTTTGTGTTCTGTGAAATCATCTCACAGAGTTACCGCTTTCCCCTCAAGAAGCCTTTCGCTAATACAGTTCTTGTGGAATTGGCAAAGTGATATTTGGAAGCCCATAGATGGCTATGGTGAAAAAGGAAATATCCTCAGATGAAATCTGGAAGAAGCTTTTTGAGAAACTGCTTAGTATTCTGTTAATTCATCTCACAGTGTTACATCTGTATTTCGTGGATCTCTTTGCTAGACTTATTTCTGTGGAATCTGAGAACAGATATTTCGGATCCCTTTGAAGACTATAGGGCCAAAGGAAATATCCTCCGATAACAAAGAGAAAGAAGCTTTCTGAGAAACTTCTTTGTGTTCTGTGAAATCATCTCACAGAGTTACAGCTTTCCCCTCAAGAAGCCTTTCGCTAAGACAGTTCTTGTGGAATTGGCAAAGTGATATTTGGAAGCCCTTAGAGGGCTATGGTGAAAAAGGAAATATCCTCAGATGAAATCTGGAAAGAAGCTTTCTGAGAAACTGCTGAGTGTTCTGTTAATTCATCTCACAGAGTTACATCTGTATTTCGTGGATCTCTTTGATAGCCTTATTTCTTTGTAATCTGAGAACAGATATTTCGGATTCCAATGAAGACTATAGGGGCAAAGGAAATATCCTCCGATAACAAAGAGAAAGAAGCTTTCTGAGAAACTTCTTTGTGTTTTGTGAAATCATCTCACAGAGTTACAGCTTTCCCCTCAAGAAGCCTTTCGCTAAGACAGTTCTTGTGGAATTGGCAAAGTGATATTTGGAAGCCCATAGAGGGCTATGGTGAAAAAGGAAATATCCTCAGATGAAATCTGGAAAGAAGCTTTCTGAGAAACTGCTTAGTGTTCTGTTAATTCATCTCACAGAGTTACATCTGTATTTCGTGGATCTCTTTGCTAGCCTTATTTCTGTGGAATCTGAGAACAGATATTTCCGATCCCTTTGAAGACTATAGGGCCAAAGGAAATATCCTCCGATAACAAAGAGAAAGAAGCTTTCTGAGAAACTTCTTTGTGTTCTGTGAAATCATCTCACAGAGTTACAGCTTTCCCCTCAAGAAGCCTTTCGCTAAGACAGTTCTTGTGCAATTGGCAAAGTGATATTTGGAAGCCCATAGAGGGCTGTGGTGAAAAAGGAAATATCCTCAGATGAAATCTGGAAGGAAGCTTTCTGAGAAACTGCTGAGTGTTCTGTTAATTCATCTCACAGAGTTACATCTGTATGTCGTGGACCTCTTTGCTAGCCTTATTTCTGTGGAATCTGAGAACAGATATTTCGGATCCTATTGAAGACTATAGGGCCAAAGGAAATATCCTCCGATAACAAAGAGAAAGAAGCTTTCTGAGAAACTTCTTTGTGTTCTGTGAAATCATCTCACAGAATTACAGCTTTCCCCTCAAGAAGCCTTTCGCTAAGACAGTTCTCGTGGAATTGGCAAAGTGATATTTGGAAGCCTTAGAGGGCTATGGTGAAAAAGGAAATATCCTCACATGAAATCTGGAAAGAAGCTTTCTGAGAAACTGCTTAGTGTTCTGTTAATTCATCTCACAGAGTTACATCTGTATTTCGTGGATCTCTTTGCTAGACTTATTTCTGTGGAATCTGAGAACAGATATTTCGGATCCCTTTGAAGACTATAGGGCCAAAGGAAATATCCTCCGATAACAAAGAGAAAGAAGCTTTCTGAGAAACTTCTTTGTGTTCTGTGAAATCATCTTACAGAGTTACAGAGTTCCCTTCAAGAAGCCTTTCGCTAAGACAGTTCTTGTGCAATTGGCAAAGTGATATTTGAAGCCCATAAAGGGCTAGGGTGAAAAAGGAAATATCCTCAGATGAAATCTGGAAAGAAGCTTTCTGAGAAACTGCTGAGTGTTCTGTTAATTCATCTCACAGAGTTACATCTGTATTTCGTGGATCTCTTTGCTAGCCTTATTTCTGTGGAATCTGAGAACAGATATTTCCGATCCCTTTGAAGACTATAGGGCCAAAGGAAATATCCTCCGATAACAAAGAGAAAGAAGCTTTCTGAGAAACTTCTTTGTGTTCTGTGAAATCATCTCACAGAGTTACAGCTTTCCCCTCAAGAAGCCTTTCGCTAAGACAGTTCTTGTGCAATTGGCAAAGTGATATTTGGAAGCCCATAGAGGGCTGTGGTGAAAAAGGAAATATCCTCAGATGAAATCTGGAAGGAAGCTTTCTGAGAAACTGCTGAGTGTTCTGTTAATTCATCTCACAGAGTTACATCTGTATGTCGTGGACCTCTTTGCTAGCCTTATTTCTGTGGAATCTGAGAACAGATATTTCGGATCCTATTGAAGACTATAGGGCCAAAGGAAATAACCTCCCATAACAAAGAGAAAGAAGCTTTCTGAGAAACTTCTTTGTGTTCTGTGAAATCATCTCACAGAATTACAGCTTTCCCCTCAAGAAGCCTTTCGCTAAGACAGTTCTCGTGGAATTGGCAAAGTGATATTTGGAAGCCATAGAGGGCTATGGTGAAAAAGGAAATATCCTCAGATGAAATCTGGAAAGAAGCTTTCTGAGAAACTGCTTAGTGTTCTGTTAATTCATCTCACAGAGTTACATCTGTATTTCGTGGATCTCTTTGCTAGCCTTATTTCTGTGGAATCTGAGAACAGATATTTCGGATCCCATTGAAGACTATAGGACCAAAGGAAATATCCTCCGATAACAAAGAGAAAGAAGCTTTCTGAGAAACTTCTTTGTGTTCCGTGAAATCATCTCACAGAGTTACAGCTTTCCACTCAAGAAGCCTTTCGCTAAGACAGTTCCTGTGGAATTGGCAAAGTGATATTTGGAAGCCCATAGAGGGCTATGGTGAAAAAGGAAATATCCTCAGATGAAATCTGTAAAGAAACTTTCTGTGAAACTGCTTAGTGTTCTGTTAATTCATCTCACAGTGTTACATCTGTATTTCGTGGAACTCTTTGCTAGACTTATTTCTGTGGAATCTGAGAACAGATATTTCGGATCCCTTTGAAGACTATAGGGCCAAAGGAAATATCCTCCGATAACAAAGAGAAAGAAGCTTTCTGAGAAATTTCTTTGTGTTCTGTGAAATCATCTCACAGAGTTACAGCTTTCCCCTCAAGAAGCCTTTCGCTAACACAGTTCTTGTGGAATTGGCAAAGTGATATTTGAAGCCCCTAAAGGGCTATGTTGAAAAAGGAAATATCCTCAGATGAAATCTGGAAATAAGCTTTCTGAGAAACTGCTGAGTGTTCTGTTAATTCATCTCACAGAGTTACATCTGTATTTCGTGGATCTCTTTGCTAGCCTTATTTCTGTGGAATCTGAGAACAGATATTTCCAATCCCTTTGAAGACTATGGGGCCAAAGGAAATATCCTCCGATAACAAAGAGAAAGAAGCTTTCTGAGAAACTTCTTTGTGTTCTGTGAAATCATCTCACAGAGTTACAGCTTTCCCCTCAAGAATCCTTTCGCTAAGGCAGTTCTTGTGGAATAGGCAAAGTGATATTTGGAAGCCCATAGAGGGCTATGGTGAAAAAGGAAATATCCTCAGATGAAATCTGGAAAGAAGCTTTCTGAGAAACTGCTGAGTGTTCTGTTAATTCATCTCACAGAGTTACATCTGTATTTCGTGGATCTCTTTGCTAGGCTTATTTCTGTGGAATCTGAGAACAGATATTTCGGATGCCATTGACGACTATAGGGCCAAAGGAAATATCCTCCGATAACAAAGAGAAAGAAGCTTTCTGAGAAACTTCTTTGTGTTCTGTGAAATCATCTCACAGAGGTACAGCGTTCCCCTCAAGAAGCCTTTCGCAAAGACAGTTCTTGTGGAATTGGCAAAGTGATATTTGGAAGCCCTTAGAGGGCTATGGTGAAAAAGGAAATATCCTCAGATGAAATCTGGAAAGAAGCTTTCTGAGAAACTGCTGAGTGTTCTGTTAATTCATCTCACAGAATTACATCTGTATTTCGTGGATCTCTTTGCTAGCCTTATTTCTGTGGAATCTGAGAACAGATATTTCGGATCCCATTGAAGACCATAGGGTCAAAGGAAATATCCTCCGATAACAAAGAGAAAGAAGCTTTCTGAGAAACTTCTTTGTGTTCTGTGAAATCATCTCAGAGAGTTACAGCTTTCCCCTCAAGAATCCTTTCGCTAAGACAGTTCTTGTGGAATTGCCAAAGTGATATTTGGAAGCCCTTAGAGGGCTATGGTGAAAAAGGAAATATCCTCAGATGAAATCTGGAAAGAAGCTTTCTGGGAAACTGCTTAGTGTTCTGTTAATTCATCTCACAGAGTTACATCTGTATTTCGTGGATCTCTTTGCTAGCCTTATTTCTGCGGAATCTGGGAACAGACATTTCGGATCCCTTTGAGCCAATAGGGCCAAAGGAAATAATCTCCGATAACAAAGAGAAAGAAGCTTTCTGCGAAACTTCTTTGTGTTCTGTGAAATCATCTCACAGAGTTACCGCTTTCCCCTCAAGAAGCCTTTCGCTAATACAGTTCTTGTGGAATTGGCAAAGTGATATTTGGAAGCCCATAGATGGCTATGGTGAAAAAGGAAATATCCTCAGATGAAATCTGGAAGAAGCTTTTTGAGAAACTGCTTAGTGTTCTGTTAATTCATCTCACTGTGTTACATCTGTATTTCGTGGATCTCTTTGCTAGACTTATTTCTGTGGAATCTGAGAACAGATATTTCGGATCCCTTTGAAGACTATAGGGCCAAAGGAAATATCCTCCGATAACAAAGAGAAAGAAGCTTTCTGAGAAACTTCTTTGTGTTCTGTGAAATCATCTCACAGAGTTACAGCTTTCCCCTCAAGAAGCCTTTCGCTAAGACAGTTCTTGTGGAATTGGCAAAGTGATATTTGGAAGCCCTTAGAGGGCTATGGTGAAAAAGGAAATATCCTCAGATGAAATCTGGAAAGAAGCTTTCTGAGAAACTGCTGAGTGTTCTATTAATTCATCTCACAGAGTTACATCTGTATTTCGTGGATCTCTTTGATAGCCTTATTTCTTTGTAATCTGAGAACAGATATTTCGGATTCCAATGAAGACTATAGGGGCAATGGAAATATCCTCCGATAACAAAGAGAAAGAAGCTTTCTGAGAAACTTCTTTGTGTTTTGTGAAATCATCTCACAGAGTTACAGCTTTCCCCTCAAGAAGCCTTTCGCTAAGACAGTTCTTGTGGAATTGGCAAAGTGATATTTGGAAGCCCATAGAGGGCTATGGTGAAAAAGGAAATATCCTCAGATGAAATCTGGAAAGAAGCTTTCTGAGAAACTGCTTAGTGTTCTGTTAATTCATCTCACAGAGTTACATCTGTATTTCGTGGATCTCTTTGCTAGCCTTATTTCTGTGGAATCTGAGAACAGATATTTCCGATCCCTTTGAAGACTATAGGGCCAAAGGAAATATCCTCCGATAACAAAGAGAAAGAAGCTTTCTGAGAAACTTCTTTGTGTTCTGTGAAATCATCTCACAGAGTTACAGCTTTCCCCTCAAGAAGCCTTTCGCTAAGACAGTTGTTGTGCAATTGGAAAAGTGATATTTGGAAGCCCATAGAGGGCTGTGGTGAAAAAGGAAATATCCTCAGATGAAATCTGGAAGGAAGCTTTCTGAGAAACTGCTGAGTGTTCTGTTAATTCATCTCACAGAGTTACATCTGTATGTCGTGGACCTCTTTGCTAGCCTTATTTCTGTGGAATCTGAGAACAGATATTTCGGATCCTATTGAAGACTATAGGGCCAAAGGAAATATCCTCCGATAACAAAGAGAAAGAAGCTTTCTGAGAAACTTCTTTGTGTTCTGTGAAATCATCTCACAGAATTACAGCTTTCCCCTCAAGAAGCCTTTCGCTAAGACAGTTCTCGTGGAATTGGCAAAGTGATATTTGGAAGCCTTAGAGGGCTATGGTGAAAAAGGAAATATCCTCACATGAAATCTGGAAAGAAGCTTTCTGAGAAACTGCTTAGTGTTCTGTTAATTCATCTCACAGAGTTACATCTGTATTTCGTGGATCTCTTTGCTAGACTTATTTCTGTGGAATCTGAGAACAGATATTTCGGATCCCTTTGAAGACTATAGGGCCAAAGGAAATATCCTCCGATAACAAAGAGAAAGAAGCTTTCTGAGAAACTTCTTTGTGTTCTGTGAAATCATCTTACAGAGTTACAGCTTTCCCTTCAAGAAGCCTTTCGCTAAGACAGTTCTTGTGCAATTGGCAAAGTGATATTTGAAGCCCATAAAGGGCTATGGTGAAAAAGGAAATATCCTCAGATGAAATCTGGAAAGAAGCTTTCTGAGAAACTGCTTTGTGTTCTGTTAATTCATCTCACAGAGTTACATCTGTATTTCGTGGATCTCTTTGCTAGCCTTATTTCTGTGGAATCTGAGAACAGATATTTCCGATCCCTTTGAAGACTATAGGGCCAAAGGAAATATCCTCCGATAACAAAGAGAAAGAAGCTTTCTGAGAAACTTCTTTGTGTTCTGTGAAATCATCTCACAGAGTTACAGCTTTCCCCTCAAGAAGCCTTTCGCTAAGACAGTTCTTGTGCAATTGGCAAAGTGATATTTGGAAGCCCATAGAGGGCTGTGGTGAAAAAGGAAATATCCTCAGATGAAATCTGGAAGGAAGCTTTCTGAGAAACTGCTGAGTGTTCTGTTAATTCATTTCACAGAGTTACATCTGTATGTCGTGGACCTCTTTGCTAGCCTTATTTCTGTGGAATCTGAGAACAGATATTTCGGATCCTATTGAAGACTATAGGGCCAAAGGAAATAACCTCCCATAACAAAGAGAAAGAAGCTTTCTGAGAAACTTCTTTGTGTTCTGTGAAATCATCTCACAGAATTACAGCTTTCCCCTCAAGAAGCCTTTCGCTAAGACAGTTCTCGTGGAATTGGCAAAGTGATATTTGGAAGCCATAGAGGGCTGTGGTGAAAAAGGAAATATCCTCAGATGAAATCTGGAAAGAAGCTTTCTGAGAAACTGCTTAGTGTTCTGTTAATTCATCTCACAGAGTTACATCTGTATTTCGTGGATCTCTTTGCTAGCCTTATTTCTGTGGAATCTGAGAACAGATATTTCGGATCCCATTGAAGACTACAGGGCCAAAGGAAATATCCTCAGATAACAAAGAGAAAGAAATTTTCTGAGAAACTTCTTTGTGTTCTCTGAAATCATCTCACTGAGTTACAGCTTTCCCCTCAAGAAGCCTTTCGCTAAGACAGTTCTTGTGGAATTGGCAAAGTGATATTTGGAAGCCCATAGAGGGCTATGGTGAAAAAGGAAATATCCTCACATGAAATCTGGAAAGAAGCTTTCTGAGAAACTGCTTAGTGTTCTGTTAATTCATCTCACAGAGTTACCTGTGTATTTCGTGGATCTCTTTGCTAGACTTATTTCTGTGGAATCTGAGAACAGATATTTCGGATCCCTTTGAAGACTATAGGGCCAAAGGAAATATCCTCCGATAACAAAGAGAAAGAAGCTTTCTGAGAAACTTCTTTGTGTTCTGTGAAATCAACTCACAGATTTACAGCTTTCCCCTCAAGAAGCCTTTCGCTACGACAGTTCTTGTGGAATTGGCAAAGTGATATTTGGAAGCCCATAGAGGGCTATGGTGAAAAAGGAAACATCCTCAGATGAAATCTGGAAAGAAGCTTTCTGAGAAACTGCTTAGTGTTCTGTTAATTCATCTCACAGAGTTACATCTGTGTTTCGTGGATCTCTTTGCTAGCCTTATTTCTGTGGAATCGGAGAACAGATATTTCCGATCCCTTTGAAGACTATAGGGCCAAAGGAAATATCCTCCGATAACAAAGAGAAAGAAGCTTTCTGAGAAACTTCTTTGTGTTCTGTGAAGTCATCTCACAGAGTTACAGCTTTCCCCTGAAGAAGCCTTTCGCTAAGACAGTTCTTGTGGAATTGGCAAAGTGATATTTGGAAGCCCTTAGAGGGCTACGGTGAAAAAGGAAATATCCTCAGATGAAATCTGGAAAGAAGCTTTCTGAGAAACTGCTTAGTGTTCTGTTTATTCATCTCACAGAGTTACATCTGTATTTCGTGGATCTCTTTGCTAGCCTTATTTCTGTGGAATCTGAGAACAGATATTTCGGATCCCATTGAAGACTATACGGCCAAAGGAAATATCCTCCGATAACAAAGAGAAAGAAGCTTTCTGAGAAACTTCTTTGTGTTCTGTGAAATCATCTCACAGAGTTACAGCTTTCCCCTCAAGAAGCCTTTCGCTAAGACAGTTCTTGTGGAATTGGCAAAGTGATATTTGGAAGCCCTTAGAGGGCTATGGTTGATAAAGGAAATATCCTCAGATGAAATCTGGAAAGAAGCTTTCTGAGAAACTGCTTAGTGTTCTGTTAATTCATCTCACAGAGTTACATCTGTGTTTCGTGGATCTCTTTGCTAGCCTTATTTCTGTGGAATCGGAGAACAGATATTTCCGATCCCTTTGAAGACTCTAGGGCCAAAGGAAATATCCTCCGATAACAAAGAGAAAGAAGCTTTCTGAGAAACTTCTTTGTGTTCTGTGAAGTCATCTCACAGAGTTACAGCTTTCCCCTCAAGAAGCCTTTCGCTAAGACAGTTCTTGTGGAATTGGCAAAGTGATATTTAGAAGCCCTTAGAGGACTATGGTGAAAAAGGAAATATCCTCAGATGAAATCTGGAAAGAAGCTTTCTGAGAAACTGCTGAGTGTTCTGTTAATTAATCTCACCGAGTTACATCTGTATTTCGTGGATCTCTTTTCTAGCCTTATTTCTTTGTAATCTGAGAACAGATATTTCGGATTCCTATGAAGACTACTGGGGCAAAGGAAATATCCTCCGATAACAAAGAGAAAGAAGCTTTCTGAGAAACTTCTTTGTGTTCTGTGAAATCATCTCACAGAGTTACAGCTTTCCCCTCAAGAAGCCTTTCGCTAAGACAGTTCTTGTGGAATTGGCAAAGTGATATTTGGAAGCCCATAGAGGGCTATGGTGAAAAAGGAAATATCCTCAGATGAAATCTGGAAAGAAGCTTTCTGAGAAACTGCTTAGTGTTCTGTTAATTCATCTCACAGAGTTACATCTGTATTTCGTGGATCTCTTTGCTAGCCTTATTTCTGTGGAATCTGAGAACAGATATTTCGGATCCCATTGAAGACTATAGGGCCAAAGGAAATATCCTCCGATAACAAAGAGAAAGAAGCTTTCAGAGAATCTTCTTTGTGTTCCGTGAAATCATCTCACAGAGTTACAGCTTTCCCCTCAAGAAGCCTTTCGCTAAGACAGCTCCTGTGGAATTGGCAAAGTGATATTTGGAAGCCCATAGAGGGCTATGGTGAAAAAGGAAATATCCTCAGATGAAATCTGTAAAGAAGCTTTCTGTGAAACTGCTTAGTGTTCTGTTAATTCATCTCACAGAGTTACATCTGTATTTCGTGGATCTCTTTGCTAGCCTTATTTCTTTGGAATCTGAGAACAGATATTTCGGATCCCATTGAAGACTACAGGGCCAAAGGAAATATCCTCAGATAACAAAGAGAAAGAAACTTTCTGAGAAACTTCTTTGTGTTCTGTGAAATCATCTCACTGAGTTACAGCTTTCCCCTCAAGAAGCCTTTCGCTAAGACAGTTCTTGTGGAATTGGCAAAGTGATATTTGGAAGCCCATAGAGGGCTATGGTGAAAAAGGAAATATCCTCACATGAAATCTGGAAAGAAGCTTTCTGAGAAACTGCTTAGTGTTCTCTTAATTCATCTCACTGAGTTACATCTGTATTTCGTGGATCTCTTTGCTAGACTTATTTCTGTGGAATCTGAGAACAGATATTTCGGATCCCTTTGAAGACTATAGGGCCAAAGGAAATATCCTCCGATAACAAAGAGAAAGAAGCTTTCTGAGAAACTTCTTTGTGTTCTGTGAAATCATCTCACAGAGTTACAGCTTTCCCCTCAAGAAGCCTTTCGCTAAGACAGTTCTTGTGCAATTGGCAAAGTGATATTTGAAGCCCATAAAGGGCTATGGTGAAAAAGGAAATATCCTCAGATGAAATCTGGAAAGAAGCTTTCTGAGAAACTGCTGAGTGTTCTGTTAATTCATCTCACAGAGTTACATCTGTATTTCGTGGATCTCTTTGCTAGCCTTATTTCTGTGGAATCTGAGAACAGATATTTCCGATCCCTTTGAAGACTATAGGGCCAAAGGAAATATCCTCCGATAACAAAGAGAAAGAAGGTTTCTGAGAAACTTCTTTGTGTTCTGTGAAATCATCTCACAGAGTTACAGCTTTCCCCTCAAGAAGCCTTTCGCTGAGACAGTTCTTTTGCAATTGGCAAAGTGATATTTGGAAGCCCATAGAGGGCTGTGGTGAAAAAGGAAATATCCTCAGATGAAATCTGGAAGGAAGCTTTCTGAGAAACTGCTGAGTGTTCTGTTAATTCATCTCACAGAGTTACATCTGTATGTCGTGGACCTCTTTGCTAGCCTTATTTCTGTGGAATCTGAGAACAGATATTTCGGATCCTATTGAAGACTATAGGGCCAAAGGAAATAACCTCCCATAACAAAGAGAAAGAAGCTTTCTGAGAAACTTCTTTGTGTTCTGTGAAATCATCTCACAGAATTACAGCTTTCCCCTCAAGAAGCCTTTCGCTAAGACAGTTCTCGTGGAATTGGCAAAGTGATATTTGGAAGCCATAGAGGGCTATGGTGAAAAAGGAAATATCCTCAGATGAAATCTGGAAAGAAGCTTTCTGAGAAACTGCTTAGTGTTCTGTTAATTCATCTCACAGAGTTACATCTGTATTTCGTGGATCTCTTTGCTAGCCTTATTTCTGTGGAATCTGAGAACAGATATTTCGGATCCCATTGAAGACTATAGGGCCAAAGGAAATATCCTCCGATAACAAAGAGAAAGAAGCTTTCTGAGAAACTTCTTTGTGTTCCGTGAAATCATCTCACAGAGTTACAGCTTTCCCCTCAAGAAGCCTTTCGCTAAGACAGTTCCTGTGGAATTGGCAAAGTGATATTTGGAAGCCCATAGAGGGCTATGGTGAAAAAGGAAATATCCTCAGATGAAATCTGTAAAGAAGCTTTCTGTGAAACTGCTTAGTGTTCTGTTAATTCATCTCACAGAGTTACATCTGTATTTCGTGGATCTCTTTGCTAGCCTTATTTCTTTGGAATCTGAGAACAGATATTTCGGATCCCATTGAAGACTACAGGGCCAAAGGAAATATCCTCAGATAACAAAGAGAAAGAAACTTTCTGAGAAACTTCTTTGTGTTCTGTGAAATCATCTCACTGAGTTACAGCTTTCCCCTCAAGAAGCCTTTCGCTAAGACAGTTCTTGTGGAATTGGCAAAGTGATATTTGGAAGCCCATAGAGGGCTATGGTGAAAAAGGAAATATCCTCAGATGAAATCTGGAAAGAAGCTTTCTGAGAAACTGCTTAGTGTTCTGTTAATTCATCTCACAGAGTTACATCTGTATTTCGTGGATCTCTTTGCTAGCCTTATTTCTGTGGAATCTGAGAACAGATATTTCCGATCCCTTTGAAGACTATAGGGCCAAAGGAAATATCCTCCGATAACAAAGAGAAAGAAGCTTTCTGAGAAACTTCTTTGTGTTCTGTGAAATCATCTCACAGAGTTACAGCTTTCCCCTCAAGAAGCCTTTCGCTAAGACAGTTCCTGTGGAATTGGCAAAGTGATATTTGGAAGCCCATAGAGGGCTATGGTGAAAAAGGAAATATCCTCAGATGAAATCTGTAAAGAAGCTTTCTGTGAAACTGCTTAGTGATCTGTTAATTCATCTCACAGAGTTACATCTGTATTTCGTGGATCTCTTTACTAGCCTTATTTCTTTGGAATCTGAGAACAGATATTTCGGATCCCATTGAAGACTACAGGGCCAAAGGAAATATCCTCAGATAACAAAGAGAAAGAAACTTTCTGAGAAACTTCTTTGTGTTCTGTGAAATCATCTCACTGAGTTACAGCTTTCCCCTCAAGAAGCCTTTCGCTAAGCCAGTTCTTGTGGAATTGGCAAAGTGATATTTGGAAGCCCATTGAGGGCTATGGTGAAAAAGGAAATATCCTCACATGAAATCTGGAAAGAAGCTTTCTGAGAAACTGCTTAGTGTTCTCTTAATTCATCTCACAGAGTTACATCTGTATTTCGTGGATCTCTTTGCTAGACTTATTTCTGTGGAATCTGAGAACAGATATTTCGGATCCCTTTGAAGACTATAGGGCCAAAGGAAATATCCTCCGATAACAAAGAGAAAGAAGCTTTCTGAGAAACTTCTTTGTGTTCTGTGAAATCATCTCACAGATTTACAGCTTTCCCCTCAAGAAGCCTTTCGCTACGACAGTTCTTGTGGAATTGGCAAAGTGATATTTGGAAGCCCATAGAGGGCTATGGTGAAAAAGGAAACATCCTCAGATGAAATCTGGAAAGAAGCTTTCTGAGAAACTGCTTAGTGTTTTGTTAATTCATCTCACAGAGTTACATCTGTGTTTCGTGGATCTCTTTGCTAGCCTTATTTCTGTGGAATCGGAGAACAGATATTTCCGATCCCTTTGAAGACTATAGTGCCAAAGGAAATATCCTCCGATAACAAAGAGAAAGAAGCTTTCTGAGAAACTTCTTTGTGTTCTGTGAAGTCATCTCACAGAGTTACAGCTTTCCCCTGAAGAAGCCTTTCGCTAAGACAGTTCTTGTGGAATTGGCAAAGTGATATTTGGAAGCCCTTAGAGGGCTATGGTGAAAAAGGAAATATCCTCAGATGAAATCTGGAAAGAAGCTTTCTGAGAAACTGCTTAGTGTTCTGTAAATTCATCTCACAGAGTTACATCTGTATTTCGTCGATCTCTTTGCTAGCCTTATTTCTGTGGAATCTGAGAACAGATAATTCGGATCCCATTGAAGACTATAGGGCCAAAGGAAATATCCTCCGATAACAAAGAGAAAGAAGCTTTCTGAGAAACTTCTTTGTGTTCTGTGAAATCATCTCACAGAGTTACAGCTTTCCCCTCAAGAAGCCTTTCGCTACGACAGTTCTTGTGGAATTGGCAAAGTGATATTTGGAAGCCCTTAGAGGGCTATGGTTGATAAAGGAAATATCCTCAGATGAAATCTGGAAAGAAGCTTTCTGAGAAACTGCTTAGTGTTCTGTTAATTCATCTCACAGAGTTACATCTGTGTTTCGTGGATCTCTTTGCTAGCCTTATTTCTTTGGAATCTGAGAACAGATATTTCCGATCCCTTTGAAGACTCTAGGACCAAAGGAAATATCCTCCGATAACAAAGAGAAAGAAGCTTTCTGAGAAACTTCTTTGTGTTCTGTGAAGTCATCTCACAGAGTTACAGCTTTCCCCTCAAGAAGCCTTTCGCTAAGACAGTTCTTGTGGAATTGGCAAAGTGATATTTGGAAGCCCATAGAGGGCAATGGTGAAAAGGAAATATCCTCAGATGAAATCTGGAAAGAAGCTTTCTGTGAAACTGCTGAGTGTTCTGTTAATTCATCTCACAGAGTTACATCTGTATTTCGTGGATCTCTTTGCTAGACTTATATCTGTGGAATCTGAGAATAGATATTTCGGATCCCTTTGAAGACTATAGGGCCAAAGGAAATATCCTCCGATAACAAAGAGAAAGAAGCTTACTGAGAAACTTCTTTGTGTTCTGTGAAATCATCTCACACAGTTACAGCTTTCCCCTCAAGAAGCCTGTCGCTAAGACAGTTCTTGTGGAATTGGCAAAGTGATATTTGGAAGCCCATAGAGGGCTATGGTGAAAAAGGAAATATCCTCAGATGAAATCTGGAAAGAAGCTTTCTGAGATACTGCTGAGTGTTCTGTTAATTCATCTCACAGAGTTACATCTGTATTTCGTGGATCTCTTTGCTAGACTTATTTCTGTGGAATCTGAGAACAGATATTGCGGATCCCATTGAAGACTGTAGGGCCAAAGGAAATAATCTCCGATAACAAAGAGAAAGAAGCTTTCTGAGAAACTTCTTTGTGTTCTGTGAAATCATCTCACAGAGTTACAGCTTTCCCCTCAAGATGCCTTTCGCTAAGACAGTTCTTGTGCAATTGGCAAAGTGATATTTGGAAGCCCTTAGAGGGCTACGGTGAAAAAGGAAATATCCTCAGATGAAATCTGGAAGGAAGCTTTCTGAGAAACTGCTGAGTGTTCTATTAATTCATCTCACAGAGTTACATCCGTATGTCCTGGATCTCTTTGCTAGCCTTATTTCTGTGGAATCTGAGAACAGATATTTCGGATCCTATTGAAGACTATAGGGCCAAAGGAAATATCCTCCGATAACAAAGAGAAAGAAGCTTTCTGAGAAACTTCTTTGTGTTCTGTGAAATCATCTCACAGAGTTACAGCTTTCCCCTCAAGAAGCCTTTCGCTAAGACAGTTCCTGTGGAATTAGCAAAGTGATATTTGGAAGCCCATAGAGGGCTATGGTGAAAAAGGAAATCTCCTCAGATGAAATCTGTAAAGAAGCTTTCTGTGAAACTGCTTAGTGTTCTGTTAATTCATCTCACAGAGTTACATCTGTATTTCGTGGATCTCTTTGCTAGACTTATTTCTGTGGAATCTGAGAACAGATATTTCGGATCCCTTTGAAGACTATAGGGCCAAAGGAAATATCCTCCGATAACAAAGAGAAAGAAGCTTTCTGAGAAACTTCTTTGTGTTCTGGGAAATCATCTCACAGAGTTACAGCTTTCCCCTCAAGAAGCCTTTCGCTAAGACAGTTCTTGTGGAATTGGCAAAGTGATATTTGGAAGCCCATAGAGGGCTATGGTGAAAAAGGAAATCTCCTCACATGAAATCTGGAAAGAAGCTTTCTGAGAAACTGCTTAGTGTTCTGTTAATTCATCTCACAAAGTTACCTCTGTATTTCGTGGATCTCTTTGCTAGCCTTATTTCTGTGGAATCTGAGAACAGATATTTCGGATCCCTATGAAGACTATAGGGCCAAAGGAAATATCCTCCGATAACAAAGGGAAAGAAGCTTTCTGAGAAACTTCTTTGTGTTCTGTGAAATCATCTCACAGAGTTACAGCTTTCCCCTCCAGAAGCCTTTCGCTACGACAGTTCTTGTGGAATTGGCAAAGTGATATTTGGAAGCCCATAGAGGGCTATGGTGAAAAAGGAAATATCCTCAGATGAAATCTGGAAAGAAGCTTTCTGAGAAACTGCTGAGTGTTCTGTTAATTCATCTCACAGAGTTACATCTGTGTTTCGTGGATCTCTTTGCTAGCCTTATTTCTGTGGAATCGGAGAACAGATATTTCCGATCCCTTTGAAGACTATAGGGCCAAAGGAAATATCCTCCGATAAAAAAGAGAAAGAAGCTTTCTGAGAAACTTCTTTGTGTTCTGTGAAGTCATCTCACAGAGTTACAGCTTTCCCCTCAAGAAGCCTTTCGCTAAGACAGTTCTTGTGGAATTGGCAAAGTGATATTTGGAAGCCCATAGAGGGCTATGGTGAAAAAGGAAATATCCTCAGATGAAATCTGGCAAGAAGCTTTCTGAGAAACTGCTTAGTGTTCTGTTAATTCATCTCACAGAGTTACATCTGTATTTCGTGGATCTCTTTGCTAGCCTTATTTCTGTGGAATCTGAGAACAGATATTTCGGATCCCATTGAAGACTATAGGGCCAAAGGAAATATCCTCCGATAACAAAGAGAAAGAAGCTTTCTGAGAAACTTCTTTGTGTTCTGTGAAATCATCTCACAGAGTTACAGCTTTCCCCTCAAGAAGCCTTTCGCTAAGACAGTTCCTGTGGAATTAGCAAAGTGATATTTGGAAGCCCATAGAGGGCTATGGTGAAAAAGGAAATCTCCTCAGATGAAATCTGTAAAGAAGCTTTCTGTGAAACTGCTTAGTGTTCTGTTAATTCATCTCACAGAGTTACATCTGTATTTCGTGGATCTCTTTGCTAGACTTATTTCTGTGGAATCTGAGAACAGATATTTCGGATCCCTTTGAAGACTATAGGGCCAAAGGAAATATCCTCCGATAACAAAGAGAAAGAAGCTTTCTGAGAAACTTCTTTGTGTTCTGGGAAATCATCTCACAGAGTTACAGCTTTCCCCTCAAGAAGCCTTTCGCTAAGACAGTTCTTGTGGAATTGGCAAAGTGATATTTGGAAGCCCATAGAGGGCTATGGTGAAAAAGGAAATCTCCTCACATGAAATCTGGAAAGAAGCTTTCTGAGAAACTGCTTAGTGTTCTGTTAATTCATCTCACAAAGTTACCTCTGTATTTCGTGGATCTCTTTGCTAGCCTTATTTCTGTGGAATCTGAGAACAGATATTTCGGATCCCTATGAAGACTATAGGGCCAAAGGAAATATCCTCCGATAACAAAGGGAAAGAAGCTTTCTGAGAAACTTCTTTGTGTTCTGTGAAATCATCTCACAGAGTTACAGCTTTCCCCTCCAGAAGCCTTTCGCTACGACAGTTCTTGTGGAATTGGCAAAGTGATATTTGGAAGCCCTTAGAGGGCTATGGTGAAAAAGGAAATATCCTCAGATGAAATCTGGAAAGAAGCTTTCTGAGAAACTGCTGAGTGTTCTGTTAATTCATCTCACAGAGTTACATCTGTGTTTCGTGGATCTCTTTGCTAGCCTTATTTCTGTGGAATCGGAGAACAGATATTTCCGATCCCTTTGAAGACTATAGGGCCAAAGGAAATATCCTCCGATAAAAAAGAGAAAGAAGCTTTCTGAGAAACTTCTTTGTGTTCTGTGAAGTCATCTCACAGAGTTACAGCTTTCCCCTCAAGAAGCCTTTCGCTAAGACAGTTCTTGTGGAATTGGCAAAGTGATATTTGGAAGCCCATAGAGGGCTATGGTGAAAAAGGAAATATCCTCAGATGAAATCTGGCAAGAAGCTTTCTGAGAAACTGCTTAGTGTTCTGTTAATTCATCTCACAGAGTTACATCTGTATTTCGTGGATCTCTTTGCTAGCCTTATTTCTGTGGAATCTGAGAACAGATATTTCGGATCCCATTGAAGACTATAGGGCCAAAGGAAATATCCTCCGATAACAAAGAGAAAGAAGCTTTCTGAGAAACTTCTTTGTGTTTTGTGAAATCATCTCACAGAGTTACAGCTTTCCCCTCAAGAATCCTTTCGCTAAGACAGTTCTTGTGGAATTGGCAAAGTGATATTTGGAAGCCCTTAGAGGGCTATGGTGAAAAAGGAAATATCCTCAGATGAAATCTGGAAAGAAGCTTTCTGAGAAACTGCTTAGTGTTCTGTTAATTCATCTCACAGAGTTACATCTGTATTTCGTGGATCTCTTTGCTAGCCTTATTTCTGCGGAATCTGAGAAGAGATATTTCGGATCCCTTTGAGCCAATAGGGCCAAAGGAAATAATCTCCGATAACAAAGAGAAAGAAGCTTTCTGCGAAACTTCTTTGTGTTCTGTGAAATCATCTCACAGAGTTACCGCTTTCCCCTCAAGAAGCCTTTCGCTAAGACAGTTCTTGTGGAATTGGCAAAGTGATATTTGGAAGCCCATAGATGGCTATGGTGAAAAAGGAAATATCCTCAGATGAAATCTGGAAGAAGCTTTTTGAGAAACTGCTTAGTGTTCTGTTAATTCATCTCACAGAGTTACATCTGTATTTCGTGGATCTCTTTGCTAGCCTTATTTCTGTGGAATCTGAGAACAGATATTTCGGATCCCATTGAAGACTATAGGGCCAAAGGAAATATCCTCCGATAACAAAGAGAAAGAAGCTTTCTGAGAAACTTCTTTGTGTTCCGTGAAATCATCTCACAGAGTTACAGCTTTCCCCTCAAGAAGCCTTTCGCTAAGACAGTTCTCTTGGAATTGGCAAAGTGATATTTGGAAGCCGATAGAGGGCTATGGTGAAAAAGGAAATATCCTCACATGAAATCTGGAAAGAAGCTTTCTGAGAAACTGCTTAGTGTTCTGTTAATTCATCTCACAGAGTTACATCTGTATTTCGTGGATCTCTTTGCTAGACTTATTTCTGTGGAATCTGAGAACAGATATTTCGGATCCCTTTGAAGACTATAGGGCCAAAGGAAATATCCTCCGATAACAAAGAGAAAGAAGCTTTCTGAGAAACTTCTTTGTGTTCTGTGAAATCATCTCACAGAGTTACAGCTTTCCCCTCAAGAAGCCTTTCGCTAAGACAGTTCCTGTGGAATTGGCAAAGTGATATTTGGAAGCCCATAGAGGGCTATGGTGAAAAAGGAAATATCCTCAGATGAAATCTGTAAAGAAGCTTTCTGTGAAACTGCTTAGTGTTCTGTTAATTCATCTCACAGAGTTACATCTGTATTTCGTGGATCTCTTTGCTAGCCTTATTTCTTTGGAATCTGAGAACAGATATTTCGGATCCCATTGAAGACTACAGGGCCAAAGGAAATATCCTCAGATAACAAAGAGAAAGAAACTTTCTGAGAAACTTCTTTGTGTTCTGTGAAATCATCTCACTGAGTTACAGCTTTCCCCTCAAGAAGCCTTTCGCTAAGACAGTTCTTGTGGAATTGGCAAAGTGATATTTGGAAGCCCATAGAGGGCTATGGTGAAAAAGGAAATATCCTCAGATGAAATCTGGAAAGAAGCTTTCTGAGAAACTGCTTAGTGTTCTGTTAATTCATCTCACAGAGTTACATCTGTATTTCGTGGATCTCTTTGCTAGCCTTATTTCTGTGGAATCTGAGAACAGATATTTCGGATCCCATTGAAGACTATAGGGCCAAAGGAAATATCCTCCGATAACAAAGAGAAAGAAGCTTTCTGAGAAACTTCTTTGTGTTCTGTGAAATCATCTCACAGAGTTACAGATTTCCCCTCAAGAAGCCTTTCGCTAAGACAGTTCTTGTGGAATTGGCAAAGTGATATTTGGAAGCCCTTAGAGGGCTATGGTGAAAAAGGAAATATCCTCAGATGAAATCTGGAAAGAGGCTTTCTGAGAAACCTCTGAGTGTTCTGTTAATTCATCTCACAGAGTTACATCTGTATTTCGTGGATCTCTTTGCTAGCCTTATTTCTGCGGAATCTGAGAACAGATATTTCGGATCCCATTGAGCTAATAGGGCCAAAGGAAATAATCTCCGATAACAAAGAGAAAGAAGCTTTCTGAGAAACTTCTTTGTGTTCTGTGAAATCATCTCACAGAGTTACCGCTTTCCCCTCAAGAAGCCTTTCGCTAAGACAGTTCTTGTGGAATTGGCAAAGTGATATTTGGAAGCCCATAGATGGCTATCGTGAAAAAGGAAATATCCTCAGATGAAATCTGGAAGAAGCTTTCTGAGAAACTGCTTAGTGTTCTGTTAATTCATCTCACAGTGTTACATCTGTATTTCGTGGATCTCTTTGCTAGACTTATTTCTGTGGAATCTGAGAACAGATATTTCGGATCCCTTTGAAGACTATAGGGCCAAAGGAAATATCCTCCGATAACAAAGAGAAAGAAGCTTTCTGAGAAACTTCTTTGTGTTCTGTGAAATCATCTCACAGAGTTACAGCTTTCCCCTCAAGAAGCCTTTCGCTAAGACAGTTCTTGTGCAATTGGCAAAGTGATATTTGAAGCCCATAAAGGACTATGGTGTAAAAGGAAATATCCTCAGATGAAATCTGGAAAGAAGCTTTCTGAGAAACTGCTGAGTGTTCTGTTAATTCATCTCACATAGTTACATCTGTATGTCGTGGATCTCTTTGCTAGCCTTATTTCTGTGGAATCTGAGAACAGATATTTCCGATCCCTTTGAAGACTATAGGGCCAAAGGAAATATCCTCCGATAACAAAGAGAAAGAAGCTTTCTGAGAAACTTCTTTGTGTTCTGTGAAATCATCTCACAGAGTTACAGCTTTCCCCTCAAGAAGCCTTTCGCTAAGACAGTTCTTGTGCAATTGGCAAAGTGATATTTGGAAGCCCATAGAGGGCTATGGTGAAAAAGGAAATATCCTCAGATGAAATCTGGAAGGAAGCTTTCTGAGAAACTGCTGAGTGTTCTGTTAATTCATCTCACAGAGTTACATCTGTATGTCGTGGACCTCTTTGCTAGCCTTATTTCTGTGGAATCTGAGAACAGATATTTCGGATCCTATGGAAGACTATAGGGCCAAAGGAAATAACCTCCCATAACAAAGAGAAAGAAGCTTTCTGAGAAACTTCTTTGTGTTCTGTGAAATCATCTCACAGAATTACAGCTTTCCCCTCAAGAAGCCTTTCGCTAAGACAGTTCTCGTGGAATTGGCAAAGTGATATTTGGAAGCCATAGAGGGCTATGGTGAAAAAGGAAATATCCTCAGATGAAATCTGGAAAGAAGCTTTCTGAGAAACTGCTTAGTGTTCTGTTAATTCATCTCACAGAGTTACATCTGTATTTCGTGGATCTCTTTGCTAGCCTTATTTCTGTGGAATCTGAGAACAGATATTTCGGATCCCATTGAAGACTATAGGGCCAAAGGAAATATCCTCCGATAACAAAGAGAAAGAAGCTTTCTGAGAAACTTCTTTGTGTTCCGTGAAATCATCTCACAGAGTTACAGCTTTCCCCTCAAGAAGCCTTTCGCTAAGACAGTTCCTGTGGAATTGGCAAAGTGATATTTGGAAGCCCATAGAGGGCTATGGTGAAAAAGGAAATATCCTCAGATGAAATCTGTAAAGAAGCTTTCTGTGAAACTGCTTAGTGTTCTGTTAATTCATCTCACAGAGTTACATCTGTATTTCGTGGATCTCTTTGCTAGCCTTATTTCTTTGGAATCTGAGAACAGATATTTCGGATCCCATTGAAGACTACAGGGCCAAAGGAAATATCCTCAGATAACAAAGAGAAAGAAACTTTCTGAGAAACTTCTTTGTGTTCTGTGAAATCATCTCACTGAGTTACAGCTTTCCCCTCAAGAAGCCTTTCGCTAAGACAGTTCTTGTGGAATTGGCAAAGTGATATTTGGAAGCCCATAGAGGGCTATGGTGAAAAAGGAAATATCCTCAGATGAAATCTGGAAAGAAGCTTTCTGAGAAACTGCTTAGTGTTCTGTTAATTCATCTCACAGAGTTACATCTGTATTTCGTGGATCTCTTTGCTAGCCTTATTTCTGTGGAATCTGAGAACAGATATTTCGGATCCCTTTGAAGACTATAGGACCAAAGGAAATATCCTCCGATAACAAAGAGAAAGAAGCTTTCTGAGAAACTTCTTTGTGTTCTGTGAAATCATCTCACAGAGTTACAGCTTTCCCCTCAAGAAGCCTTTCGCTAAGAAAGTTCCTGTGGAATTGGCAAAGTGATATTTGGAAGCCCATAGAGGGCTATGGTGAAAAAGGAAATATCCTCAGATGAAATCTGTAAAGAAGCTTTCTGTGAAACTGCTTAGTGTTCTGTTAATTCATCTCACAGAGTTACATCTGTATTTCGTGGATCTCTTTGCTAGCCTTATTTCTTTGGAATCTGAGAACAGATATTTCGGATCCCATTGAAGACTACAGGGCCAAAGGAAATATCCTCAGATAACAAAGAGAAAGAAACTTTCTGAGAAACTTCTTTGTGTTCTGTGAAATCATCTCACTGAGTTACAGCTTTCCCCTCAAGAAGCCTTTCGCTAAGACAGTTCTTGTGGAATTGGCAAAGTGATATTTGGAAGCCCATAGAGGGCTATGGTGAAAAAGGAAATATCCTCAGATGAAATCTGGAAAGAAGCTTTCTGAGAAACTGCTTAGTGTTCTGTTAATTCATCTCACAGAGTTACATCTGTATTTCGTGGATCTCTTTGCTAGCCTTATTTCTGTGGAATCTGAGAACAGATATTTCCGATCCCTTTGAAGACTATTGGGCCAAAGGAAATATCCTCCGATAACAAAGAGAAAGAAGCTTTCTGAGAAACTTCTTTGTGTTCTGTGAAATCATCTCACAGAGTTACAGCTTTCCCCTCAAGAAGCCTTTCGCTAAGACAGTTCCTGTGGAATTGGCAAAGTGATATTTGGAAGCCCATAGAGGGCTATGGTGAAAAAGGAAATATCCCCAGATGAAATCTGTAAAGAAGCTTTCTGTGAAACTGCTTAGTGATCTGTTAATTCATCTCACAGAGTTACATCTGTATTTCGTGGATCTCTTTGCTAGCCTTATTTCTGTGGAATCTGAGAACAGATATTTCGGATCCCATTGAAGACTACAGGGCCAAAGGAAATATCCTCAGATAACAAAGAGAAAGAAACTTTCTGAGAAACTTCTTTGTGTTCTGTGAAATCATCTCACTGAGTTACAGCTTTCCCCTCAAGAAGCCTTTCGCTAAGCCAGTTCTTGTGGAATTGGCAAAGTGATATTTGGAAGCCCATTGAGGGCTACGGTGAAAAAGGAAATATCCTCAGATGAAATCTGGAAAGAAGCTTTCTGAGAAACTGCTTAGTGTTCTGTTAATTCATCTCACAGAGTTACATCTGTATTTCGTGGATCTCTTTGCTAGCCTTATTTCTGTGGAATCTGAGAACAGATATTTCGGATCCCATTGAAGACTATAGGGCCAAAGGAAATATCCTCCGATAACAAAGAGAAAGAAGCTTTCTGAGAAACTTCTTTGTGTTCTGTGAAATCATCTCACAGAGTTACAGCTTTCCCCTCAAGAAGCCTTTCGCTAAGACAGTTCTTGTGGAATTGGCAAAGTGATATTTGGAAGCCCTTAGAGGGCTATGGTGAAAAAGGAAATATCCTCAGATGAAATCTGGAAAGAGGCTTTCTGAGAAACTGCTGAGTGTTCTGTTAATTCATCTCACAGAGTTACATCTGTATTTCGTGGATCTCTTTGCTAGCCTTATTTCTGCGGAATCTGAGAACAGATATTTCGGATCCCATTGAGCCAATAGGGCCAAAGGAAATAATCTCCGATAACAAAGAGAAAGAAGCTTTCTGAGAAACTTCTTTGTGTTCTGTGAAATCATCTCACAGAGTTACCGCTTTCCCCTCAAGAAGCCTTTCGCTAAGACAGTTCTTGTGCAATTGGCAAAGTGTTATTTGGAAGCCCATAGAGGGCTGTGGTGAAAAAGGAAATATCCTCAGATGAAATCTGGAAAGAAGCTTTCTGAGAAACTGCTGAGTGTTCTGTTAATTCATCTCACAGAGTTACATCTGTATGTCGTGGACCTCTTTGCTAGCCTTATTTCTGTGGAATCTGAGAACAGATATTTCGGATCCTATTGAAGACTATAGGGCCAAAGGAAATAACCTCCCATAACAAAGAGAAAGAAGCTTTCTGAGAAACTTCTTTGTGTTCTGTGAAATCATCTCACAGAATTACAGCTTTCCCCTCAAGAAGCCTTTCGCTAAGACAGTTCTCGTGGAATTCGCAAAGTGATATTTGGAAGCCATAGAGGGCTATGGTGAAAAAGGAAATATCCTCAGATGAAATCTGGAAAGAAGCTTTCTGAGAAACTGCTTAGTGTTCTGTTAATTCATCTCACAGAGTTACATCTGTATTTCGTGGATCTCTTTGCTAGCCTTATTTCTGTGGAATCTGAGAACAGATATTTCGGATCCCATTGAAGACTATAGGGCCAAAGGAAATATCCTCCGATAACAAAGAGAAAGAAGCTTTCTGAGAAACTTCTTTGTGTTCCGTGAAATCATCTCACAGAGTTACAGCTTTCCCCTCAAGAAGCCTTTCGCTAAGACAGTTCCTGTGGAATTGGCAAAGTGATATTTGGAAGCCCATGGAGGGCTATGGTGAAAAAGGAAATATCCTCAGATGAAATCTGTAAAGAAGCTTTCTGTGAAACTGCTTAGTGTTCTGTTAATTCATCTCACAGAGTTACATCTGTATTTCGTGGATCTCTTTGCTAGCCTTATTTCTTTGGAATCTGAGAACAGATATTTCGGATCCCATTGAAGACGACAGGGCCAAAGGAAATATCCTCAGATAACAAAGAGAAAGAAACTTTCTGAGAAACTTCTTTGTGTTCTGTGAAATCATCTCACTGAGTTACAGCTTTCCCCTCAAGAAGCCTTTCGCTAAGACAGTTCTTGTGGAATTGGCAAAGTGATATTTGGAAGCCCATAGAGGGCTATGGTGAAAAAGGAAATATCCTCAGATGAAATCTGGAAAGAAGCTTTCTGAGAAACTGCTTAGTGTTCTGTTAATTCATCTCACAGAGTTACATCTGTATTTCGTGGATCTCTTTGCTAGCCTTATTTCTGTGGAATCTGAGAACAGATATTTCGGATCCCTTTGAAGACTATAGGGCCAAAGGAAATATCCTCCGATAACAAAGAGAAAGAAGCTTTCTGAGAAACTTCTTTGTGTTCTGTGAAATCATCTCACAGAGTTACAGCTTTCCCCTCAAGAAGCCTTTCGCTAAGACAGTTCTTGTGGAATTGGCAAAGTGATATTTGGAAGCCCATAGAGGGCTATGGTGAAAAAGGAAATATCCTCACATGAAATCTGGAAAGAAGCTTTCTGTGAAACTGCTTAGTGTTCTGTTAATTCATCTCACAGAGTTACATCTGTATTTCGTGGATCTCTTTGCTAGCCTTATTTCTTTGGAATCTGAGAACAGATATTTCGGATCCCATTGAAGACTACAGGGCCAAAGGAAATATCCTCAGATAACAAAGAGAAAGAAACTTTCTGAGAAACTTCTTTGTGTTCTGTGAAATCATCTCACTGAGTTACAGCTTTCCCCTCAAGAAGCCTTTCGCTAAGACAGTTCTTGTGGAATTGGCAAAGTGATATTTGGAAGCCCATAGAGGGCTATGGTGAAAAAGGAAATATCCTCAGATGAAATCTGGAAAGAAGCTTTCTGAGAAACTGCTTAGTGTTCTGTTAATTCATCTCACAGAGTTACATCTGTATTTCGTGGATCTCTTTGCTAGCCTTATTTCTGTGGAATCTGAGAACAGATATTTCCGATCCCTTTGAAGACTATAGGGCCAAAGGAAATATCCTCCGATAACAAAGAGAAAGAAGCTTTCTGAGAAACTACTTTGTGTTCCGTGAAATCATCTCACAGACTTACAGCTTTCCCCTCAAGAAGCCTTTCGCTAAGACAGTTCCTGTGGAATTGGCAAAGTGATATTTGGAAGCCCATAGAGGGCTATGGTGAAAAAGGAAATATCCTCAGATGAAATCTGTAAAGAAGCTTTCTGTGAAACTGCTTAGTGTTCTGTTAATTCATCTCACAGAGTTACATCTGTATTTCGTGGATCTCTTTGCTAGCCTTATTTCTTTGGAATCTGAGAACAGATATTTCGGATCCCATTGAAGACTACAGGGCCAAAGGAAATATCCTCAGATAACAAAGAGAAAGAAACTTTCTGAGAAACTTCTTTGTGTTCTGTGAAATCATCTCACTGAGTTACAGCTTTCCCCTCAAGAAGCCTTTCGCTAAGACAGTTCTTGTGGAATTGGCAAAGTGATATTTGGAAGCCCATAGAGGGCTATGGTGAAAAAGGAAATATCCTCAGATGAAATCTGGAAAGAAGCTTTCTGAGAAACTGCTTAGTGTTCTGTCAATTCATCTCACAGAGTTACATCTGTATTTCGTGGATCTCTTTGCTAGCCTTATTTCTGTGGAATCTGAGAACAGATATTTCGGATCCCTTTGAAGACTATAGGGCCAAAGGAAATATCCTCCGATAACAAAGAGAAAGAAGCTTTCTGAGAAACTTCTTTGTGTTCTGTGAAATCATCTCACAGAGTTACAGCTTTCCCCTCAAGAAGCCTTTCGCTAAGACAGTTCTTGTGGAATTGGCAAAGTGATATTTGGAAGCCCTTAGAGGGCTATGGTGAAAAAGGAAATATCCTCAGATGAAATCTGGAAAGAAGCATTCTGAGAAACTGCTTAGTGTTCTGTTAATTCATCTCACAGAGTTACATCTGTATTTCGTGGATCTCTTTGCTAGCCTTATTTCTTTGGAATCTGAGAACAGATATTTCGGATCCCATTGAACACTATAGGGCCAAAGGAAATATCCTCAGATAACAAAGAGAAAGAAACTTTCTGAGAAACTTCTTTGTGTTCTGTGAAATCATCTCACAGAGTTACAGCTTTCCCCTCAAGAAGCCTTTCGCTAAGACAGTTCTTGTGGAATTGGCAAAGTGATATTTGGAAGCCCATAGAGGGCTATGGTGAAAAAGGAAATATCCTCACATGAAATCTGGAAAGAAGCTTTCTGAGAAACTGCTTAGTGTTCTGTTAATTCATCTCACAGAGTTACCTCTGTATTTCGTGAATCTCTTTGCTAGCCTTATTTCTGTGGAATCTGAGAACAGATATTTCGGATCCCTTTGAAGACTATAGGGCCAAAGGAAATATCCTCCGATAACAAAGGGAAAGAAGCTTTCTGAGAAACTTCTTTGTGTTCTCTGAAATCATCTCACAGAGTTACAGCTTTCCCCTCAAGAAGCCTGTCGCTACGACAGTTCTTGTGGAATTGGCAAAGTGATATTTGGAAGCCCTTAGAGGGCTATGGTGAAAAAGGAAATATCCTCAGATGAAATCTGGAAAGAAGCTTTCTGAGAAACTGCTTAGTGTTCTGTTAATTCATCTCACAGAGTTACATCTGTGTTTCGTGGATCTCTTTGCTAGCCTTATTTCTTTGTAATCTGAGAACAGATATTTCCGATCCCTTTGAAGACAATAGGGCCAAAGGAAATATCCTCCGATAAAAAAGAGAAAGAAGCTTTCTGAGAAACTTCTTTGTGTTCTGTGAAGTCATCTCACAGAGTTACAGCTTTCCCCTCAGGAAGCCTTTCGCTAAGACAGTTCTTGTGGAATTGGCAAAGTGATATTTGGAAGCCCATAGAGGGCTATGGTGAAAAAGGAAATATCCTCACATGAAATCTGGAAAGAAGCTTTCTGAGAAACTGCTTAGTGTTCTGTTAATTCATCTCACAGAGTTACATCTGTATTTCGTGGATCTCTTTGCTAGCCTTATTTCTGTGGAATCTGAGAACAGATATTTCGGATCCCATTGAAGACTATAGGGCCAAAGGAAATATCCTCCGATAACAAAGAGAAAGAAGCTTTCTGAGAAACTTCTTTGTGTTCTGTGAAATCATCTCACAGAGTTACAGCTTTTCCCTCAAGAAGCCTTTCGCTAAGACAGTTCTTGTGGAATTGGCAAAGTGATATTTGGAAGCCCTTAGAGGGCTATGGTGAAAAAGGAAATATCCTCAGATGAAATCTGGAAAGAGGCTTTCTGAGAAACTGCTGAGTGTTCTGTTAATTCATCTCACAGAGTTACATCTGTATTTCGTGGATCCCTTTGCTAGCCTTATTTCTGCGGAATCTGAGAACAGATATTTCGGATCCCATTGAGCCAATAGGGCCAAAGGAAATAATCTCCGATAACAAAGAGAAAGAAGCTTTCTGAGAAACTTCTTTGTGTTCTGTGAAATCATCTCACAGAGTTACCGCTTTCCCCTCAAGAAGCCTTTCGCTAAGACAGTTCTTGTGGAATTGGCAAAGTGATATTTGGAAGCCCATAGATGGCTATGGTGAAAAAGGAAATATCCTCAGATGAAATCTGGAAGAAGCTTTCTGAGAAACTGCTTAGTGTTCTGTTAATTCATCTCACAGTGTTACATCTGTATTTCGTGGATCTCTTTGCTAGACTTATTTCTGTGGAATCTGAGAACAGATATTTCGGATCCCTTTGAAGACTATAGGGCCAAAGGAAATATCCTCCGATAACAAAGAGAAAGAAGCTTTCTGAGAAACTTCTTTGTGTTCTGTGAAATCATCTCACAGAGTTACAGCTTTCCCCTCAAGAAGCCTTTCGCTAAGACAGTTCTTGTGCAATTGGCAAAGTGATATTTGAAGCCCATAAAGGGCTATGGTGAAAAAGGAAATATCCTCAGATGAAATCTGGAAAGAAGCTTTCTGAGAAACTGCTGAGTGTTCTGTTAATTCATCTCACAGAGTTACATCTGTATTTCGTGGATCTCTTTGCTAGCCTTATTTCTTTGGAATCTGAGAACAGATATTTCCGATCCCTTTGAAGACTATAGGGCCAAAGGAAATATCCTCCGATAACAAAGAGAAAGAAGCTTTCTGAGAAACTTCTTTGTGTTCTGTGAAATCATCTCACAGAGTTACAGCTTTCCCCTCAAGAAGCCTTTCGCTAAGACAGTTCTTGTGCAATTGGCAAAGTGATATTTGGAAGCCCATAGAGGGCTGTGGTGAAAAAGGAAATGTCCTCAGATGAAATCTGGAAGGAAGCTTTCTGAGAAACTGCTGAGTGTTCTGTTAATTCATCTCACAGAGTTACATCTGTATGTCGTGGACCTCTTTGCTAGCCTTATTTCTGTGGAATCTGAGAACAGATATTTCGGATCCTATTGAAGACTATAGGGCCAAAGGAAATAACCTCCCATAACAAAGAGAAAGAAGCTTTCTGAGAAACTTCTTTGTGTTCTGTGAAATCATCTCACAGAATTACAGCTTTCCCCTCAAGAAGCCTTTCGCTAAGACAGTTCTCGTGGAATTCGCAAAGTGATATTTGGAAGCCATAGAGGGCTATGGTGAAAAAGGAAATATCCTCAGATGAAATCTGGAAAGAAGCTTTCTGAGAAACTGCTTAGTGTTCTGTTAATTCATCTCACAGAGTTACATCTGTATTTCGTGGATCTCTTTGCTAGCCTTATTTCTGTGGAATCTGAGAACAGATATTTCGGATCCCATTGAAGACTATAGGGCCAAAGGAAATATCCTCCGATAACAAAGAGAAAGAAGCTTTCTGAGAAACTTCTTTGTGTTCCGTGAAATCATCTCACAGAGTTACAGCTTTCCCCTCAAGAAGCCTTTCGCTAAGACAGTTCCTGTGGAATTGGCAAAGTGATATTTGGAAGCCCATAGAGGGCTATGGTGAAAAAGGAAATATCCTCAGATGAAATCTGTAAAGAAGCTTTCTGTGAAACTGCTTAGTGTTCTGTTAATTCATCTCACAGAGTTACATCTGTATTTCGTGGATCTCTTTGCTAGCCTTATTTCTTTGGAATCTGAGAACAGATATTTCGGATCCCATTGAAGACTACAGGGCCAAAGGAAATATCCTCCGATAACAAAGAGAAAGAAACTTTCTGAGAAACTTCTTTGTGTTCTTTGAAATCATCTCACTGAGTTACAGCTTTCCCCTCAAGAAGCCTTTCGCTAAGACAGTTCTTGTGGAATTGGCAAAGTGATATTTGAAAGCCCATAGAGGGCTATGGTGAAAAAGGAAATATCCTCAGATGAAATCTGGAAAGAAGCTTTCTGAGAAACTGCTGAGTGTTCTGTTAATTCATCTCACAGAGTTACATCTGTATTTCGTGGATCTCTTTGCTAGCCTTATTTCTGTGGAATCTGAGAACAGATATTTCCGATCCCTTTGAAGACTATAGGGCCAAAGGAAATATCCTCCGATAACAAAGAGAAAGAATCTTTCTGAGAAACTTCTTTGTGTTCTGTGAAATCATCTCACAGAGTTACAGCTTTCCTCTCAAGAAGCCTTTCGCTAAGACAGTTCTTGTGCAATTGGCAAAGTGATATTTGGAAGCCCATAGAGGGCTGTGGTGAAAAAGGAAATATCCTCAGATGAAATCTGGAAGGAAGCTTTCTGAGAAACTGCTGAGTGTTCTGTTAATTCATCTCACAGAGTTACATCTGTATGTCGTGGACCTCTTTGCTAGCCTTATTTCTGTGGAATCTGAGAACAGATATTTCGGATCCTATTGAAGACTATAGGGCCAAAGGAAATATCCTCCGATAACAAAGAGAAAGAAGCTTTCTGAGAAACTTCTTTGTGTTCTGTGAAATCATCTCACAGAATTACAGCTTTCCCCTCAAGAAGCCTTTCGCTAAGACAGTTCTCGTGGAATTGCAAAGTGATATTTGGAAGCCTTAGAGGGCTATGGTGAAAAAGGAAATATCCTCACATGAAATCTGGAAAGAAGCTTTCTGAGAAACTGCTTAGTGTTCTGTTAATTCATCTCACAGAGTTACATCTGTATTTCGTGGATCTCTTTGCTAGCCTTATTTCTGTGGAATCTGAGAACAGATATTTCGGATCCCATTGAAGACTATAGGGCCAAAGGAAATATCCTCCGATAACAAAGAGAAAGAAGCTTTCTGAGAAACTTCTTTGTGTTCCGTGAAATCATCTCACAGAGTTACAGCTTTCCCCTCAAGAAGCCTTTCGCTAAGACAGTTCTCGTGGAATTGGCAAAGTGATATTTGGAAGCCCTAGAGGGCTATGGTGAAAAAGGAAATATCCTCACATGAAATCTGGAAAGAAGATTTCTGAGAAACTTCTGAGTGTTCTGTTAATTCATCTCACAGAGTTCCATCTGTATTTCGTGGATCTCTTTGCTAGCCTTATTTCTGTGGAATCTGAGAACAGATATTTCGGATCCCATTGAAGACTATAGGGCCAAAGGAAATATCCTCCGATAACAAAGAGAAAGAAGCTTTCTGAGAAACTTCTTTGTGTTCTGTGAAATCATCTCACAGAGTTACAGCTTTCCCCTCAAGAAGCCTTTCGCTAAGACAGTTCCTGTGGAATTGGCAAAGTGATATTTGGAAGCCCATAGAGGGCTATGGTGAAAAAGGAAATCTCCTCAGATGAAATCTGTAAAGAAGCTTTCTCTGAAACTGCTTAGTGTTCTGTTAATTCATCTCACAGAGTTACATCTGTATTTCGTGGATCTCTTTGCTAGACTTATTTCTGTGGAATCTGAGAACAGATATTTCGGATCCCTTTGAAGACTATAAGGCCAAAGGAAATATCCTCCGATAACAAAGAGAAAGAAGATTTCTGCGAAACTTCTTTGTGTTCTGTGAAATCATCTCACAGAGTTACAGCTTTCCCCTCAAGAAGCCTTTCGCTAAGACAGTTCTTGTGGAATTGGCAAAGTGATATTTGGAAGCCCTTAGAGGGCTACGGTTGATAAAGGAAATGTCCTCAGATGAAATCTGGAAAGAAGCATTCTGAGAAACTGCTTAGTGTTCTGTTAATTCATCTCACAGAGTTACATCTGTATTTCGTGGATCTCTTTGCTAGCCTTATTTCTTTGGAATCTGATAACAGATATTTCGGATCCCATTGAACACTATAGGGCCAAAGGAAATATCCTCAGATAACAAAGAGAAAGAAACTTTCTGAGAAACTTCTTTGTGTTCTGTGAAATCATCTCACAGAGTTACAGCTTTCCCCTCAAGAAGCCTTTCGCTAAGACAGTTCTTGTGGAATTGGCAAAGTGATATTTGGAAGCCCATAGAGGGCTATGGTGAAAAAGGAAATATCCTCACATGAAATCTGGAAAGAAGCTTTCTGAGAAACTGCTGAGTGTTCTGTTAATTCATCTCACAGAGTTACATCTGTATTTCGTGGATCTCTTTGCTAGCCTTATTTCTTTGGAATCTGAGAACAGATATTTCCGATCCCTTTGAAGACTATAGGGCCAAAGGAAATATCCTCCGATAACAAAGAGAAAGAAGCTTTCTGAGAAACTTCTTTGTGTTCTGTGAAATCATCTCACAGAGTTACAGCTTTCCCCTCAAGAAGCCTTTCGCTAAGACAGTTCTTGTGCAATTGGCAAAGTGATATTTGGAAGCCCATAGAGGGCTGTGGTGAAAAAGGAAATATCCTCAGATGAAATCTGGAAGGAAGCTTTCTGAGAAACTGCTGAGTGTTCTGTTAATTCATCTCACAGAGTTACATCTGTATGTCGTGGACCTCTTTGCTAGCCTTATTTCTGTGGAATCTGAGAACAGATATTTCGGATCCTATTGAAGACTATAGGGCCAAAGGAAATAACCTCCCATAACAAAGAGAAAGAAGCTTTCTGAGAAACTTCTTTGTGTTCTGTGAAATCATCTCACAGAATTACAGCTTTCCCCTCAAGAAGCCTTTCGCTAAGACAGTTCTCGTGGAATTCGCAAAGTGATATTTGGAAGCCATAGAGGGCTATGGTGAAAAAGGAAATATCCTCAGATGAAATCTGTAAAGAAGCTTTCTGTGAAACTGCTTAGTGTTCTGTTAATTCATCTCACAGAGTTACATCTGTATTTCGTGGATCTCTTTGCTAGCCTTATTTCTTTGGAATCTGAGAACAGATATTTCGGATCCCATTGAAGACTACAGGGCCAAAGGAAATATCCTCCGATAACAAAGAGAAAGAAACTTTCTGAGAAACTTCTTTGTGTTCTTTGAAATCATCTCACTGAGTTACAGCTTTCCCCTCAAGAAGCCTTTCGCTAAGACAGTTCTTGTGGAATTGGCAAAGTGATATTTGAAAGCCCATAGAGGGCTATGGTGAAAAAGGAAATATCCTCAGATGAAATCTGGAAAGAAGCTTTCTGAGAAACTGCTGAGTGTTCTGTTAATTCATCTCACAGAGTTACATCTGTATTTCGTGGATCTCTTTGCTAGCCTTATTTCTGTGGAATCTGAGAACAGATATTTCCGATCCCTTTGAAGACTATAGGGCCAAAGGAAATATCCTCCGATAACAAAGAGAAAGAATCTTTCTGAGAAACTTCTTTGTGTTCTGTGAAATCATCTCACAGAGTTACAGCTTTCCCCTCAAGAAGCCTTTCGCTAAGACAGTTCTTGTGCAATTGGCAAAGTGATATTTGGAAGCCCATAGAGGGCTGTGGTGAAAAAGGAAATATCCTCAGATGAAATCTGGAAGGAAGCTTTCTGAGAAACTGCTGAGTGTTCTGTTAATTCATCTCACAGAGTTACATCTGTATGTCGTGGACCTCTTTGCTAGCCTTATTTCTGTGGAATCTGAGAACAGATATTTCGGATCCTATTGAAGACTATAGGGCCAAAGGAAATATCCTCCGATAACAAAGAGAAAGAAGCTTTCTGAGAAACTTCTTTGTGTTCTGTGAAATCATCTCACAGAATTACAGCTTTCCCCTCAAGAAGCCTTTCGCTAAGACAGTTCTCGTGGAATTGCAAAGTGATATTTGGAAGCCTTAGAGGGCTATGGTGAAAAAGGAAATATCCTCACATGAAATCTGGAAAGAAGCTTTCTGAGAAACTGCTTAGTGTTCTGTTAATTCATCTCACAGAGTTACATCTGTATTTCGTGGATCTCTTTGCTAGCCTTATTTCTGTGGAATCTGAGAACAGATATTTCGGATCCCATTGAAGACTATAGGGCCAAAGGAAATATCCTCCGATAACAAAGAGAAAGAAGCTTTCTGAGAAACTTCTTTGTGTTCCGTGAAATCATCTCACAGAGTTACAGCTTTCCCCTCAAGAAGCCTTTCGCTAAGACAGTTCTCGTGGAATTGGCAAAGTGATATTTGGAAGCCCTAGAGGGCTATGGTGAAAAAGGAAATATCCTCACATGAAATCTGGAAAGAAGCTTTCTGAGAAACTTCTGAGTGTTCTGTTAATTCATCTCACAGAGTTACATCTGTATTTCGTGGATCTCTTTGCTAGCCTTATTTCTGTGGAATCTGAGAACAGATATTTCGGATCCCATTGAAGACTATAGGGCCAAAGGAAATATCCTCCGATAACAAAGAGAAAGAAGCTTTCTGAGAAACTTCTTTGTGTTCTGTGAAATCATCTCACAGAGTTACAGCTTTCCCCTCAAGAAGCCTTTCGCTAAGACAGTTCCTGTGGAATTGGCAAAGTGATATTTGGAAGCCCATAGAGGGCTACGGTGAAAAAGGAAATCTCCTCAGATGAAATCTGTAAAGAAGCTTTCTCTGAAACTGCTTAGTGTTCTGTTAATTCATCTCACAGAGTTACATCTGTATTTCGTGGATCTCTTTGCTAGACTTATTTCTGTGGAATCTGAGAACAGATATTTCGGATCCCTTTGAAGACTATAAGGCCAAAGGAAATATCCTCCGATAACAAAGAGAAAGAAGATTTCTGCGAAACTTCTTTGTGTTCTGTGAAATCATCTCACAGAGTTACAGCTTTCCCCTCAAGAAGCCTTTCGCTAAGACAGTTCTTGTGGAATTGGCAAAGTGATATTTGGAAGCCCTTAGAGGGCTACGGTTGATAAAGGAAATATCCTCAGATGAAATCTGGAAAGAAGCATTCTGAGAAACTGCTTAGTGTTCTGTTAATTCATCTCACAGAGTTACATCTGTATTTCGTGGATCTCTTTGCTAGCCTTATTTCTTTGGAATCTGAGAACAGATATTTCGGATCCCATTGAACACTATAGGGCCAAAGGAAATATCCTCAGATAACAAAGAGAAAGAAACTTTCTGAGAAACTTCTTTGTGTTCTGTGAAATCATCTCACAGAGTTACAGCTTTCCCCTCAAGAAGCCTTTCGCTAAGACAGTTCTTGTGGAATTGGCAAAGTGATATTTGGAAGCCCATAGAGGGCTATGGTGAAAAAGGAAATATCCTCACATGAAATCTGGAAAGAAGCTTTCTGAGAAACTGCTTAGTGTTCTGTTAATTCATCTCACAGAGTTACCTCTGTATTTCGTGAATCTCTTTGCTAGCCTTATTTCTGTGGAATCTGAGAACAGATATTTCGGATCCCTTTGAAGACTATAGGGCCAAAGGAAATATCCTCCGATAACAAAGGGAAAGAAGCTTTCTGAGAAACTTCTTTGTGTTCTGTGAAATCATCTCACAGAGTTACAGCTTTCCCCTCAAGAAGCCTGTCGCTACGACAGTTCTTGTGGAATTGGCAAAGTGATATTTGGAAGCCCTTAGAGGGCTATGGTGAAAAAGGAAATATCCTCAGATGAAATCTGGAAAGAAGCTTTCTGAGAAACTGCTTAGTGTTCTGTTAATTCATCTCACAGAGTTACATCTGTATTTCGTGGATCTCTTTGCTAGCCTTATTTCTGTGGAATCTGAGAACAGATATTTCGGATCCCATTGAAGACTATAGGGCCAAAGGAAATATCCTCCGATAACAAAGAGAAAGAAGCTTTCTGAGAAACTTCTTTGTGTTCTGTGAAATCATCTCACAGAGTTACAGCTTTCCGCTCAAGAAGCCTTTCGCTAAGACAGTTCTTGTGGAATTGGCAAAGTGATATTTGGAAGCCCTTAGAGGGCTATGGTGAAAAAGGAAATATCCTCAGATGAAATTTGGAAAGAGGCTTTCTGAGAAACTGCTGAGTGTTCTGTTAATTCATCTCACAGAGTTACATCTGTATTTCGTGGATCTCTTTGCTAGCCTTATTTCTGCGGAATCTGAGAACAGATATTTCGGATCCCATTGAGCCAATAGGGCCAAAGGAAATAATCTCCGATAACAAAGAGAAAGAAGCTTTCTGAGAAACTTCTTTGTGTTCTGTGAAATCATCTCACAGAGTTACAGCTTTCCCCTCAAGAAGCCTTTCGCTAAGACAGTTCTTGTGGAATTGGCAAAGTGATATTTGGAAGCCCATAGATGGCTATGGTGAAAAAGGAAATATCCTCAGATGAAATCTGGAAGAAGCTTTTTGAGAAACTGCTTAGTGTTCTGTTAATTCATCTCACAGTGTTACATCTGTATTTCGTGGATCTCTTTGCTAGACTTATTTCTGTGGAATCTGAGAACAGATATTTCGGATCCCTTTGAAGACTATAGGGCCAAAGGAAATATCCTCCGATAACAAAGAGAAAGAAGCTTTCTGAGAAACTTCTTTGTGTTCTGTGAAATCATCTCACAGAGTTACAGCTTTCCCCTCTAGAAGCCTTTCGCTAAGACAGTTCTTGTGCAATTGGCAAAGTGATATTTGAAGCCCATAAAGGGCTATGGTGAAAAAGGAAATATCCTCAGATGAAATCTGGAAAGAAGCTTTCTGAGAAACTGCTGAGTGTTCTGTTAATTCATCTCACAGAGTTACCTCTGTATTTCGTGGATCTCTTTGCTAGCCTTATTTCTGTGGAATCTGAGAACAGATATTTCCGATCCCTTTGAAGACTATAGGGCCAAAGGAAATATCCTCCGATAACAAAGAGAAAGAAGCTTTCTGAGAAACTTCTTTGTGTTCTGTGAAATCATCTCACAGAGTTACAGCCTTCCCCTCAAGAAGCCTTTCGCTAAGACAGTTCTTGTGCAATTGGCAAAGTGATATTTGGAAGCCCATAGAGGGCTGTGGTGAAAAAGGAAATATCCTCAGATGAAATCTGGAAGGAAGCTTTCTAAGAAACTGCTGAGTGTTCTGTTAATTCATCTCACAGAGTTACATCTGTATGTCGTGGACCTCTTTGCTAGCCTTATTTCTGTGGAATCTGAGAACAGATATTTCGGATCCTATTGAAGACTATAGGGCCAAAGGAAATAACCTCCCATAACAAAGAGAAAGAAGCTTTCTGAGAAACTTCTTTGTGTTCTGTGAAATCATCTCACAGAATTACAGCTTTCCCCTCAAGAAGCCTTTCGCTAAGACAGTTCTCGTGGAATTGGCAAAGTGATATTTGGAAGCCATAGAGGGCTATGGTGAAAAAGGAAATATCCTCAGATGAAATCTGGAAAGAAGCTTTCTGAGAAACTGCTGAGTGTTCTGTTAATTCATCTCACAGAGTTACATCTGTATTTCGTGGATCTCTTTGCTAGCCTTATTTCTGTGGAATCTGAGAACAGATATTTCGGATCCCATTGAAGACTATAGGGCCAAAGGAAATATCCTCCGATAACAAAGAGAAAGAAGCTTTCTGAGAAAATTCTTCGTGTTCCGTGAAATCATCTCACAGAGTTACAGCTTTCCCCTCAAGAAGCCTTTCGCTAAGACAGTTCCTGTGGAATTGGCAAAGTGATATTTGGAAGCCCATAGAGGTCTATGGTGAAAAAGGAAATATCCTCAGATGAAATCTGTAAAGAAGCTTTCTGTGAAACTGCTTAGTGTTCTGTTAATTCATCTCACAGAGTTACATCTGTATTTCGTGGATCTCTTTGCTAGCCTTATTTCTTTGGAATCTGAGAACAGATATTTCGGATCCCATTGAAGACTACAGGGCCAAAGGAAATATCCTCAGATAACAAAGAGAAAGAAACTTTCTGAGAAACTTCTTTGTGTTCTGTGAAATCATCTCACTGAGTTACAGCTTTCCCCTCAAGAAGCCTTTCGCTAAGACAGTTCTTGTGGAATTGGCAAAGTGATATTTGGAAGCCCATAGAGGGCTATGGTGAAAAAGGAAATATCCTCAGATGAAATCTGGAAAGAAGCTTTCTGAGAAACTGCTTAGTGTTCTGTTAATTCATCTCACAGAGTTACCTCTGTATTTCGTGGATCTCTTTGCTAGACTTATTTCTGTGGAATCTGAGAACAGATATTTCGGATCCCTTTGAAGACTATAGGGCCAAAGGAAATATCCTCCGATAACAAAGAGAAAGAAGCTTTCTGAGAAACTTCTTTGTGTTCTGTGAAATCATCTCACAGATTTACAGCTTTCCCCTCAAGAAGCCTTTCGCTACGACAGTTCTTGTGGAATTGGCAAAGTGATATTTGGAAGCCCATAGAGGGCTATGGTGAAAAAGGAAACATCCTCAGATGAAATCTGGAAAGAAGCTTTCTGAGAAACTGCTTAGTGTTCTGTTAATTCATCTCACAGAGTTACATCTGTGTTTCGTGGATCTCTTTGCTAGCCTTATTTCTGTGGAATCAGAGAACAGATATTTCCGATCCCTTTGAAGACTATAGGGCCAAAGGAAATATCCTCCGATAACAAAGAGAAAGAAGCTTTCTGAGAAACTTTTTGTGTTCTGTGAAGTCATCTCACAGAGTTACAGCTTTCCCCTGAAGAAGCCTTTCGCTAAGACAGTTCTTGTGGAATTGGCAAAGTGATATTTGGAAGCCCTTAGAGGGCTATGGTGAAAAAGGAAATATCCTCACATGAAATCTGGAAAGAAGCTTTCTGAGAAACTGCTTAGTGTTCTGTTAATTCATCTCACAGAGTTACATCTGTATTTCGTGGATCTCTTTGCTAGCCTTATTTCTGTGGAATCTGAGAACAGATATTTCGGATCCCATTGAAGACTATAGGGCCAAAGGAAATATCCTCCGATAACAAAGAGAAAGAAGCTTTCTGTGAAACTTCTTTGTGTTCTGTGAAATCATCTCACAGAGTTACAGCTTTCCCCTCAAGAAGCCTTTCGCTAAGACAGTTCTTGTGGAATTGGCAAAGTGATATTTGGAAGCCCTTAGAGGGCTATGGTTGATAAAGGAAATATCCTCAGATGAAATCTGGAAAGAAGCTTTCTGAGAAACTGCTTAGTGTTCTGTTAATTCATCTCACAGAGTTACATCTGTGTTTCGTGGATCTCTTTGCTAGCCTTATTTCTGTGGAATCGGAGAACAGATATTTCCGATCCCTTTGAAGACTCTAGGGCCAAAGGAAATATCCTCCGATAACAAAGAGAAAGAAGCTTTCTGAGAAACTTCTTTGTGTTCTGTGAAGTCATCTCACAGAGTTACAGCTTTCCCCTCAAGAAGCCTTTCGCTAAGACAGTTCTTGTGGAATTGGCAAAGTGATATTTGGAAGCCCTTAGAGGACTATGGTGAAAAAGGAAATATCCTCACATGAAATCTGGAAAGAAGCTTTCTGAGAAACTGCTGAGTGTTCTGTTAATTCATCTCACAGAGTTACATCTGTATGTCGTGGACCTCTTTGCTAGCCTTATTTCTGTGGAATCTGAGAACAGATATTTCGGATCCTATTGAAGACTATAGGGCCAAAGGGAATATCCTCCGATAACAAAGAGAAAGAAGCTTTCTGAGAAACTTCTTTGTGTTCTGTGAAATCATCTCACAGAATTACAGCTTTCCCCTCAAGAAGCCTTTCGCTAAGACAGTTCTCGTGGAATTGCAAAGTGATATTTGGAAGCCTTAGAGGGCTATGGTGAAAAAGGAAATATCCTCACATGAAATCTGGAAAGAAGCTTTCTGAGAAACTGCTTAGTGTTCTGTTAATTCATCTCACAGAGTTACATCTGTATTTCGTGGATCTCTTTGCTAGCCTTATTTCTGTGGAATCTGAGAACAGATATTTCGGATCCCATTGAAGACTATAGGGCCAAAGGAAATATCCTCCGATAACAAAGAGAAAGAAGCTTTCTGAGAAACTTCTTTGTGTTCTGTGAAATCATCTCACAGAGTTACCGCTTTCCCCTCAAGAAGCCTTTCGCTAAGACAGTTCTTGTGGAATTGGCAAAGTGATATTTGGAAGCCCATAGATGGCTATGGTGAAAAAGGAAATATCCTCAGATGAAATCTGGAAGAAGCTTTCTGAGAAACTGCTTAGTGTTCTGTTAATTCATCTCACAGTGTTACATCTGTATTTCGTGGATCTCTTTGCTAGACTTATTTCTGTGGAATCTGAGAACAGATATTTCGGATCCCTTTGAAGAATATAGGGCCAAAGGAAATATCCTCCGATAACAAAGAGAAAGAAGCTTTCTGAGAAACTTCTTTGTGTTCTGTGAAATCATCTCACAGAGTTACAGCTTTCCCCTCAAGAAGCCTTTCGCTAAGACAGTTCTTGTGCAATTGGCAAAGTGATATTTGAAGCCCATAAAGGGCTATGGTGAAAAAGGAAATATCCTCAGATGAAATCTGGAAAGAAGCTTTCTGAGAAACTGCTGAGTGTTCTGTTAATTCATCTCACAGAGTTACCTCTGTATTTCGTGGATCTCTTTGCTAGCCTTATTTCTGTGGAATCTGAGAACAGATATTTCCGATCCCTTTGAAGACTATAGGGCCAAAGGAAATATCCTCCGATAACAAAGAGAAAGAAGCTTTCTGAGAAACTTCTTTGTGTTCTGTGAAATCATCTCACAGAGTTACAGCTTTCCCCTCAAGAAGCCTTTCGCTAAGGCAGTTCTTGTGCAATTGGCAAAGTGATATTTGGAAGCCCATAGAGGGCTGTGGTGAAAAAGGAAATATCCTCAGATGAAATCTGGAAGGAAGCTTTCTGAGAAACTGCTGACTGTTCTGTTAATTCATCTCACAGAGTTACATCTGTATGTCGTGGACCTCTTTGCTAGCCTTATTTCTGTGGAATCTGAGAACAGATATTTCGGATCCTATTGAAGACTATAGGGCCAAAGGAAATAACCTCCCATAACAAAGAGAAAGAAGCTTTCTGAGAAACTTCTTTGTGTTCTGTGAAATCATCTCACAGAATTACAGCTTTCCCCTCAAGAAGCCTTTCGCTAAGACAGTTCTCGTGGAATTGGCAAAGTGATATTTGGAAGCCATAGAGGGCTATGGTGAAAAAGGAAATATCCTCAGATGAAATCTGGAAAGAAGCTTTCTGAGAAACTGCTTAGTGTTCTGTTAATTCATCTCACAGAGTTACATCTGTATTTCGTGGATCTCTTTGCTAGCCTTATTTCTGTGGAATCTGAGAACAGATATTTCGGATCCCATTGAAGACTATAGGGCCAAAGGAAATATCCTCCGATAACAAAGAGAAAGAAGCTTTCTGAGAAACTTCTTTGTGTTCCGTGAAATCATCTCACAGAGTTACAGCTTTCCCCTCAAGAAGCCTTTCGCTAAGACAGTTCCTGTGGAATTGGCAAAGTGATATTTGGAAGCCCATAGAGGGCTATGGTGAAAAAGGAAATATCCTCAGATGAAATCTGTAAAGAAGCTTTCTGTGAAACTGCTTAGTGTTCTGTTAATTCATCTCACAGAGTTACATCTGTATTTCGTGGATCTCTTTGCTAGCCTTATTTCTTTGGAATCTGAGAACAGATATTTCGGATCCCATTGAAGACTACAGGGCCAAAGGAAATATCCTCAGATAACAAAGAGAAAGAAACTTTCTGAGAAACTTCTTTGTGTTCTGTGAAATCATCTCACTGAGTTACAGCTTTCCCCTCAAGAAGCCTTTCGCTAAGACAGTTCTTGTGGAATTGGCAAAGTGATATTTGGAAGCCCATAGAGGGCTATGGTGAAAAAGGAAATATCCTCACATGAAATCTGGAAAGAAGCTTTCTGAGAAACTGCTTAGTGTTCTGTTAATTCATCTCACAGAGTTACCTCTGTATTTCGTGGATCTCTTTGCTAGACTTATTTCTGTGGAATCTGAGAACAGATATTTCGGATCCCTTTGAAGACTATAGGGCCAAAGGAAATATCCTCCGATAACAAAGAGAAAGAAGCTTTCTGAGAAACTTCTTTGTGTTCTGTGAAATCATCTCACAGATTTACAGCTTTCCCCTCAAGAAGCCTTTCGCTACGACAGTTCTTGTGGAATTGGCAAAGTGATATTTGGAAGCCCATAGAGGGCTATGGTGAAAAAGGAAACATCCTCAGATGAAATCTGGAAAGAAGCTTTCTGAGAAACTGCTTAGTGTTCTGTTAATTCATCTCACAGAGTTACATCTGTGTTTCGTGGATCTCTTTGCTAGCCTTATTTCTGTGGAATCGGAGAACAGATATTTCCGATCCCTTTGAAGACTATAGGGCCAAAGGAAATATCCTCCGATAACAAAGAGAAAGAAGCTTTCTGAGAAACTTCTTTGTGTTCTGTGAAGTCATCTCACAGAGTTACAGCTTTCCCCTGAAGAAGCCTTTCGCTAAGACAGTTCTTGTGGAATTGGCAAAGTGATATTTGGAAGCCCTTAGAGAGCTATGGTGAAAAAGGAAATATCCTCACATGAAATCTGGAAAGAAGCTTTCTGAGAAACTGCTTAGTGTTCTGTTAATTCATCTCACAGAGTTACATCTGTATTTCGTGGATCTCTTTGCTAGCCTTATTTCTGTGGAATCTGAGAACAGATATTTCGGATCCCATTGAAGACTATAGGGCCAAAGGAAATATCCTCCGATAACAAAGAGAAAGAAGCTTTCTGTGAAACTTCTTTGTGTTCTGTGAAATCATCTCACAGAGTTACAGCTTTCCCCTCAAGAAGCCTTTCGCTAAGACAGTTCTTGTGGAATTGGCAAAGTGATATTTGGAAGCCCTTAGAGGGCTATGGTTGATAAAGGAAATATCCTCAGATGAAATCTGGAAAGAAGCTTTCTGAGAAACTGCTTAGTGTTCTGTTAATTCATCTCACAGAGTTACATCTGTGTTTCGTGGATCTCTTTGCTAGCCTTATTTCTGTGGAATCGGAGAACAGATATTTCCGATCCCTTTGAAGACTCTAGGGCCAAAGGAAATATCCTCCGATAACAAAGAGAAAGAAGCTTTCTGAGAAACTTCTTTGTGTTCTGTGAAGTCATCTCACAGAGTTACAGCTTTCCCCTCAAGAAGCCTTTCGCTAAGACAGTTCTTGTGGAATTGGCAAAGTGATATTTGGAAGCCCTTAGAGGACTATGGTGAAAAAGGAAATATCCTCAGATGAAATCTGGAAAGAAGCTTTCTGAGAAACTGCTGAGTGTTCTGTTAATTCATCTCACAGAGTTACATCTGTATTTCGTGGATCTCTTTGCTAGCCTTATTTCTTTGTAATCTGAGAACAGATATTTCGGATTCCTATGAAGACTATAGGGGCAAAGGAAATATCCTCCGATAACAAAGAGAAAGAAGCTTTCTGAGAAACTTCTTTGTGTTCTGTGAAATCATCTCACAGAGTTACAGCTTTCCCCTCAAGAAGCCTTTCGCTAAGACAGTTCTTGTGGAATTGGCAAAGTGATATTTGGAAGCCCATAGAGGGCTATGGTGAAAAAGGAAATATCCTCAGATGAAATCTGGAAAGAAGCTTTCTGAGAAACTGCTTAGTGTTCTGTTAATTCATCTCACAGAGTTACATCTGTATTTCGTGGATCTCTTTGCTAGCCTTACTTCTGTGGAATCTGAGAACAGATATTTCGGATCCCTTTGAAGACTATAGGGCCAAAGGAAATATCCTCCGATAACAAAGAGAAAGAAGCTTTCTGAGAAACTTCTTTGTGTTCTGTGAAATCATCTCACAGAGTTACAGCTTTCCCCTCAAGAAGCCTTTCGCTAAGACAGTTCTTGTGGAATTGGCAAAGTGATATTTGGAAGCCCATAGAGGGCTATGGTGAAAAAGGAAATATCCTCAGATGAAATCTGGAAAGAAGCTTTCTGAGAAACTGCTTAGTGTTCTGTTAATTCATCTCACAGAGTTACATCTGTATTTCGTGGATCTCTTTGCTAGCCTTATTTCTGCGGAATCTGAGAACAGATATTTCGGATCCCATTGAAGCCAATAGGGCCAAAGGAAATAATCTCTGATAACAAAGGGAAGAAGCTTTCTGAGAAACTTGTTTGTGTTCTGTGAAATCATCTCACAGAGTTACCGCTTTCCCCTCAAGAAGCCTTTCGCTAAGACAGTTCTTGTGGAATTGGCAAAGTGATATTTGGAAGCCCATAGATGGCTATGGTGAAAAAGGAAATATCCTCAGATGAAATCTGGAAGAAGCTTTCTGAGAAACTGCTTAGTGTTCTGTTAATTCATCTCACAGAGTTACATCTGTATTTCGTGGATCTCTTTGCTAGACTTATTTCTGTGGAATCTGAGAACAGATATTTCGGATCCCTTTGAAGACTATAGGGCCAAAGGAAATATCCTCCGATAACAAAGAGAAAGAAGCTTTCTGAGAAACTTCTTTGTGTTCTGTGAAATCATCTCACAGAGTTACAGCTTTCCCCTCAAGAAGCCTTTCGCTAAGACAGTTCTTGTGGAATTGGCAAAGTGATATTTGGAAGCCCATAGAGGGCTATGGTGAAAAAGGAAATATCCTCAGATGAAATCTGGAAAGAAGCTTTCTGAGAAACTGCTTAGTGTTCTGTTAATTCATCTCACAGAGTTACATCTGTATTTCGTGGATCTCTTTGCTAGCCTTATTTCTGCGGAATCTGAGAACAGATATTTCGGATCCCATTGAAGCCAATAGGGCCAAAGGAAATAATCTCCGATAACAAAGGGAAGAAGCTTTCTGAGAAACTTGTTTGTGTTCTGTGAAATCATCTCACAGAGTTACCGCTTTCCCCTCAAGAAGCCTTTCGCTAAGACAGTTCTTGTGGAATTGGCAAAGTGATATTTGGAAGCCCATAGATGGCTATGGTGAAAAAGGAAATATCCTCAGATGAAATCTGGAAGAAGCTTTCTGAGAAACTGCTTAGTATTCTGTTAATTCATCTCACAGAGTTACATCTGTGTTTCGTGGATCTCTTTGCTAGACTTATTTCTGTGGAATCTGAGAACAGATATTTCGGATCCTATTGAAGACTATAGGGCAAAAGGAAATATCCTCCGATAACAAAGAGAAAGAAGCTTTCTGAGAAACTTCTTTGTGTTCTGTGAAATCATCTCACAGAGTTACAGCTTTCCCCTCAAGAAGCCTTTCGCTAAGACAGTTCTTGTGGAATTGGCAAAGTGATATTTGGAAGCCCTTAGAGGGCTATGGTGAAAAAGGAAATATCCTCAGATGAAATCTGGAAAGAAGCTTTCTGAGAAACTGCTTAGTGTTCTGTTAATTCATCTCACAGAGTTACATCTGTGTTTCGTGGATCTCTTTGCTAGCCTTATTTCTGTGGATTCGGACAACACATATTTCCGATCCCTTTGAAGACTATAGGGCCATAGGAAATATCCTCCGATAACAAAGAGAAAGAAGCTTTCTGAGAAACTTCTTTGTGTTCTGTGAAGTCATCTCACAGAGTTAGAGCTTTCCCCTCAAGAAGCCTTTCGCTAAGACAGTTCTTGTGGAATTGGCAAAGTGATATTTGGAAGCCCTTAGAGGTCTATGGTGAAAAAGGAAATATCCTCAGATGAAATCTGGAAAGAAGCTTACTGAGAAACTGCTGAGTGTTCTGTTAATTCATCTCACAGAGTTACATCTGTATTTCGTGGATCTCTTTGCTAGCCTTATTTCTTTGGAATCTGAGAACAGATATTTCGGATTCCTATGAAGACTATAGGGGCAAAGGAAATATCCTCCGATAACAAAGAGAAAGAAGCTTTCTGAGAAACTTCTTTGTGTTCTGTGAAATCATCTCACAGACTTACAGCTTTCCCCTCAAGAAGCCTTTCGCTAAGACAGTTCTTGTGGAATTGGCAAAGTGATATTTGGAAGCCCATAGAGGGCTATGGTGAAAAAGGAAATATCTTCAGATGAAATCTGGAAATAAGCTTTCTGAGAAACTGCTTAGTGTTCTGTTAATTCATCTCACAGAGTTACATCTGTATTTCGTGGATCTCTTTGCTAGCCTTATTTCTGTGGAATCTGAGAACAGATATATCGGATCCCTTTGAAGACTATAGGGCCAAAGGAAATATCCTCCGAAAACAAAGAGAAAGAAGCTTTCTGAGAAACTTCTTTGTGTTCTGTGAAATCATCTCACAGAGTTACAGCTTTCCCCGCAAGAAGCCTTTCGCTAAGACAGTTCTTGTGGAATTGGCAAAGTGATATTTGGAAGCCCGTAGAGGGCTATGGTGAAAAAGGAAATATCCTCAGACGAAATCTGGAAAGAAGCTTTCTGAGAAACTGCTTAGTGTTCTGTTAATTCGTCCCTCAGAGTTACATCTGTATTTCGTGGATCTCTTTGCTAGCCTTATTTCTGCGGAATCTGAGAACAGATATTTCGGATCCCATTGAAGCCAATAGGGCCAAAGGAAATAATCTCCGATAACAAAGGGAAGAAGCTTTCTGAGAAACTTGTTTGTGTAATGTGAAATCATCTCACAGAGTTACCGCTTTCCCCTCAAGAAGCCTTTCGCTAAGACAGTTCTTGTGGAATTGGCAAAGTGATATTTGGAAGCCCATAGATGGCTATGGTGAAAAAGGAAATATCCTCAGATGAAATCTGGAAGAAGCTTTCTGAGAAACTGCTTAGTGTTCTGTTAATTCATCTCACAGAGTTACATCTGTATTTCGTGGATCTCTTTGCTAGCCTTATTTCTGTGGAATCTGAGAACAGATATTTCGGATCCCTTTGAAGACTATAGGGCAAAAGGAAATATCCTCCGATAACAAAGAGAAAGAAGCTTTCTGAGAAACTTCTTTGTGTTCTGTGAAATCATCTCACAGAGTTACAGCTTTCCCCTCAAGAAGCCTTTCGCTAAGACAGTTCTTGTGGAATTGGCAAAGTGATATTTGGAAGCCCATAGAGGGCTATGGTGAAAAAGGAAATATCCTCAGATGCAATCTGGAAAGAAGCTTTCTGAGAAACTGCTTAGTGTTCTGTTAATTCATCTCACAGAGTTACATCTGTATTTCGTGGATCTCTTTGCTAGCCTTATTTCTGCGGAAACTGAGAACAGATATTTCGGATCCCATTGAAGCCAATAGGGCCAAAGGAAATAATCTCCGATAACAAAGGGAAGAAGCTTTCTGAGAAAATTGTTTGTGTTCTGTGAAATCATCTCACAGAGTTACCGCTTTCCCCTCAAGAAGCCTTTCGCTAAGACAGTTCTTGTGGAATTGGCAAAGTGATATTTGGAAGCCCATAGATGGCTATGGTGAAAAAGGAAATATCCTCAGATGAAATCTGGAAGAAGCTTTCTGAGAAACTGCTTAGTGTTCTGTTAATTCATCTCACAGAGTTACATCTGTATTTCGTGGATCTCTTTGCTAGACTTATTTCTGTGGAATCTGAGAACAGATATTTCGGATCCTATTGAAGACTATAGGGCCAAAGGAAATATCCTCCGATAACAAAGAGAAAGAAGCTTTCTGAGAAACTTCTTTGTGTTCTGTGAAATCATCTCACAGAGTTACAGCTTTCCCCTCAAGAAGCCTTTCGCTAAGACAGTTCTTGTGGAATTGGCAAAGTGATATTTGGAAGCCCATAGAGGGCTATGGTGAAAAAGGAAATATCCTCAGATGAAATCTGGAAAGAAGCTTTCTGAGAAACTGCTTAGTGTTCTGTTAATTCATCTCAAAGAGTTACATCTGTGTTTCGTGGATCTCTTTGCTAGCCTTATTTCTGTGGAATCGGAGAACAGATATTTCCGATCCCTTTGAAGACTATAGGGCCAAAGGAAATATCCTCTGATAACAAAGAGAAAGAAGCTTTCTGAGAAACTTCTTTGTGTTCTGTGAAGTCATCTCACAGAGTTACAGCTTTTCCCTCAAGAAGCCTTTCGCTAAGACAGTTCTTGTGGAATTGGCAAAGTGATATTTGGAAGCCCTTAGAGGGCTATGGTGAAAAAGGAAATATCCTCACATGAAATCTGGAAAGAAGCTTTCTGAGAAACTGCTGAGTGTTCTGTTAATTCATCTCACAGAGTTACATCTGTATTTCGTGGATCTCTTTGCTAGCCTTATTTCTTTGGAATCTGAGAACAGATATTTCGGATTCCTATGAAGACTATAGGGACAAAGGAAATATCCTCCGATAACAAAGAGAAAGAAGCTTTCTGAGAAACTTCTTTGTGTTCTGTGAAATCATCTCACAGAGTTACTGCTTTCCCCTCAAGAAGCCTTTCGCTAAGACAGTTCTTGTGGAATTGGCAAAGTGATATTTGGAAGCCCATAGAGGGCTACGGTGAAAAGGAAATAAACTCAGATGAAATCTGGAAAGAAGCTTTCTGAGAAACTGCTTAGTGTTCTGTTAATTCATCTCACAGAGTTACATCTGTATTTCGTGGATCTCTTTGCTAGCCTTATTTCTGTGGAATCTGAGAACAGATATTTCGGATCCCTTTGAAGACTTTAGGGCCAAAGGAAATATCCTCCGATAACAAAGAGAAAGAAGCTTTCTGAGAAACTTCTTTGTGTTCTGTGAAATCATCTCACAGAGTTACAGCTTTCCCCGCAAGAAGCCTTTCGCTAAGACAGTTCTTGTGGAATTGGCAAAGTGATATTTGGAAGCCCTTAGAGGGCTATGGTGAAAAAGGAAATATCCTCAGATGAAATCTGGAAAGAAGCTTTCTGAGAAACTGCTTAGTGTTCTGTTAATTCATCTCACAGAGTTACATCTGTATTTCGTGGATCTCTTTGATAGCCTTATTTCTTTGTAATCTGAGAACACATATTTCGGATTCCAATGAAGACTATAGGGTCAAAGGAAATATCCTCCGATAACAAAGATAAAGAAGCTTTCTGAGAAACTTCTTTGTGTTCTGTGAAATCATCTCACAGAGTTACAGCTTTCCCCTCAAGAAGCCTTTCGCTAAGACAGTTCTTGTGGAATTGGCAAAGTGATATTTGGAAGCCCATAGAGGGCTATGGTGAAAAAGGAAATATCCTCAGATGAAATCTGGAAAGAAGCTTTCTGAGAAACTGCTTAGTGTTCTGTTAATTCATCTCACAGAGTTACATCTGTATTTCGTGGATCTCTTTGCTAGCCTTATTTCTGTGGAATCTGAGAACAGATAATTCGGATCCCATTGAAGACTATAGGGCCAAAGGAAATATCCTCCGATAACAAAGAGAAAGAAGCTTTCTGAGAAACTTCTTTGTGTTCTGTGAAATCATCTCACAGAGTTACAGCTTTCCCCTCAAGAAGCCTTTCGCTAAGACAGTTCTTGTGGAATAGGCAAAGTGATATTTGGAAGCCCTTAGAGGGCTATGGTGAAAAAGGAAATATCCTCAGATGAAATCTGGAAAGAAGCTTTCTGAGAAACTGCTTAGTGTTCTGTTAATTCATCTCACAGAGTTACATCTGTATTTCGTGGATCTCTTTGCTAGCCTTATTTCTGCGGAATCTGAGAACAGATATTTCGGATCCCATTGAGCCAATAGGGCCAAAGGAAATAATCTCCGATAACAAAGAGAAAGAAGCTTTCTGCGAAACTTCTTTGTGTTCTGTGAAATCATCTCACAGAGTTACCGCTTTCCCTTCAAGAAGCCTTTCGCTAAGACAGTTCTTGTGGAATTGTCAAAGTGATATTTGGAAGCCCATAGATGGCTATGGTGAAAAAGGAAATATCCTCACATGAAATCTGGAAAGAAGCTTTCTGAGAAACTGCTTAGTGTTCTGTTAATTCATCTCACAGAGTTACCTCTGTATTTCATGGATCTCTTTGCTAGACTTATTTCTGTGGAATCTGAGAACAGATATTTCGGATCCCTTTGAACACTATAGGGCCAAAGGAAATATCCTCCGATAACAAAGGGAAAGAAGCTTTCTGAGAAACTTCTTTGTGTTCTGTGAAATCATCTCACAGAGTTACAGCTTTCCCCTCAAGAAGCCTTTCGTTACGACAGTTCTTGTGGAATTGGCAAAGTGATATTTGGAAGCCCATAGAGGGCTATGGTGAAAAAGGAAATATCCTCAGATGAAATCTGGAAAGAAGCTTTCTGAGAAACTGCTTAGTGTTCTGTTAATTCATCTCACAGAGTTACATCTGTGTTTCGTGGATCTCTTTGCTAGCCTTATTTCTGTGGAATCGGAGAACAGATATTTCCGATCCCTTTGAAGACTATAGGGCCAAAGGAAATATCCTCCGATAACAAAGAGAAAGAAGCTTTCTGAGAAACTTCTTTGTGTTCTGTGAAATCATCTCACAGAGTTACAGCTTTCCCCTCAAGAAGCCTTTCGCTAAGACAGTTCTTGTGGAATTGGCAAAGTGATATTTGGAAGCCCTTAGAGGGCTATGATTGATAAAGGAAATATCCTCAGATGAAATCTGGAAAGAAGCTTTCTGAGAAACTGCTTAGTGTTCTGTTAATTCATCTCACAGAGTTATATCTGTATTTCGTGGATCTCTTTGCTAGCCTTATTTCTTTGGAATCTGAGAACAGATATTTCGGATCCCTTTGAAGACGATAGGGCCAAAGGAAATATCCTCAGATAACAAAGAGAAAGAAGCTTTCTGAGAAACTTCTTTGTGTTCTGTGAAATCATCTCACAGAGTTACAGCTTTCCCCTCAAGAAGCCTTTCGCTAAGACAGTTCTTGTGGAATTGGCAAAGTGATATTTGGAAGCCCATAGAGGGCTATGGTGAAAAAGGAAATATCCTCACATGAAATCTGGAAAGAAGCTTTCTGAGAAACTGCTTAGTGTTCTGTTAATTCATCTCACAGAGTTACCTCTGTATTTCGTGGATCACTTTGCTAGACTTATTTCTGTGGAATCTGAGAACAGATAATTCGGATCTCTTTGAAGACTATAGGGCCAAAGGAAATATCCTCTGATAACAAAGAGAAAGAAGCTTTCTGAGAAACTTCTTTGTGTTCTGTGAAATCATCTCGCAGAGTTACAGCTTTCACTTCAAGAAGCCTTTCGCTAAGACAGTTCTTGTGGAATTGGCAAAGTGATATTAGGAAGCCCTTAGAGGGCTATGGTGAAAAAGGAAATATCCTCAGATGAAATCTGGAAAGAAGCTTTCTGAGAAACTGCTGAGTGTTCTGTTAATTCATCTCACAGAGTTTCATCTGTATTTCGTGGATCTCTTTCCTAGCCTTATTTCTGTGGAATCTGAGAACAGATATTTCGGATTCCTATGAAGACTATAGGGGCAAAGGAAATATCCTCCATAACAAAGAGAAAGAAGCTTTCTGAGAAACTTCTTTGTATTCTGTGAAATCATCTCACAGAGTTACAGCTTTCCCCTCAAGAAGCCTTTCGCTAAGACAGTTCTTGTGGAATTGGCAAAGTGATATTTGGAAGCCCATAGAGGGCTATGGTGAAAAAGGAAATATCCTCAGATGAAATCTGGAAAGAAGCTTTCTGAGAAACTGCTGAGTGTTCTGTTAATTCATCTCACAGAGTTACATCTGTATTTCGTGGATCTCTTTGCTAGCCTTATTTCTGTGGAATCTGAGAACAGATATTTCCGATCCCTTTGAAGACTATAGGGCCAAAGGAAATATCCTCCGATAACAAAGAGAAAGAAGCTTCCTGAGAAACTTCTTTGTGTTCTGTGAAATCATCACACAGAGTTACAGCTTTCCCCTCAAGAAGCCTTTCGCTAAGACAGTTCTTGTGCAATTGGCAAAGTGATATTTGGAAGCCCATAGAGGGCTGTGGTGAAAAAGGAAATATCCTCAGATGAAATCTGGAAGGAAGCTTTCTGAGAAACTGCTGAGTGTTCTGTTAATTCATCTCACAGAGTTACATCTGTATGTCGTGGACCTCTTTGCTAGCCTTATTTCTGTGGAATCTGAGAACAGATATTTCGGATCCTATTGAAGACTATAGGGCCAAAGGAAATATCCTCCGATAACAAAGAGAAAGAAGCTTTCTGAGAAACTTCTTTGTGTTCTGTGAAATCATCTCACAGAATTACAGCTATCCCCTCAAGAAGCCTTTCGCTAAGACAGTTCTCGTGGAATTGGCAAAGTGATATTTGGAAGCCATAGAGGGCTCTGGTGAAAAAGGAAATATCCTCACATGAAATCTGGAAAGAAGCTTTCTGAGAAACTGCTTAGTGTTCTGTTAATTCATCTCACAGAGTTACATCTGTATTTCGTGGATCTCTTTGCTAGCCTTATTTCTGTGGAATCTGAGAACAGATATTTCGGATCCCATTGAAGTCTATAGGGCCAAAGGAAATATCCTCCGATAACAAAGAGAAAGAAGCTTTCTGAGAAACTTCTTTGTGTTCCGTGAAATCATCTCACAGAGTTACAGCTTTCCCATCAAGAAGCCTTTCGCTAAAACAGTTCCTGTGGAATTGGCAAAGTGATATTTGGAAGCCCATAGAGGGCTATGGTGAAAAAGGAAATATCCTCAGATGAAATCTGTAAAGAAGTTTTCTGTGAAACTGCTTAGTGTTCTGTTAATTCATCTCACAGAATTACATCTGTATTTCGTGGATCTCTTTGCTAGCCTTTTTTCTTTGGAATCTGAGAACAGATATTTCGGATCCCATTGAAGACTATAGGGCCAAAGGAAATATCCTCAGATAACAAAGAGAAAGAAACTTTCTGAGAAACTTCTTTGTGTTCTGTGAAATCATCTCACAGAGTTACAGCTTTCCCCTCAAGAAGCCTTTCGCTAAGACAGTTCTTGTGGAATTGGCAAAGTGATATTTGGAAGCCCATAGAGGGCTATGGTGAAAAAGGAAATATCCTCACATGAAATCTGGAAAGAAGCTTTCTGAGAAACTGCTTAGTGTTCTGTTAATTCATCTCACAGAGTTACCTCTGTATTTCGTGGATCTCTTTGCTAGCCTTATTTCTGTGGAATCGGAGAACAGATATTTCCGATCCCTTTGAAGACTATAGGGCCAAAGGAAATATCCTCCGATAACAAAGAGAAAGAAGCTTTCTGAGAAACTTCTTTGTGTTCTGTGAAATCATCTCACAGAGTTACAGCTTTACCCTGAAGAAGCCTTTCGCTAAGACAGTTCTTGTGGAATTGGCAAAGTGATATTTGGAAGCCCTTAGAGGGCTATGGTTGATAAAGGAAATATCTTCAGATGAAATCTGGAAAGAAGCTTTCTGAGAAACTGCTTAGTGTTCTGTTAATTCATCTCACAGAGTTACATCTGTATTTCGTGGATCTCTTTGCTAGACTTTTTGCTAGACTTATTTCTGTGGAATCTGAGAACAGATATTTCGGATCCCTTTGAAGACTATAGGGCCAAAGTAAATAATCTCCGATAACAAACAGAAAGAAGCTTTCTGAGAAACTTCTTTGTGTTCTGTGAAATCATCTCACAGAGTTACAGCTTTCCCCTCAAAAAGCCTTTCGCTAAGACAGTTCTTGTGGAATTGGCAAAGAGATATTTGGAAGCCCTTAGAGGTCTATGGTGAAAAGGGAAATATCCTCAGATGAAATCTGGAAAGAAGCTTTCTGAGAAACTGCTTAGTGTTCTGTTAATTCATCTCACAGAGTTACATCTGTATTTCGTGGATCTCTATGCTAGCCTTATTTCTGTGGAATCTGAGAACAGATACTTCGATCCCATTGAAGACTATGGGGCCAAAGGAAATATCCTCCGATAACAAAGAGAAAGAAGCTTTCTGAGAAACTTCTTTGTGTTCTGTGAAATCATCTCACAGAGTTACAGCTTTCCCCTCAAGAAGCCTTTCGCTAAGACAGTTCTTGTGGAATTGGCAAAGTGATATTTGGAAGCCCATAGAGGGCTATGGTGAAAAAGGAAATATCCTCAGATGAAATCTGGAAAGAAGATTTCTGAGAAACTGCTGAGTGTTCTGTTAATTCATCTCACAGAGTTACATCTGTATTTCGTGGATCTCTTTGCTAGCCTTATTTCTGTGGAATCTGAGAACAGATATTTCGGATCCCATGAAGACTATAGGGCCAAAGGAAATATCCTCCGATAACAAAGAGAAAGAAGCTTTCTGAGAAACTTCTTTGTGTTCTGTGAAATCATCTCACAGAGTTACAGCTTTCCCCTCAAGAAGCCTTTCGCTAAGACAGTTCTTGTGGAATTGGCAAAGTGATATTTGGTAGCCCATAGATGGCTATGGTGAAAAAGGAAATATCCTCAGATGAAATCTGGAAGAAGTTTTCTGAGAAACTGCTTAGTGTTCTGTTAATTCATCTCACAGAGTTACATCTGTATTTCGTGGATCTCTTTGCTAGCCTTATTTCTGTGGAATCTGAGAACAGATATTTCGGATCCTATTGAAGACTATAGGGCCAAAGGAAATATCCTCCGATAACAAAGAGAAAGAAGCTTTCTGAGAAACTTCTTTGTGTTCTGTGAAATCATCTCACAGAGTTACAGCTTTCCCCTCAAGAAGCCTTTCGCTAAGACAGTTCTTGTGGAATTGGCAAAGTGATATTTGGAAGCCCTTACAGGGCTATGGTGAAAAAGGAAATATCCTCAGATGAAATCTGGAAAGAAGCTTTCTGAGAAACTGCTGAGTGTTCTGTTAATTCATCTCACAGAGTTACATCTGTATTTCGTGGATCTCTTTGCTAGCCTTATTTCTGTGGAATGAGAACAGATATTTCGGATCCCATTGAAGACTATAGGGCCAAAGGAAATATCCTCCGATAACAAAGAGAAAGAAGCTTTCTGAGAAACTTCTTTGTGTTCTGTGAAATCATCTCACAGAGTTACAGCTTTCCCTTCAAGAAGCCTTTCGCAAAGACAGTTCTTGTGGAATTGGCAAAGTGATATTTGGAAGCCCTTAGAGGGCTATGGTGAAAAAGGAAATATCCTCAGATGAAATCTGGAAAGAAGCTTTCTGAGAAACTGCTTAGTGTTCTGTTAATTCATCTCACAGAGTTACATCTGTATTTCGTGGATCTCTTTGGTAGCCTTATTTCTGTGGAATCTGAGAACAGATATTTCGGATCCCATTGAAGACTATAGGGCCAAAGGAAATATCCTCCGATAAGAAAGAGAAAGAAGCTTTCTGAGAAACTTCTTTGTGTTCTGTGAAATCATCTCACAGAGTTACAGCTTTCCCCTCAAGAAGCCTTTCGCTAACACAGTTCTTGTGGAAATGGCAAAGTGATATTTGGAAGCCCATAGAGGGCTATGGTGAAAAAGGAAATATCCTCAGATGAAATCTGGAAAGAAGCTTTCTGAGAAACTGCTTAGTGTTCTGTTAATTCATCTCACAGAGTTACATCTGTATTTCGTGTATCTCTTTGCTAGACTTATTTCTGTGGAATCTGAGAACAGATATTTCCGATCCCTTGGAAGACTATAGGGCCAAAGGAAATAATCTCCGATAACAAACAGAAAGAAGCTTTCTGAGAAACTTCTTTGTGTTCTGTGAAATCCTCTCACAGAGTTACAGCTTTCCCATCAAGAAGCCTTTCGCTAAGACAGTTCTTGTGGAATTGGCAAAGAGATATTTGGAAGCCCTTAGAGGTCTATGGTGAAAAGGGAAATATCCTCAGATGAAATCTGGAAAGAAGCTTTCTGAGAAACTGCTTAGTGGTCTGTTAATTCATCTCACAGAGTTACATCTGTATTTCGTGGGTCTCTTTGCTAGCCTTATTTCTGTGGAATCTGAGAGCAGATATTTCCAATCCCTTTGAAGACTATGGGTCCAAAGGAAATATCCTCTGATAACAAAGAGAAAGAAGCTTTCTGAGAAACTTCTTTGTGTTCTGTGAAATCATCTCACAGAGTTACAGCTTTCCCCTCAAGAAGCCTTTCGCTAAGACAGTTCTTGTGGAATTGGCAAAGTGATATTTGGAAGCCCATAGAGGGCTATGGTGAAAAAGGAAATATCCTCAGATGAAATCTGGAAAGAAGCTTTCTGTGAAACTGCTTAGTGTTCTGTTAATTCATCTCACAGAGTTACATCTGTATTTCGTGGATCTCTTTGCTAGCCTTATTTCTGTGGAATCTGAGAACAGATATTTCGGATCTCATTGAAGACTATAGGGACAAAGGAAATATCCTCCGATAACAAAGAGAAAGAATCTTTCTGAGAAACTTCTTTGTGTTCTGTGAAATCATCTCACAGAGTTACAGCTTTCCCCTCAAGAAGCCTTTCGCTAAGACAGTTCTCATGGAATTGGCAAAGTGATATTTGGAAGCCCATAGAGGGCTATGGTGAAAAAGGAAATATCCTCAGATGAAATCTGCAAAGAAGCTTTCTGAGAAACTGCTTAGTGTTCTGTTAATTCGTCTCACAGAGTTACATCTGTATTTCGTGGATCTCTTTGCTAGCCTTATTTCTGTGGAATCTGAGAACAGATATTGCGGATCCCATTGAAGACTATAGGGCCAAAGGAAATATCCTCCGATAACAAAGGGAAAGAAGCTTACTGAGAAACTTCTTTGTGTTCTGTGAAATCATCTCACAGAGTTACAGCTTTCCCCTCAAGAAGCCTTTCGCTAAGACAGTTCTTGTGGAATTGGCAAAGTGATATTTGGAAGCCCATAGAGGGCTATGGTGAAAAAGGAAATATCCTCAGATGAAATCTGGAAAGAAGCTTTCTGAGAAACTGCTGAGTGTTCTGTTAATTCACCTCACAGAGTTACATCTGTATTTCGTGGATCTCTTTGCTAGCCTTATTTCTGTGGAATCTGAGAACAGATAATTCGGATCCCATTGAAGACTATAGGGCCAAAGGAAATATCCTCCGATAACAAAGAGAAAGAAGCTTTCTGAGAAACTTCTTTGTGTTCTGTGAAATCATCTCACAGAGTTACAGCTTTCCCCTCAAGAAGCCTTTCGCTAAGACAGTTCTTGTGGAATTGGCAAAGTGATATTTGGAAGCCCATAGAGGGCTATGGTGAAAAAGGAAATATCCTCAGATGAAATCTGGAAAGAAGCTTTCTGTGAAACTGCTTAGTGTTCTGTTAATTCATCTCACAGAGTTACATCTGTATTTCGTGGATCTCTTTGCTAGCCTTATTTCTGTGGAATCTGAGGACAGATATTTCGGATCTCATTGAAGACTATAGGGACAAAGGAAATATCCTCCGATAACAAAGAGAAAGAATCTTTCTGAGAAACTTCTTTGTGTTCTGTGAAATCATCTCACACATTTACAGCTTTCCCCTCAAGAAGCCTTTCGCTAAGACAGTTCTCATGGAATTGGCAAAGTGATATTTGGAAGCCCATAGAGGGCTATGGTGAAAAAGGAAATATCCTCAGATGAAATCTGCAAAGAAGCTTTCTGAGAAACTGCTTAGTGTTCTGTTAATTCATCTCACAGAGTTACATCTGTATTTCGTGGATCTCTTTGCTAGCCTTATTTCTGTGGAATCTGAGAACAGATATTTCGGATCCCATTGAAGACTATAGGGCCAAAGGAAATATCCTCCGATAACAAAGAGAAAGAAGCTTACTGAGAAACTTCTTTGTGTTCTGTGAAATCATCTCACAGAGTTACAGCTTTCCCCTCAAGAAGCCTTTCGCTAAGACCGTTCTTGTGGAATTGGCAAAGTGATATTTGGAAGCCCATACAGGGCTATGGTGAAAAAGGAAATATCCTCAGATGAAATCTGGAAAGAAGCTTTCTGAGAAACTTCTGAGTGTTCTGTTAATTCATCTCACAGAGTTACATCTGTATTTCGTGGATCTCTTTGCTAGCCTTATTTCTGTGGAATCTGAGAACAGATATTTCGGATCCCATTGAAGACTATAGGGCCAAAGGAAATATCCTCCGATAACAAAGAGAAAGAAGCTTTCTGAGAAACTTCTTTGTGTTCTGTGAAATCATCTCACAGAGTTACAGCTTTCCCCTCAAGAAGCCTTTCGCTAAGACAGTTCTTGTGGAATTGGCAAAGTGATATTTGGAAGCCCATAGAGGGTTATGGGGAAAAAGGAAATATCCTCAGATGAAATCTGGAAAGAAGCTTTCTGTGAAACTGCTTAGTGTTCTGTTAATTCATCTCACAGAGTTACATCTGTATTTCGTGGATCTCTTTGCTTGCCTTATTTCTGTGGAATCTGAGAACAGATATTTCGGATCCCATTGAAGACTATAGGGCCAAAGGAAATATCCTCCGATAACAAAGAGAAAGAAGCTTTCTGAGAAACTTCTTTGTGTTCTGTGAAATCATCTCACAGAGTTACAGCTTTCCCCTCAAGAAGCCTTTCGCTAAGACAGTTCTCATGGAATTGGCAAAGTGATATTTGGAAGCCCATAGAGGGCTATGGTGAAAAAGGAAATATCCTCAGATGAAATCTGGAAAGAAGCTTTCTGAGAACTGCTTAGTGTTCTGTTAATTCATCTCACAGAGTTACATCTGTATTTCGTGAATCTCTTTGCTAGCCTTAGTTCTGTGGAATCTGAGAACAGATATTTCGGATCCCATTGAAGACTATAGGGCCAAAGGAAATATCCTCCGATAACAAAGAGAAAGAAGCTTTCTGAGAAACTTCTTTGTGTTCTGTGAAATCATCTCACAGAGTTACAGCTTTCCCCTCAAGAAGCCTTTCGCTAAGACAGTTCTTGTGGAATTGGCAAAGTGATATTTGGAAGCCCATAGAGGGCTATGGTGAAAAAGGAAATATCCTCAGATGAAATCTGGAAAGAAGCTTTCTGTGAAACTGCTTAGTGTTCTGTTAATTCAGCTAACAGAGTTACATCTGTATTTCGTGGATCTTTTTGCTGGACTTATTTCTGTGGAATCTGAGAACAGATATTTTGGATCCCTTTGAAGACTATAGGGCCAAAGGAAATATCCTCCGATAACAAAGAGAAAGAAGCTTACTGAGAAACTTCTTTGTGTTCTGTGAAATCATCTCACAGAGTTACAGCTTTCCCCTCAAGAAGCCTTTCGCTAAGACAGTTCTTGTGGAATTGGCAAAGTGATATTTGGAAGCCCATAGAGGGCAATGGTGAAAAAGGAAATATCCTCAGATGAAACCTGGAAAGAAGCGTTCTGAGAAACTGCTGAGTGTTCTGTTAATTCATCTCACAGAGTTACATCTGTATTTCGTGGATCTCTTTGCTAGCCTTATTTCTGTGGAATCTGAGAACAGATATTTCGGATCCCATTGAAGACTATAGGGCCAAAGGAAATAATCTGCAATATCAAAGAGAAAGAATCTTTCTGAGAAACTTCTTTGTGTTCTGTGAAATCATCTCACACAGTTACAGCTTTCCCCTCAAGAAGCCTTTCGCTAAGACAGTTCTCATGGAATTGGCAAAGTGATATTTGGAAGCCCATAGAGGGCTATGGTGAAAAAGGAAATATCCTCAGATGAAATCTGCAAAGAAGCTTTCTGAGAAACTGCTTAGTGTTCTGTTAATTCATCTCACAGAGTTACATCTGTATTTCGTGGATCTCTTTGCTAGCCTTATTTCTGTGGAATCTGAGAACAGATATTTCGGATCCCATTGAAGACTATAGGGCCAAAGGAAATATCCTCCGATAACAAAGAGAAAGAAGCTTACTGAGAAACTTCTTTGTGTTCTGTGAAATCATCTCACAGAGTTACAGCTTTCCCCTCAAGAAGCCTTTCGCTAAGACAGTTCTTGTGGAATTGGCAAAGTGATATTTGGAAGCCCATACAGGGCTATAGTGAAAAAGGAAATATCCTCAGATGAAATCTGGAAAGAAGCTTTCTGAGAAACTTCTGAGTGTTCTGTTAATTCATCTCACAGAGTTACATCTGTATTTCGTGCATCTCTTTGCTAGCCTTATTTCTGTGGAATCTGAGAACAGATATTTCGGATCCCATTGAAGACTATAGGGCCAAAGGAAATATCCTCCGATAACAAAGAGAAAGAAGCTTTCTGAGAAACTTCTTTGTGTTCTGTGAAATCATCTCACAGAGTTACAGCTTTCCCCTCAAGAAGCCTTTCGCTAAGACAGTTCTCATGGAATTGGCAAAGTGATATTTGGAAGCCCATAGAGGGCTATGGTGAAAAAGGAAATATCCTCAGATGAAATCTGTAAAGAAGCTTTCTGAGAACTGCTTAGTGTTCTGTTAATTCATCTCACAGAGTTACATCTGTATTTCGTGAATCTCTTTGCTAGCCTTAGTTCTGTGGAATCTGAGAACAGATATTTCGGATCCCATTGAAGACTATAGGGCCAAAGGAAATATCCTCCGATAACAAAGAGAAAGAAGCTTTCTGAGAAACTTCTTTGTGTTCTGTGAAATCATCTCACAGAGTTACAGCTTTCCCCTCAAGAAGCCTTTCGCTAAGACAGTTCTTGTGGAATTGGCAAAGTGATATTTGGAAGCCCATAGAGGGCTATGGTGAAAAAGGAAATATCCTCAGATGAAATCTGGAAAGAAGCTTTCTGTGAAACTGCTTAGTGTTCTGTTAATTCAGCTCACAGAGTTACATCTGTATTTCGTGGATCTTTTTGCTGGACTTATTTCTGTGGAATCTGAGAACAGATATTTTGGATCCCTTTGAAGACTATAGGGCCAAAGGAAATATCCTCCGATAACAAAGAGAAAGAAGCTTACTGAGAAACTTCTTTGTGTTCTGTGAAATCATCTCACAGAGCTACAGCTTTCCCCTCAAGAAGCCTTTCGCTAAGACAGTTCTTGTGGAATTGGCAAAGTGATATTTGGAAGCCCATAGAGGGCAATGGTGAAAAAGGAAATATCCTCAGATGAAACCTGGAAAGAAGCGTTCTGAGAAACTGCTGAGTGTTCTGTTAATTCATCTCACAGAGTTACATCTGTATTTCGTGGATCTCTTTGCTAGCCTTATTTCTGTGGAATCTGAGAACAGATATTTCGGATCCCATTGAAGACTATAGGGCCAAAGGAAATAATCTGCAATATCAAAGAGAAAGAAGCTTTCTGAGAAACTTCTTTGTGTTCTGTGAAATCATCTCACAGAGTTACCGCTTTCCCCTAAAGAAGCCTTTCGCTAAGACAGTTCTTGTGGAATTGGCAAAGTGATATTTGGTAGCCCATAGATGGCTATGGTGAAAAAGGAAATATCCTCAGATGAAATCTGGAAGAAGTTTTCTGAGAAACTGCTTAGTGTTCTGTTAATTCATCTCACAGAGTTACATCTGTATTTCGTGGATCTCTTTGCTAGACTTATTTCTGTGGAATCTGAGAACAGATATTTCGGATCCTATTGAAGACTACAGGGCCAAAGGAAATATCCTCCGATAACAAAGAGAAAGAAGCTTTCTGAGAAACTTCTTTGTGTTCTGTGAAATCATCTCACAGAGTTACAGCTTTCCCCTCAAGAAGCCTTTCGCTAAGACAGTTCTTGTGGAATTGGCAAAGTGATATTTGGAAGCCCATACAGGACTATGGTGAAAAAGGAAATATCCTCAGATGAAATCTGGAAAGAAGCTTTCTGAGAAACTGCTTAGTGTTCTGTTAATTCATCTCACAGAGTTACATCTGTATTTCGTGGATCTCTTTGCTAGACTTATTTCTGTGGAATCTGAGAACAGATATTTCGGATCCCTTTGAAGACTATAGGGCCAAAGGAAATAATCTCCGATAACAAACAGAAAGAAGCTTTCTGAGAAACTTGTTTGTGTTCTGTGAAATCATCTCACAGAGTTACAGCTTTCCCCTCAAGAAGCCTTTCGCTAAGACATTTCTTGTGGAATTGGCAAAGAGATATTTGGAAGCCCTTAGAGGGCTATGGTGAAAAGGGAAATATCCTCAGATGAAATTTGGAAAGAAGCTTTCTGAGAAACTGCTTAGTGGTCTGTTCATTCATCTCACAGAGTTACATCTGTATTTCGTGGATCTCTTTGCTAGCCTTATTTCTTTGGAATCTGAGAACAGATATTTCGGATCCCTTTGAAGACTATGGGGCCAAAGGAAATATCCTCCGATAACAAAGAGAAAGAAGCTTTCTGAGAAACTTCTTTGTGTTCTGTGATATCATCTCACAGAGTTACAGCTTTCCCCTCAAGAAGCCTTTCGCTAAGACAGTTCTTGTGGAATTGGCAAAGTGATATTTGGAAGCCCATAGAGGGCTATGGTGAAAAAGGAAATATCCTCACATGAAATCTGGAAAGAAGCTTTCTGAGAAACTGCTGAGTGTTCTGTTAATTCATCTCACAGAGTTACATCTGTGTTTCGTGGATCTCTTTGCTAGCCTTATTTCTGTGGAATCGGAGAACAGATATTTCCGATCCCTTTTAAGACTATAGGGCCAAAGGAAATATCCTCCGATAACAAAGAGAAAGAAGCTTTCTGAGAAACTTCTTTGTGTTCTGTGAAATCATCTCACAGAGTTACAGCTTTACCCTGAAGAAGCCTTTCGCTAAGACAGTTCTTGTGGAATTGGCAAAGTGATATTTGGAAGCCCTTAGAGGGCTATGGTTGATAAAGGAAATATCCTCAGATGAAATCTGGAAAGAAGCTTTCTGAGAAACTGCTTAGTGTTCTGTTCATTCATCTCACAGAGTTATATCTGTATTTCGTGGATCTCTTTGCTAGCCTTATTTCTTTGGAATCTGAGAACAGATATTTCGGATCCCTTTGAAGACGATAGGGCCAAAGGAAATATCCTCAGATAACAAAGAGAAAGAAACTTTCTGAGAAACTTCTTTGTGTTCTGTGAAATCATCTCACAGAGTTACAGCTTTCCCCTCAAGAAGCCTTTCGCTAAGACAGTTCTTGTGGAATTGGCAAAGTGATATTTGGAAGCCCATAGAGGGCTATGGTGAAAAAGGAAATATCCTCACATGAAATCTGGAAGGAAGCTTTCTGAGAAACTGCTTAGTGTTCTGTTAATTCATCTCACAGAGTTACCTCTGTATTTCGTGGATCTCTTTGCTAGACTTATTTCTGTGGAATCTGAGAACAGATATTTCGGATCCCTTTGAAGACTATAGGGCCAAAGGAAATATCCTCCGATAACAAAGAGAAAGAAGCTTTCTGAGAAACTTCTTTGTGTTCTGTGAAATCATCTCACAGAGTTACAGCTTTCCCCTCAAGAAGCCTTTCGCTAAGACAGTTCTTGTGGAATTGGCAAAGTGATATTTGGAAGCCCATAGAGGGCTATGGTGAAAAAGGAAATATCCTCAGATGAAATCTGGAAAGAAGCTTTCTGTGAAACTGCTTAGTGTTCTGTTAATTCAGCTCACAGAGTTACATCTGTATTTCGTGGATCTTTTTGCTGGACTTATTTCTGTGGAATCTGAGAACAGATATTTTGGATCCCTTTGAAGACTATAGGGCCAAAGGAAATATCCTCCGATAACAAAGAGAAAGAAGCTTACTGAGAAACTTCTTTGTGTTCTGTGAAATCATCTCACAGAGCTACAGCTTTCCCCTCAAGAAGCCTTTCGCTAAGACAGTTCTTGTGGAATTGGCAAAGTGATATTTGGAAGCCCATAGAGGGCAATGGTGAAAAAGGAAATATCCTCAGATGAAACCTGGAAAGAAGCGTTCTGAGAAACTGCTGAGTGTTCTGTTAATTCATCTCACAGAGTTACATCTGTATTTCGTGGATCTCTTTGCTAGCCTTATTTCTGTGGAATCTGAGAACAGATATTTCGGATCCCATTGAAGACTATAGGGCCAAAGGAAATAATCTGCAATATCAAAGAGAAAGAAGCTTTCTGAGAAACTTCTTTGTGTTCTGTGAAATCATCTCACAGAGTTACCGCTTTCCCCTAAAGAAGCCTTTCGCTAAGACAGTTCTTGTGGAATTGGCAAAGTGATATTTGGTAGCCCATAGATGGCTATGGTGAAAAAGGAAATATCCTCAGATGAAATCTGGAAGAAGTTTTCTGAGAAACTGCTTAGTGTTCTGTTAATTCATCTCACAGAGTTACATCTGTATTTCGTGGATCTCTTTGCTAGACTTATTTCTGTGGAATCTGAGAACAGATATTTCGGATCCTATTGAAGACTACAGGGCCAAAGGAAATATCCTCCGATAACAAAGAGAAAGAAGCTTTCTGAGAAACTTCTTTGTGTTCTGTGAAATCATCTCACAGAGTTACAGCTTTCCCCTCAAGAAGCCTTTCGCTAAGACAGTTCTTGTGGAATTGGCAAAGTGATATTTGGAAGCCCATACAGGACTATGGTGAAAAAGGAAATATCCTCAGATGAAATCTGGAAAGAAGCTTTCTGAGAAACTGCTTAGTGTTCTGTTAATTCATCTCACAGAGTTACATCTGTATTTCGTGGATCTCTTTGCTAGACTTATTTCTGTGGAATCTGAGAACAGATATTTCGGATCCCTTTGAAGACTATAGGGCCAAAGGAAATAATCTCCGATAACAAACAGAAAGAAGCTTTCTGAGAAACTTGTTTGTGTTCTGTGAAATCATCTCACAGAGTTACAGCTTTCCCCTCAAGAAGCCTTTCGCTAAGACATTTCTTGTGGAATTGGCAAAGAGATATTTGGAAGCCCTTAGAGGGCTATGGTGAAAAGGGAAATATCCTCAGATGAAATTTGGAAAGAAGCTTTCTGAGAAACTGCTTAGTGGTCTGTTCATTCATCTCACAGAGTTACATCTGTATTTCGTGGATCTCTTTGCTAGCCTTATTTCTTTGGAATCTGAGAACAGATATTTCGGATCCCTTTGAAGACTATGGGGCCAAAGGAAATATCCTCCGATAACAAAGAGAAAGAAGCTTTCTGAGAAACTTCTTTGTGTTCTGTGATATCATCTCACAGAGTTACAGCTTTCCCCTCAAGAAGCCTTTCGCTAAGACAGTTCTTGTGGAATTGGCAAAGTGATATTTGGAAGCCCATAGAGGGCTATGGTGAAAAAGGAAATATCCTCACATGAAATCTGGAAAGAAGCTTTCTGAGAAACTGCTGAGTGTTCTGTTAATTCATCTCACAGAGTTACATCTGTGTTTCGTGGATCTCTTTGCTAGCCTTATTTCTGTGGAATCGGAGAACAGATATTTCCGATCCCTTTTAAGACTATAGGGCCAAAGGAAATATCCTCCGATAACAAAGAGAAAGAAGCTTTCTGAGAAACTTCTTTGTGTTCTGTGAAATCATCTCACAGAGTTACAGCTTTACCCTGAAGAAGCCTTTCGCTAAGACAGTTCTTGTGGAATTGGCAAAGTGATATTTGGAAGCCCTTAGAGGGCTATGGTTGATAAAGGAAATATCCTCAGATGAAATCTGGAAAGAAGCTTTCTGAGAAACTGCTTAGTGTTCTGTTCATTCATCTCACAGAGTTATATCTGTATTTCGTGGATCTCTTTGCTAGCCTTATTTCTTTGGAATCTGAGAACAGATATTTCGGATCCCTTTGAAGACGATAGGGCCAAAGGAAATATCCTCAGATAACAAAGAGAAAGAAACTTTCTGAGAAACTTCTTTGTGTTCTGTGAAATCATCTCACAGAGTTACAGCTTTCCCCTCAAGAAGCCTTTCGCTAAGACAGTTCTTGTGGAATTGGCAAAGTGATATTTGGAAGCCCATAGAGGGCTATGGTGAAAAAGGAAATATCCTCACATGAAATCTGGAAGGAAGCTTTCTGAGAAACTGCTTAGTGTTCTGTTAATTCATCTCACAGAGTTACCTCTGTATTTCGTGGATCTCTTTGCTAGACTTATTTCTGTGGAATCTGAGAACAGATATTTCGGATCCCTTTGAAGACTATAGGGCCAAAGGAAATATCCTCCGATAACAAAGAGAAAGAAGCTTTCTGAGAAACTTCTTTGTGTTCTGTGAAATCATCTCGCAGAGTTACAGCTTTCACTTCAAGAAGCCTTTCGCTAAGACAGTTCTTGTGGAATTGGCAAAGTGATATTTGGAAGCCCTTAGAGGGTTATGGTGAAAAAGGAAATATCCTCAGATGAAATCTGGAAAGAAGCTTTCTGAGAAAATGCTTAGTGTTCTGTTAATTCATCTCACAGAGTTACATCTGTGTTTCGTGGATCTCTTTGCTAGCCTTATTTCTGTGGAATCGGAGAACAGATATTTCCGATCCCTTTGAAGACTATAGGGCCAAAGGAAATATCCTCCGATAACAAAGAGAAAGAAGCTTTCTGAGAAACTTCTTTGTGTTCTGTGAAGTCATCTCACAGAGTTACAGCTTTCCCCTCAAGAAGCCTTTCGCTAAGACAGTTCTTGTGGAATTGGCAAAGTGATATTTGGAAGCCCTTAGAGGGCTATGGTGAAAAAGGAAATATCCTCAGATGAAATCTGGAAAGAAGCTTTCTGAGAAACTGCTGAGTGTTCTGTTAATTCATCTCACAGAGTTACATCTGTATTTCGTGGATCTCTTTGCTAGCCTTATTTCTGTGGAATCTGAGAACAGATATTTCGGATTCCTATGAAGACTATAGGGGCAAAGGAAATATCCTCCGATAACAAAGAGAAAGAAGCTTTCTGAGAAACTTCTTTGTGTTCTGTGAAATCATCTCATAGAGTTACAGCTTTCCCCTCAAGAAGCCTTTCGCTAAGACAGTTCTTGTGGAATTGGCAAAGTGATATTTGGAAGCCCATAGAGGGCTATGGTGAAAAAGGAAATATCCTCAGATGAAATCTGGAAAGAAGCTTTCTGAGAAACTGCTTAGTGTTCTGTTAATTCATCTCACAGAGTTACATCTGTATTTCGTGGATCTCTTTGCTAGCCTTATTTCTGTGGAATCTGAGAACAGATATTTCGGATCCCTTTGAAGACTATAGGGCCAAAGGAAATATCCTCCGATAACAAAGAGAAAGAAGCTTTCTGAGAAACTTCTTTGTGTTCTGTGAAATCATCTCACAGAGTTACAGCTTTCCCCTCAAGAAGCCTTTCGCTAAGACAGTTCTTGTGGAATTGGCAAAGTGATATTTGGAAGCCCATAGAGGGCTATGGTGAAAAAGGAAATATCCTCAGATGAAATCTGGAAAGAAGCTTTCTGAGAAACTGCTTAGTGTTCTGTTAATTCATCTCACAGAGTTACATCTGTATTTCGTGGATCTCTTTGCTAGCCTTATTTCTGTGGAATCTGAGAACAGATATTTCGGATCCCTTTGAAGCCAATAGGGCCAAAGGAAATAATCTCCGATAACAAAGGGAAGAAGCTTTCTGAGAAACTTGTTTGTGTTCTGTGAAATCATCTCACAGAGTTACCGCTTTCCCCTCAAGAAGCCTTTCGCTAAGACAGTTCTTGTGGAATTGGCAAAGTGATATTTGGAAGCCCATAGATGGCTATGGTGAAAAAGGAAATATCCTCAGATGAAATCTGGAAGAAGCTTTCTGAGAAACTGCTTAGTGTTCTGTTAATTCATCTCACGGAGTTACATCTGTATTTCGTGGATCTCTTTGCTAGCCTTATTTCTGTGGAATCTGAGAACAGATATTTCGGATCCCATTGAAGACTATAGGGCCAAAGGAAATATCCTCCGATAACAAAGAGAAAGAAGCTTTCTGAGAAACTTCTTTGTGTTCTGTGAAATCATCTCACAGAGTTACAGCTTTCCCTTCAAGAAGCCTTTCGCTAAGACAGTTCTTGTGGAATTGGCAAAGTGATATTTGGAAGCCCTTAGAGGGCTATGGTGAAGAAGGAAATATCCTCAGATGAAATCTGGAAAGAAGCTTTCTGAGAAACTGCTTAGTATTCTGTTAATTCATCTCACAGAGTTACATCTGTGTTTCGTGGATCTCTTTGCTATCCTTATTTCTGTGGAATCGTAGAACAGATATTTCCGATGCCTTTGAAGACTATAGGGCCAAAGGAAATATCCTCCGATAACAAAGAGAAAGAAGCTTTCTGAGAAACTTCTTTGTGTTCTGTGAAGTCATCTCACAGAGTTACAGCTTTCCCCTCAAGAAGCCTTTCGCTAAGACAGTTCTTGTGGAATTGGCAAAGTGATATTTGGAAGCCCTTAGAGGGCTATGGTGAAAAAGGAAATATCCTCAGATGAAATCTGTAAAGAAGCTTTCTGAGAAACTGCTGAGTGTTCTGTTAATTCATCTCACAGAGTTACATCTGTATTTCGTGGATCTCTTTGCTAGCCTTATTTCTTTGGAATCTGAGAACAGATATTTCGGATTCCTATGAAGACTATAGGGGCAAAGGAAATATCCTCCGATAACAAAGAGAAAGAAGCTTTCTGAGAAACTTCTTTGTGTTCTGTGAAATCATCTCACAGAGTTACAGCTTTCCCCTCAAGAAGCCTTTCGCTAAGACAGTTCTTGTGGAATTGGCAAAGTGATATTTGGAAGCCCATAGAGGGCTATGGTGAAAAAGGAAATATCCTCAGATGAAATCTGGAAAGAAGCTTTCTGAGAAACTTCTGAGTGTTCTGTTAATTCATCTCACAGAGTTACATCTGTATTTCGTGGATCTCTTTGCTAGCCTTATTTCTGTGGAATCTGAGAACAGATATTTCGGATCCCTTTGAAGACTATAGGGCCAAAGGAAATATCCTCCGATAACAAAGAGAAAGAAGCTTTCTGAGAAACTTCTTTGTGTTCTGTGAAATCATCTCACAGAGTTACAGCTTTCCCCTCAAGAAGCCTTTCGCTAAGACAGTTCTTGTGGAATTGGCAAAGTGATATTTGGAAGCCCATAGAGGGCTATGGTGAAGAAGGAAATATCCTCAGATGAAATCTGGAAAGAAACTTTCTGAGAAACTGCTGAGTGTTCTGTTAATTCATCTCACAGAGTTATATCTGTATTTCGTGGATCTCTTTGCTAGCCTTATTTCTGCGGAATCTGAGAACAGATATTTCGGATCCCATTGAAGCCAATAGGGCCAAAGGAAATAATCTCCGATAACAAAGGGAAGAAGCTTTCTGAGAAACTTGTTTGTGTTCTGTGAAATCATCTCACAGAGTTACCGCTTTCCCCTCAAGAAGCCTTTCGCTAAGACAGTTCTTGTGGAATTGGCAAAGTGATATTTGGAAGCCCATAGATGGCTATGGTGAAAAAGGAAATATCCTCAGATGAAATCTGGAAGAAGCTTTCTGAGAAACTGCTTAGTGTTCTGTTAATTCATCTCACAGAGTTACATCTGTATTTCGTGGATCTCTTTGCTAGCCTTATTTCTGTGGAATCTGAGAACAGATATTTCGGATCCCTTTGAAGACTATAGGGCCAAAGGAAATATCCTCCGATAACAAAGAGAAAGAAGCTTTCTGAGAAACTTCTTTGTGTTCTGTGAAATCATCTCACAGAGTTACAGCTTTCCCCTCAAGAAGCCTTTCGCTAAGACAGTTCTTGTGGAATTGGCAAAGTGATATTTGGAAGCCCATAGAGGGCTATGGTGAAAAAGGAAATATCCTCAGATGAAATCTGGAAAGAAGCTTTCTGAGAAACTGCTTAGTGTTCTGTTAATTCATCTCACAGAGTTACATATGTGTTTCGTGGATCTCTTTGCTATCCTTATTTCTGTGGAATCGTAGAACAGATATTTCGGATCCCTTTGAAGACTATAGGGCCAAAGGAAATATCCTCCGATAACAAAGAGAAAGAAGCTTTCTGAGAAACTTCTTTGTGTTCTGTGAAGTCATCTCACAGAGTTACAGCTTTCCCCTCAAGAAGCCTTTCGCTAAGACAGTTCTTGTGGAATTGGCAAAGTGATATTTGGAAGCCCTTAGAGGGCTATGGTGAAAAAGGAAATATCCTCAGATGAAATCTGTAAAGAAGCTTTCTGAGAAACTGCTGAGTGTTCTGTTAATTCATCTCACAGAGTTACATCTGTATTTCGTGGATCTCTTTGCTACCCTTATTTCTTTGGAATCTGAGAACAGATATTTCGGATTCCTATGAAGACTATAGGGGCAAAGGAAATATCCTCCGATAACAAAGAGAAAGAAGCTTTCTGAGAAACTTCTTTGTGTTCTGTGAAATCATCTCACAGAGTTACAGCTTTCCCCTCAAGAAGCCTTTCGCTAAGACAGTTCTTGTGGAATTGGCAAAGTGATATTTGGAAGCCCATAGAGGGCTATGGTGAAAAAGGAAATATCCTCAGATGAAATCTGGAAAGAAGCTTTCTGAGAAACTTCTGAGTGTTCTGTTAATTCATCTCACAGAGTTACATCTGTATTTCGTGGATCTCTTTGCTAGCCTTATTTCTGTGGAATCTGAGAACAGATATTTCGGATCCCTTTGAAGACTATAGGGCCAAAGGAAATATCCTCCGATAACAAAGAGAAAGAAGCTTTCTGAGAAACTTCTTTGTGTTCTGTGAAATCATCTCACAGAGTTACAGCTTTCCCCTCAAGAAGCCTTTCGCTAAGACAGTTCTTGTGGAATTGGCAAAGTGATATTTGGAAGCCCATACAGGGCTATGGTGAAAAAGGAAATATCCTCAGATGAAATCTGGAAAGAAGCTTTCTGAGAAACTGCTGAGTGTTCTGTTAATTCATCTCACAGAGTTACATCTGTATTTCGTGGATCTCTTTCCTAGCCTTATTTCTGTGGAATGAGAACAGATATTTCGGATCCCATTGAAGACTATAGGGCCAAAGGAAATATCCTCCGATAACAAAGAGAAAGAAGCTTTCTGAGAAACTTCTTTGTGTTCTGTGAAATCATCTCACAGAGTTACAGCTTTCCCTTCAAGAAGCCTTTCGCAAAGACAGTTCTTGTGGAATTGGCAAAGTGATATTTGGAAGCCCTTAGAGGGCTATGGTGAAAAAGAAAATATCCTCAGATGAAATCTGGAAAGAAGCTTTCTGAGAAACTGCTTAGTGTTCTGTTAATTCATCTCACAGAGTTACATCTGTATTTCGTGGATCTCTTTGCTAGCCTTATTTCTGCGGAATCTGAGAACAGATATTTCGGATCCCATTGAAGCCACTAGGGCAAAAGGAAATAATCTCCGATAACAAAGGGAAGAAGCTTTCTGAGAAACTTGTTTTTGTTCTGTGAAATCATCTCACAGAGTTACCGCTTTCCCCTCAAGAAGCCTTTCGCTAAGACAGTTCTTGTGGAATTGGCAAAGTGATATTTGGAAGCCCATAGAGGGCTATGGTGAAAAAGGAAATATCCTCAGATGAAATCTGGAAGAAGCTTTCTGAGAAACTGCTTAGTGTTCTGTTAATTCATCTCACAGAGTTACATCTGTATTTCGTGGATCTCTTTGCTAGACTTATTTCTGTGGAATCTGAGAACAGATATTTCGGATCCTATTGAAGACTATAGGGCCAAAGGAAATATCCTCCGATAACAAAGAGAAAGAAGCTTTCTGAGAAACTTCTTTGTGTTCTGTGAAATCATCTCACAGAGTTACAACTTTCCCCTCAAGAAGCCTTTCGCTAAGACAGTTCTTGTGGAATTGGCAAAGTGATATTTGGAAGCCCTTAGAGGGCTAGGGTGAAAAAGGAAATATCCTCAGATGAAATCTGGAAAGAAGCTTTCTGAGAAACTGCTTAGTGTTCTGTTAATTCATCTCACAGAGTTACATCTGTGTTTCGTGGATCTCTTTGCTAGCCTTATTTCTGTGGAATCGGAGAACAGATATTTCCGATCCCTTTGAAGACTATAGGGCCAAAGAAAATATCCTCCGATAACAAAGAGAAAGAAGCTTTCTGAGAAACTTCTTTGTGTTCTGTGAAGTCATCTCACAGAGTTACAGCTTTCCCCTCAAGAAGCCTTTCGCTAAGACAGTTCTTGTGGAATTGGCAAAGTGATATTTGGAAGCCCTTAGAGGGCTATGGTGAAAAAGGAAATATCCTCAGATGAAATCTGTAAAGAAGCTTTCTGAGAAACTGCTGAGTGTTCTGTTAATTCATCTCACAGAGTTACATCTGTATTTCGTGGATCTCTTTGCTACCCTTATTTCTTTGGAATCTGAGAACAGATATTTCGGATTCCTATGAAGACTATAGGGGCAAAGGAAATATCCTCCGATAACAAAGAGAAAGAAGCTTTCTGAGAAACTTCTTTGTGTTCTGTGAAATCATCTCACAGAGTTACAGCTTTCCCCTCAAGAAGCCTTTCGCTAAGACAGTTCTTGTGGAATTGGCAAAGTGATATTTGGAAGCCCATAGAGGGCTATGGTGAAAAAGGAAATATCCTCAGATGAAATCTGGAAAGAAGCTTTCTGAGAAACTTCTGAGTGTTCTGTTAATTCATCTCACAGAGTTACATCTGTATTTCGTGGATCTCTTTGCTAGCCTTATTTCTGTGGAATCTGAGAACAGATATTTCGGATCCCTTTGAAGACTATAGGGCCAAAGGAAATATCCTCCGATAACAAAGAGAAAGAAGCTTTCTGAGAAACTTCTTTGTGTTCTGTGAAATCATCTCACAGAGTTACAGCTTTCCCCTCAAGAAGCCTTTCGCTAAGACAGTTCTTGTGGAATTGGCAAAGTGATATTTGGAAGCCCATACAGGGCTATGGTGAAAAAGGAAATATCCTCAGATGAAATCTGGAAAGAAGCTTTCTGAGAAACTGCTGAGTGTTCTGTTAATTCATCTCACAGAGTTACATCTGTATTTCGTGGATCTCTTTCCTAGCCTTATTTCTGTGGAATGAGAACAGATATTTCGGATCCCATTGAAGACTATAGGGCCAAAGGAAATATCCTCCGATAACAAAGAGAAAGAAGCTTTCTGAGAAACTTCTTTGTGTTCTGTGAAATCATCTCACAGAGTTACAGCTTTCCCTTCAAGAAGCCTTTCGCAAAGACAGTTCTTGTGGAATTGGCAAAGTGATATTTGGAAGCCCTTAGAGGGCTATGGTGAAAAAGAAAATATCCTCAGATGAAATCTGGAAAGAAGCTTTCTGAGAAACTGCTTAGTGTTCTGTTAATTCATCTCACAGAGTTACATCTGTATTTCGTGGATCTCTTTGCTAGCCTTATTTCTGCGGAATCTGAGAACAGATATTTCGGATCCCATTGAAGCCACTAGGGCAAAAGGAAATAATCTCCGATAACAAAGGGAAGAAGCTTTCTGAGAAACTTGTTTTTGTTCTGTGAAATCATCTCACAGAGTTACCGCTTTCCCCTCAAGAAGCCTTTCGCTAAGACAGTTCTTGTGGAATTGGCAAAGTGATATTTGGAAGCCCATAGAGGGCTATGGTGAAAAAGGAAATATCCTCAGATGAAATCTGGAAGAAGCTTTCTGAGAAACTGCTTAGTGTTCTGTTAATTCATCTCACAGAGTTACATCTGTATTTCGTGGATCTCTTTGCTAGACTTATTTCTGTGGAATCTGAGAACAGATATTTCGGATCCTATTGAAGACTATAGGGCCAAAGGAAATATCCTCCGATAACAAAGAGAAAGAAGCTTTCTGAGAAACTTCTTTGTGTTCTGTGAAATCATCTCACAGAGTTACAACTTTCCCCTCAAGAAGCCTTTCGCTAAGACAGTTCTTGTGGAATTGGCAAAGTGATATTTGGAAGCCCTTAGAGGGCTAGGGTGAAAAAGGAAATATCCTCAGATGAAATCTGGAAAGAAGCTTTCTGAGAAACTGCTTAGTGTTCTGTTAATTCATCTCACAGAGTTACATCTGTGTTTCGTGGATCTCTTTGCTAGCCTTATTTCTGTGGAATCGGAGAACAGATATTTCCGATCCCTTTGAAGACTATAGGGCCAAAGAAAATATCCTCCGATAACAAAGAGAAAGAAGCTTTCTGAGAAACTTCTTTGTGTTCTGTGAAATCATCTCACAGAGTTACAGCTTTCCCCTCAAGAAGCCTTTCGCTAAGACAGTTCTTGTGGAATTGGCAAAGTGATATTTGGAAGCCCATACAGGGCTATGGTGAAAAAGGAAATATCCTCAGATGAAATCTGGAAAGAAGCTTTCTGAGAAACTGCTGAGTGTTCTGTTAATTCATCTCACAGAGTTACATCTGTATTTCGTGGATCTCTTTCCTAGCCTTATTTCTGTGGAATGAGAACAGATATTTCGGATCCCATTGAAGACTATAGGGCCAAAGGAAATATCCTCCGATAACAAAGAGAAAGAAGCTTTCTGAGAAACTTCTTTGTGTTCTGTGAAATCATCTCACAGAGTTACAGCTTTCCCTTCAAGAAGCCTTTCGCAAAGACAGTTCTTGTGGAATTGGCAAAGTGATATTTGGAAGCCCTTAGAGGGCTATGGTGAAAAAGAAAATATCCTCAGATGAAATCTGGAAAGAAGCTTTCTGAGAAACTGCTTAGTGTTCTGTTAATTCATCTCACAGAGTTACATCTGTATTTCGTGGATCTCTTTGCTAGCCTTATTTCTGCGGAATCTGAGAACAGATATTTCGGATCCCATTGAAGCCACTAGGGCAAAAGGAAATAATCTCCGATAACAAAGGGAAGAAGCTTTCTGAGAAACTTGTTTTTGTTCTGTGAAATCATCTCACAGAGTTACCGCTTTCCCCTCAAGAAGCCTTTCGCTAAGACAGTTCTTGTGGAATTGGCAAAGTGATATTTGGAAGCCCATAGAGGGCTATGGTGAAAAAGGAAATATCCTCAGATGAAATCTGGAAGAAGCTTTCTGAGAAACTGCTTAGTGTTCTGTTAATTCATCTCACAGAGTTACATCTGTATTTCGTGGATCTCTTTGCTAGACTTATTTCTGTGGAATCTGAGAACAGATATTTCGGATCCTATTGAAGACTATAGGGCCAAAGGAAATATCCTCCGATAACAAAGAGAAAGAAGCTTTCTGAGAAACTTCTTTGTGTTCTGTGAAATCATCTCACAGAGTTACAACTTTCCCCTCAAGAAGCCTTTCGCTAAGACAGTTCTTGTGGAATTGGCAAAGTGATATTTGGAAGCCCTTAGAGGGCTAGGGTGAAAAAGGAAATATCCTCAGATGAAATCTGGAAAGAAGCTTTCTGAGAAACTGCTTAGTGTTCTGTTAATTCATCTCACAGAGTTACATCTGTGTTTCGTGGATCTCTTTGCTAGCCTTATTTCTGTGGAATCGGAGAACAGATATTTCCGATCCCTTTGAAGACTATAGGGCCAAAGAAAATATCCTCCGATAACAAAGAGAAAGAAGCTTTCTGAGAAACTTCTTTGTGTTCTGTGAAATCATCTCACAGAGTTACAGCTTTCCCCTCAAGAAGCCTTTCGCTAAGACAGTTCTTGTGGAATTGGCAAAGTGATATTTGGAAGCCCATACAGGGCTATGGTGAAAAAGGAAATATCCTCAGATGAAATCTGGAAAGAAGCTTTCTGAGAAACTGCTGAGTGTTCTGTTAATTCATCTCACAGAGTTACATCTGTATTTCGTGGATCTCTTTCCTAGCCTTATTTCTGTGGAATGAGAACAGATATTTCGGATCCCATTGAAGACTATAGGGCCAAAGGAAATATCCTCCGATAACAAAGAGAAAGAAGCTTTCTGAGAAACTTCTTTGTGTTCTGTGAAATCATCTCACAGAGTTACAGCTTTCCCTTCAAGAAGCCTTTCGCAAAGACAGTTCTTGTGGAATTGGCAAAGTGATATTTGGAAGCCCTTAGAGGGCTATGGTGAAAAAGAAAATATCCTCAGATGAAATCTGGAAAGAAGCTTTCTGAGAAACTGCTTAGTGTTCTGTTAATTCATCTCACAGAGTTACATCTGTATTTCGTGGATCTCTTTGCTAGCCTTATTTCTGTGGAATCTGAGAACAGATATTTCGGATCCCATTTAAGACTATAGGGCCAAAGGAAATATCCTCCAATAAGAAAGAGAAAGAAGCTTTCTGAGAAACTTCTTTGTGTTCTGTGAAATCATCCCACAGAGTTACAGCTTTCCCCTCAAGAAGCCTTTCGCTAAGACAGTTCTTGTGGAAATGGCAAAGTGATATTTGGAAGCCCATAGAGGGCTATGGTGAAAAAGGAAATATCCTCAGATGAAATCTGGAAAGAAGCTTTCTGAGAAACTGCTTAGTGTTCTGTTAATTCATCTCACAGAGTTACATCTGTATTTCGTGGATCTCTTTGCTAGCCTTATTTCTGTGGAATCTGAGAACAGATATTTCGGATACCTTTGAAGACTATAGGGCCAAAGGAAATAATCTCCCATAACAAACAGAAAGAAGCTTTCTGAGAAACTTCTTTGTGTTCTGTGAAATCCTCTCACAGAGTTACAGCTTTCCCCTTAAGAAGCCTTTCGCTAAGACAGTTCTTGTGGAATTGGCAAAGAGATATTTGGAAGCCCTTAGAGGTCTATGGTGAAAAGGGAAATATCCTCAGATGAAATCTGGAAAGAAGCTTTCTGAGAAACTGCTTAGTGGTCTGTTAATTCATCTCACAGAGTTACATCTGTATTTCGTGGATCTCTTTGCTAGCCTTATTTCTGTGGAATCTGAGAACAGATATTTCCAATCCCTTTGAAGACTATGGGGCCAAAGGAAATATCCTCTGATAACAAAGAGAAAGAAGCTTACTGAGAAACTTCTTTGTGTTCTGTGAAATCATCTCACAGAGTTACAGCCTTCCCCTCAAGAAGCCTTTCGCTAAGACAGTTCTTGTGGAATTGGCAAAGTGATATTTGGAAGCCCATAGAGGGCTATGGTGAAAAAGGAAATATCCTCAGATGAAATCTGGAAAGAAGCTTTCTGAGAGACTGCTTAGTGTTCTGTTAATTCATCTCACAGAGTTACATCTGTATTTCATGGATCTCTTTGCTAGCCTTATTTCTTTGGAATCTGAGAACAGATATTTCGGATCCCATTGAAGCCAATAGGGCCAAAGGAAATAATCTCCGATAGCAAAGAGAAAGAAGCTTTCTGAGAAGCTTCTTTGTGTTCTGTGAAATCATCTCACAGAGTTACCGCTTTCCCCTCAAGAAGACTTTCGCTAAGACAGTTCTTGTGGAATTGGCAAAGTGATATTTGGTAGCCCATAGATGGCTATGGTGAAAAAGGAAATATCCTCACATGAAATCTGGAAGAAGTTTTCTGAGAAACTGCTTAGTGTTCTGTTAATTCATCTCACAGAGTTAAATCTGTATTTCGTGGATCTCTTTGCTAGACTTATTTCTGTGGAATCTGAGAAAAGATATTTCCAATCCCTTTGAAGACTATAGGGCCAAAGGAAATATCCTCCGATAACAAAGAGAAAGAAGCTTTCTGAGAAACTTCTTTGTGTTCTGTGAAATCATCTCACAGAGTTACAGCTTTCCCCTCAAGAAGACTTTCGTTAAGACAGTTATTGCGGAATTGGCAAAGTGATATTTTGAAGCCCATACAGGGCTATGGTGAAAAAGGAAATATCCTCAGATGAAATCTGGAAAGAAGCTTTCTGAGAAACTGCTGAGTGTTCTGTTAATTCATCTCACAGAGTTACATCTGTATTTCGTGGATCTCTTTGCTAGCCTTATTTCTGTGGAATCTGAGAACAGATATTTCGGATCCCATTGAAGACTATAGGGCCAAAGGAAATATCCTCCGATAACAAAGAGAAAGAAGCTTTCTGAGAAACTTCTTTGTGTTCTGTGAAATCATCTCACAGAGTTACAGCTTTCCCCTCAAGAAGCCTTTCGCTAAGACAGTTCTCATGGAATTGGCAAAGTGATATTTGGAAGACCATAGAGGGCTATGGTGAAAAAGGAAATATCCTCAGATGAAATCTGGAAAGAAGCTTTCTGAGAACTGCTTAGTGTTCTGTTAATTCATCTCACAGAGTTACATCTGTATTTCGTGAATCTCTTTGCTAGCCTTAGTTCTGTGGAATCTGAGAACAGATATTTCGGATCCCATTGAAGACTATAGGGCCAAAGGAAATATCCTCCGATAACAAAGAGAAAGAAGCTTTCTGAGAAACTTCTTTGTGTTCTGTGAAATCATCTCATAGAGTTACAGCTTTCCCCTCAAGAAGCCTTTCGCTAAGACAGTTCTTGTGGAATTGGCAAAGTGATATTTGGAAGCCCATAGAGGGCTATGGTGAAAAAGGAAATATCCTCAGATGAAATCTGGAAAGAAGCTTTCTGAGAAACTGCTTAGTGTTCTGTTAATTCAGCTCACAGAGTTACATCTGTATTTCGTGGATCTCTTTGCTAGCCTTATTTCTGTGGAATCTGAGAACAGATATTTCGGATCCCTTTGAAGACTATAGGGCCAAAGGAAATATCCTCCGATAACAAAGAGAAAGAAGCTTTCTGAGAAACTTCTTTGTGTTCTGTGAAATCATCTCACAGAGTTACAGCTTTCCCCTCAAGAAGCCTTTCGCTAAGACAGTTCTTGTGGAATTGGCAAAGTGATATTTGGAAGCCCATAGAGGGCTATGGTGAAAAAGGAAATATCCTCAGATGAAATCTGGAAAGAAGCTTTCTGAGAAACTGCTTAGTGTTCTGTTAATTCATCTCACAGAGTTACATCTGTATTTCGTGGATCTCTTTGCTAGCCTTATTTCTGTGGAATCTGAGAACAGATATTTCGGATCCCTTTGAAGCCAATAGGGCCAAAGGAAATAATCTCCGATAACAAAGGGAAGAAGCTTTCTGAGAAACTTGTTTGTGTTCTGAGAAATCATCTCACAGAGTTACCGCTTTCCCCTCAAGAAGCCTTTCGCTAAGACAGTTCTTGTGGAATTGGCAAAGTGATATTTGGAAGCCCATAGATGGCTATGGTGAAAAAGGAAATATCCTCAGATGAAATCTGGAAGAAGCTTTCTGAGAAACTGCTTAGTGTTCTGTTAATTCATCTCACAGAGTTACATCTGTATTTCGTGGATCTCTTTGCTAGCCTTATTTCTGTGGAATCTGAGAACAGATATTTCGGATCCTATTGAAGACTATAGGGCCAAAGGAAATATCCTCCGATAACAAAGAGAAAGAAGCTTTCTGAGAAACTTCTTTGTGTTCTGTGAAATCATCTCACAGAGTTACAGCTTTCCCCTCAAGAAGCCTTTCGCTAAGACAGTTCTTGTGGAATTGGCAAAGTGATATTTGGAAGCCCTTAGAGGGCTATGGTGAAAAAGGAAATATCCTCAGATGAAATCTGGAAAGAAGCTTTCTGAGAAACTGCTTAGTGTTCTGTTAATTCATCTCACAGAGTTACATCTGTGTTTCGTGGATCTCTTTGCTATCCTTATTTCTGTGGAATCGTAGAACAGATATTTCCGATCCCTTTGAAGACTATAGGGCCAAGGGAAATATCCTCCGATAACAAAGAGAAAGAAGGTTTCTGAGAAACTTCTTTGTGTTCTGTGAAGTCATCTCACAGAGTTACAGCTTTCCCCTCAAGAAGCCTTTCGCTAAGACAGTTCTTGTGGAATTGGCAAAGTGATATTTGGAAGCCCTTAGAGGGCTATGGTGAAAAAGGAAATATCCTCAGATGAAATCTGTAAAGAAGCTTTCTGAGAAACTGCTGAGTGTTCTGTTAATTCATCTCACAGAGTTACATCTGTATTTCGTGGATCTCTTTGCTAGCCTTATTTCTTTGGAATCTGAGAACAGATATTTCGGATTCCTATGAAGACTATAGGGGCAAAGGAAATATCCTCCGATAACAAAGAGAAAGAAGCTTTCTGAGAAACTTCTTTGTGTTCTGTGAAATCATCTCACAGAGTTACAGCTTTCCCCTCAAGAAGCCTTTCGCTAAGACAGTTCTTGTGGAATTGGCAAAGTGATATTTGGAAGCCCATAGAGGGCTATGGTGAAAAAGGAAATATCCTCAGATGAAATCTGGAAAGAAGCTTTCTGAGAAACTTCTGAGTGTTCTGTTAATTCATCTCACAGAGTTACATCTGTATTTCGTGGATCTCTTTGCTAGCCTTATTTCTGTGGAATCTGAGAACAGATATTTCGGATCCCTTTGAAGACTATAGGGCCAAAGGAAATATCCTCCGATAACAAAGAGAAAGAAGCTTTCTGAGAAACTTCTTTGTGTTCTGTGAAATCATCTCACAGAGTTACAGCTTTCCCCTCAAGAAGCCTTTCGCTAAGACAGTTCTTGTGGAATTGGCAAAGTGATATTTGGAAGCCCATAGAGGGCTATGGTGAAGAAGGAAATATCCTCAGATGAAATCTGGAAAGAAGCTTTCTGAGAAACTGCTGAGTGTTCTGTTAATTCATCTCACAGAGTTACATCTGTATTTCGTGGATCTCTTTGCTAGCTTTATTTCTGCGGAATCTGAGAACAGATATTTCGGATCCCATTGAAGCCAATAGGGCCAAAGGAAATAATCTCCGATAACAAAGGGAAGAAGCTTTCTGAGAAACTTGTTTGTGTTCTGTGAAATCATCTCACAGAGTTACCGCTTTCCCCTCAAGAAGCCTTTCGCTAAGACAGTTCTTGTGGAATTGGCAAAGTGATATTTGGAAGCCCATAGATGGCTATGGTGAAAAAGGAAATATCCTCAGATGAAATCTGGAAGAAGCTTTCTGAGAAACTGCTTAGTGTTCTGTTAATTCATCTCACAGAGTTACATCTGTATTTCGTGGATCTCTTTGCTAGCCTTATTTCTGTGGAATCTGAGAACAGATATTTCGGATCCCTTTGAAGACTATAGGGCCAAAGGAAATATCCTCCGATAACAAAGAGAAAGAAGCTTTCTGAGAAACTTCTTTGTGTTCTGTGAAATCATCTCACAGAGTTACAGCTTTCCCCTCAAGAAGCCTTTCGCTAAGACAGTTCTTGTGGAATTGGCAAAGTGATATTTGGAAGCCCATAGAGGGCTATGGTGAAAAAGGAAATATCCTCAGATGAAATCTGGAAAGAAGCTTTCTGAGAAACTGCTTAGTGTTCTGTTAATTCATCTCACAGAGTTACATCTGTATTTCGTGGATCTCTTTGCTAGCCTTATTTCTGCGGAATCTGAGAACAGATATTTCGGATCCCATTGAAGCCACTAGGGCCAAAGGAAATAATCTCCGATAACAAAGGGAAGAAGCTTTCTGAGAAACTTGTTTTTGTTCTGTGAAATCATCTCACAGAGTTACCGCTTTCCCCTCAAGAAGCCTTTCGCTAAGACAGTTCTTGTGGAATTGGCAAAGTGATATTTGGAAGCCCATAGAGGGCTATGGTGAAAAAGGAAATATCCTCAGATGAAATCTGGAAGAAGCTTTCTGAGAAACTGCTTAGTGGTCTGTTAATTCATCTCACAGAGTTACATCTGTATTTCGTGGATCTCTTTGCTAGACTTATTTCTGTGGAATCTGAGAACAGATATTTCGGATCCTATTGAAGACTATAGGGCCAAAGGAAATATCCTCCGATAACAAAGAGAAAGAAGCTTTCTGAGAAACTTCTTTGTGTTCTGTGAAATCATCTCACAGAGTTACAGCTTTCCCCTCAAGAAGCCTTTCGCTAAGACAGTTCTTGTGGAATTGGCAAAGTGATATTTGGAAGCCCATACAGGGCTATGGTGAAAAAGGAAATATCCTCAGATGAAATCTGGAAAGAAGCTTTCTGAGAAACTGCTGAGTGTTCTGTTAATTCATCTCACAGAGTTACATCTGTATTTCGTGGATCTCTTTCCTAGCCTTATTTCTGTGGAATGAGAACAGATATTTCGGATCCCATTGAAGACTATAGGGCCAAAGGAAATATCCTCCGATAACAAAGAGAAAGAAGCTTTCTGAGAAACTTCTTTGTGTTCTGTGAAATCATCTCACAGAGTTACAGCTTTCCCTTCAAGAAGCCTTTCGCAAAGACAGTTCTTGTGGAATTGGCAAAGTGATATTTGGAAGCCCTTAGAGGGCTATGGTGAAAAAGAAAATATCCTCAGATGAAATCTGGAAAGAAGCTTTCTGAGAAACTGCTTAGTGTTCTGTTAATTCATCTCACAGAGTTACATCTGTATTTCGTGGATCTCTTTGCTAGCCTTATTTCTGTGGAATCTGAGAACAGATATTTCGCATCCCATTTAAGACTATAGGGCCAAAGGAAATATCCTCCAATAAGAAAGAGAAAGAAGCTTTCTGAGAAACTTCTTTGTGTTCTGTGAAATCATCCCACAGAGTTTCAGCTTTCCCCTCAAGAAGCCTTTCGCTAAGACAGTTCTTGTGGAAATGGCAAAGTGATATTTGGAAGCCCATAGAGGGCTATGGTGAAAAAGGAAATATCCTCAGATGAAATCTGGAAAGAAGCTTTCTGAGAAACTGCTTAGTGTTCTGTTAATTCATCTCACAGAGTTACATCTGTATTTCGTGGATCTCTTTGCTACACTTATTTCTGTGGAATCTGAGAACAGATATTTCGGATCCCTTTGAAGACTATAGGGCCAAAGGAAATAATCTCCGATAACAAACAGAAAGAAGCTTTCTGAGAAACTTCTTTGTGTTCTGTGAAATCCTCTCACAGAGTTACAGCTTTCCCCTTAAGAAGCCTTTCGCTAAGACAGTTCTTGTGGAATTGGCAAAGAGATATTTGGAAGCCCTTAGAGGTCTATGGTGAAAAGGGAAATATCCTCAGATGAAATCTGGAAAGAAGCTTTCTGAGAAACTGCTTAGTGGTCTGTTAATTCATCTCACAGAGTTACATCTGTATTTCGTGGATCTCTTTGCTAGCCTTATTTCTGTGGAATCTGAGAACAGATATTTCCAATCCCTTTGAAGACTATGGGGCCAAAGGAAATATCCTCTGATAACAAAGAGAAAGAAGCTTACTGAGAAACTTCTTTGTGTTCTGTGAAATCATCTCACAGAGTTACAGCTTTCCCCTCAAGAAGCCTTTCGCTAAGACAGTTCTTGTGGAATTGGCAAAGTGATATTTGGAAGCCCATAGAGGGCTATGGTGAAAAAGGAAATATCCTCAGATGAAATCTGGAAAGAAGCTTTCTGAGAGACTGCTTAGTGTTCTGTTAATTCATCTCACAGAGTTACATCTGTATTTCGTGGATCTCTTTGCTAGCCTTATTTCTTTGGAATCTGAGAACAGATATTTCGGATCCCATTGAAGCCAATAGGGCCAAAGGAAATAATCTCCGATAGCAAAGAGAAAGAAGCTTTCTGAGAAGCTTCTTTGTGTTCTGTGAAATCATCTCACAGAGTTACCGCTTTCCCCTCAAGAAGCCTTTCGCTAAGACAGTTCTTGTGGAATTGGCAAAGTGATATTTGGTAGCCCATAGATGGCTATGGTGAAAAAGGAAATATCCTCACATGAAATCTGGAAGAAGTTTTCTGAGAAACTGCTTAGTGTTCTGTTAATTCATCTCACAGAGTTAAATCTGTATTTCGTGGATCTCTTTGCTAGACTTATTTCTGTGGAATCTGAGAAAAGATATTTCCAATCCCTTTGAAGACTATAGGGCCAAAGGAAATATCCTCCGATAACAAAGAGAAAGAAGCTTTCTGAGAAACTTCTTTGTGTTCTGTGAAATCATCTCACAGAGTTACAGCTTTCCCCTCAAGAAGACTTTCGTTAAGACAGTTATTGTGGAATTGGCAAAGTGATATTTTGAAGCCCATACAGGGCTATGGTGAAAAAGGAAATATCCTCAGATGAAATCTGGAAAGAAGCTTTCTGAGAAACTGCTGAGTGTTCTGTTAATTCATCTCACAGAGTTACATCTGTATTTCGTGGATCTCTTTGCTAACCTTATTTCTGTGGAATCTGAGAACAGATATTTCGGATCCCATTGAAGACTATAGGGCCAAAGGAAATATCCTCAGATAACAAAGAGAAAGAAGCTTTCTGAGAAACTTCTTTGTGTTCTGTGAAATCATCTCACAGAGTTACAGCTTTCCCCGCAAGAAGCCTTTCGCAAAGACAGTTCTTGTGGAATTGGCAAAGTGATATTTGGAAGCCCTTAGAGGGCTATGGTGAAAAAGGAAATATCCTCAGATGAAATCTGGAAAGAAGCTTTCTGAGAAACTGCTTAGTGTTCTGTTAATTCATCTCACAGAGTTACATCTGTATTTCGTGGATCTCTTTGCTAACCTTATTTCTGTGGAATCTGAGAACAGATATTTCGGATCCCATTGAAGACTATAGGGCCAAAGGAAATATCCTCCGATAACAAAGAGAAAGAAGCTTTCTGAGAAACTTCTTTGTGTTCTGTGAAATCATCTCACAGAGTTACAGCTTTCCCCTCAAGAAGCCTTTCGCTAAGACAGTTCTTGTGGAAATGGCAAAGTGATATTTGGAAGCCCATAGAGGGCTATGGTGAAAAAGGAAATATCCTCAGATGAAATCTGGAAAGAAGCTTTCTGAGAAAATGCTTAGTGTTCTGTTAATTCATCTCACAGAGTTACATCTGTATTTCGTGGATCTCTTTGCTAGACTTATTTCTGTGGAATCTGAGAACAGATATTTCGGATCCCTTTGAAGACTATAGGGCCAAAGGAAATAATCTCCGATAACAAAGAGAAAGAAGCTTTCTGAGAAACTTCTTTGTGTTCTGTGAAATCATGTCACAGAGTTACAGCTTTCCCCTCAAGAAGCCTTTCGCTAAGACAGTTCTTGTGGAATTGGCAAAGAGATATTTGGAAGCCCTTAGAGGTCTATGGTGAAAAGGGAAATATCCTCAGATGAAATCTGGAAAGAAGCTTTCTGAGAAACTGCTTAGTGGTCTGTTAATTGATCTCACAGAGTTACATCTGTATTTCGTGGATCTCTTTGCTTGCCTTATTTCTGTGGAATCTGAGAACAGATATTTCCAATCCCTTTGAAGACTATGGGGCCAAAGGAAATATCCTTCGATAACAAAGAGAAAGAAGCTTTCTGAGAAACTTCTTTGTGTTCTGTGAAATCATCTCACAGAGTTACAGCTTTCCCCTCAAGAAGCCTTTCGCTAAGACAGTTCTTGTGGAATTGGCAAAGTGATATTTGGAATCCCATAGAGGGCTATGGTGAAAAAGGAAATATCCTCAGATGAAATCTGGAAAGAAGCTTTCTGAGAAACTGCTTAGTGTTCTGTTAATTCATCTCACAGTGTTACATCTGTATTTCGTGGATCTCTTTGCTAGCCTTATTTCTGTGGAATCTGAGAACAGATATTTCGGATCCCATTGAAGACTATAGGGCCAAAGGAAATATCCTCCGATAACAAAGAGAAAGAAGCTTTCTGAGAAACTTCTTTGTGTTCTGTGAAATCATCTCACAGAGTTACAGCTTTCCCCTCAAGAAGCCTTTCGCTAAGACAGTTCTCATGGAATTGGCAAAGTGATATTTGGAAGCCCATAGAGGGCAATGGTGAAAAAGGAAATATCCTCAGATGAAATCTGGAAAGAAGCTTTCTGAGAACTGCTTAGTGTTCTGTTAATTCATCTCACAGAGTTACATCTGTATTTCGGGGATCTCTTTGCTAGCCTTAGTTCTGTGGAATCTGAGAACAGATATTTCGGATCCCATTGAAGACTATAGGGCCAAAGGAAATATCCTCCGATAACAAAGAGAAATAAGCTTTCTGAGAAACTTCTTTGTGTTCTGTGAAATCATCTCACAGAGTTACAGCTTTCCCCTCAAGAAGCCTTTCGCTAAGACAGTTCTTGTGGAATTGGCAAAGTGATATTTGGAAGCCCATAGAGGGCTATGGTGAAAAAGGAAATATCCTCAGATGAAATCTGGAAAGAAGCTTTCTGTGAAACTGCTTAGTGTTCTGTTAATTCAGCTCACAGAGTTACATCTGTATTTCGTGGATCTTTTTGCTGGACTTATTTCTGTGGAATCTGAGAACAGATATTTTGGATCCCTTTGAAGACTATAGGGCCAAAGGAAATATCCTCCGATAACAAAGAGAAAGAAGCTTACTGAGAAACTTCTTTCTGTTCTGTGAAATCATCTCACAGAGTTACAGCTTTCCCCTCAAGAAGCCTTTCGCTAAGACAGTTCTTGTGGAATTGGCAAAGTGATATTTGGAAGCCCATAGAGGGCAATGGTGAAAAAGGAAATATCCTCAGATGAAACCTGGAAAGAAGCGTTCTGAGAAACTGCTGAGTGTTCTGTTAATTCATCTCACAGAATTACATCTGTATTTCGTGGATCTCTTTGCTACCCTTATTTCTGTGGAATCTGAGAACAGATATTTCGGATCCCATTGAAGACTATAGGGCCAAAGGAAATAACCTCCGATATCAAAGAAAAAGAAGCTTTCTGAGAAACTTCTTTGTGTTCTGTGAAATCATCTCACAGAGTTACCGCTTTCCCCTAAAGAACCCTTTCGCTAAGACAGTTCTTGTGGAATTGGCAAAGTGATATTTGGTAGCCCATAGATGGCTATGGTGAAAAAGGAAATATCCTCAGATGAAATCAGGGAGAAGTTTTCTGAGAAACTGCTTAGTGTTCTGTTAATTCATCTCACAGAGTTACATCTGTATTTCGTGGATCTCCTTGCTAGACTTATTTCTGTGGAATCTGAGAACAGATATTTCGGATCCTATTGAAGACTACAGGGCCAAAGGAAATAAACTCCGATAACAAAGAGAAAGAAGCTTTCTGAGAAACTTCTTTGTGTTCTGTGAAATCATCTCACAGAGTTACAGCTTTCCCCTCAAGAAGCCTTTCGCTAAGACAGTTCTTGTGGAATTGGCAAAGTGATATTTGGAAGCCCATACAGGGCTATGGTGAAAAAGGAAATATCCTCAGATGAAATCTGGAAAGAAGCTTTCTGAGAAACTGCTGAGTGTTCTGTTAATTCATCTCACAGAGTTACATCTGTATTTCGTGGATCTCTTTGCTAGACTTATTTCTGTGGAATCTGAGAACAGATATTTCGGATCCCTTTGAAGACTATAGGGCCAAAGGAAATAATCTCCGATAACAAAGAGAAAGAAGCTTTCTGAGAAACTTCTTTGTGTTCTGTGAAATCATCTCACAGAGTTACAGCTTTCCCCGCAAGAAGCCTTTCGCAAAGACAGTTCTTGTGGAATTGGCAAAGAGATATTTGGAAGCCCTTAGAGGGCTATGGTGAAAAGGGAAATATCCTCAGATGAAATTTGGAAAGAAGCTTTCTGAGAAACTGCTTAGTGGTCTGTTAATTCATCTCACAGAGTTACATCTGTATTTCGTGGATCTCTTTGCTAGCCCTATTTCTGTGGAATCTGAGAACAGATATTTCCAATCCCTTTGAAGACTATGGGGCCAAAGGAAATATCCTCCGATAACAAAGAGAAAGAAGCTTTCTGAGAAACTTCTTTGTGTTCTGTGAAATCATCTCACAGAGTTACAGCTTTCCCCTCAAGAAGCCTTTCGCTAAGACAGTTCTTGTGGAATTGGCAAAGTGATATTTGGAAGCCTATAGAGGGCTATGGTGAAAAAGGAAATATCCTCAGATGAAATCTGGAAAGAAGCTTTCTGAGAAACTGCTTAGTGTTCTTTTAATTCATCTCACAGAGTTACATCTGTATTTCGTGGATCTCTTTGCTAGCCTTATTTCTTTGGAACCTGAGAACAGATATTTAGGATCCCATTGAAGACTATAGGGCCAAAGGAAATATCCTCCGATAACAAAGAGAAAGAAGCTTTCTGAGAAACTTCTTTGTGTTCTGTGAAATCATCTCACAGAGTTACAGCTTTCCCCTCAAGAAGCCTTTCGCTAAGACAGTTCTTGTGGAATTGGCAAAGAGATATTTGGAAGCCCTTAGAGGGCTATGGTGAAAAGGGAAATATCCTCAGATGAAATTTGGAAAGAAGCTTTCTGAGAAACTGCTTAGTGGTCTGTTAATTCATCTCACAGAGTTACATCTGTATTTCGTGGATCTCTTTGCTAGCCTTATTTCTGTGGAATCTGAGAACAGATATTTCCAATCCCTTTGAAGACTATGGGGCCAAAGGAAATATCCTCCGATAACAAAGAGAAAGAAGCTTTCTGAGAAACTTCTTTGTGTTCTGTGAAATCATCTCACAGAGTTACAGCTTTCCCCTCAAGAAGCCTTTCGCTAAGACAGTTCTTGTGGAATTGGCAAAGTGATATTTGGAAGCCCATAGAGGGCTATGGTGAAAAAGGAAATATCCTCAGATGAAATCTGGAAAGAAGCTTTCTGAGAAACTGCTTAGTGTTGTGTTAATTCATCTCACAGAGTTACATCTGTATTTCGTGGATATCTTTGCTAGCCTTATTTCTGCGGAATCTGAGAACAGATATTTCGGATCCCATTGAAGCCAATAGGGCCAAAGGAAATAATCTCCGATAACAAAGAGAAAGAAGCTTTCTGAGAAACTTCTTTGTGTTCTGTGAAATCATCTCACAGAGTTACCACTTTCCCCTCAAGAAGCCTTTCGCTAAGACAGTTCTTGTGGAATTGGCAAAGTGATATTTGGTAGCCCATAGATGGCTATGGTGAAAAAGGAAATATCCTCAGATGAAATCTGGAAGAAGTTTTCTGAGAAACTGCTTAGTGTTCTGTTAATTCATCTCACAGAGTTACATCTGTATTTCGTGGATCTCTTTGCTAGCCTTATTTCTGTGGAATGAGAACAGATATTTCGGATCCCATTGAAGACTATAGGGCCAAAGGAAATATCCTCCGATAACAAAGAGAAAGAAGCTTTCTGAGAAACTTCTTTGTGTTCTGTGAAATCATCTCACAGAGTTACAGCTTTCCCCTCAAGAAGCCTTTCGCAAAGACAGTTCTTGTGGAATTGGCAAAGTGATATTTGGAAGCCCTTAGAGGGCTATGGTGAAAAAGGAAATATCCTCAGATGAAATCTGGAAAGAAGCTTTCTGAGAAACTGCTTAGTGTTCTGTTAATTCCTCTCACAGAGTTACATCTGTATTTCGTGGATCTCTTTGCTAGCCTTATTTCTGTGGAATCTGAGAACAGATATTTCGGATCCCATTGAAGACTATAGGGCCAAAGGAAATATCCTCCGATAAGAAAGAGAAAGAAGCTTTCTGAGAAACTTCTTTGTGTTCTGTGAAATCATCTCACAGAGTTACAGCTTTCCCCTCAAGAAGCCTTTCGCTAAGACAGTTCTTGTGGAAATGGCAAAGTGATATTTGGAAGCCCATAGATGGCTATGGTGAAAAAGGAAATATCCCCAGATGAAATCTGGAAGAAGCTTTCTGAGAAACTGCTTAGTGTTCTGTTAATTCATCTCACAGAGTTACATCTGTATTTCGTGGATCTCTTTGCTAGCCTTATTTCTGTGGAATCTGAGAACAGATATTTCGGATCCCTTTGAAGACTATAGGGCAAAAGGAAATATCCTCCGATAACAAAGAGAAAGAAGCTTTCTGAGAAACTTCTTTGTGTTCTGTGAAATCATCTCACCGAGTTACAGCTTTCCCCTCAAGAAGCCTTTCGCTAAGACAGTTCTTGTGGAATTGGCAAAGTGATATTTGGAAGCCCATAGAGGGCTATGGTGAAAAAGGAAATATCCTCAGATGCAATCTGGAAAGAAGCTTTCTGAGAAACTGCTTAGTGTTCTGTTAATTCATCTCACAGAGTTACATCTGTATTTCGTGGATCTCTTTGCTAGCCTTATTTCTGTGGAATCTGAGAACAGATATTTCGGATCCCATTGAAGCCACTAGGGCCAAAGGAAATAATCTCCGATAACAAAGGGAAGAAGCTTTCTGAGAAACTTGTTTGTGTTCTGTGAAATCATCTCACAGAGTTACCGCTTTCCCCTCAAGAAGCCTTTCGCTAAGACAGTTCTTGTGGAATGGGCAAAGTGATATTTGGAAGCCCATAGAGGGATATGGTGAAAAAGGAAATATCCTCAGATGAAATCTGGAAGAAGCTTTCTGAGAAACTGCTTAGTGTTCTGTTAATTCATCTCACAGAGTTATATCTGTATTTCGTGGATCTCTTTGCTAGCCTTATTTCTGTGGAATCTGAGAACAGATATTTCGGATCCTATTGAAGACTATAGGGCCAAAGGAAATATCCTCCGATAACAAAGAGAAAGAAGCTTTCTGAGAAACTTGTTTGTGTTCTGTGAAATCATCTCACAGACTTACAGCTTTCCCCTCAAGAAGCCTTTCGCTAAGACAGTTCTTGTGGAATTGGCAAAGTGATATTTGGAAGCCCTTAGAGGGCTATGGTGAAAAAGGAAATATCCTCAGGTGAAATCTGGAAAGAAGCTTTCTGAGAAACTGCTTAGTGTTCTGTTAATTCATCTCACAGAGTTACATCTGTGTTTCGTGGATCTCTTTGCTAGCCTTATTTCTGTGGAATCGGAGAACAGATATTTCCGATCCCTTTGAAGACTATAGGGCCAAAGGAAATATCCTCCGATAACAAAGAGAAAGAAGCTTTCTGAGAAACTTCTTTGTGTTCTGTGAAGTCATCTCACAGAGTTACAGCTTTCCCCTCAAGAAGCCTTTCGCTAAGACAGTTCTTGTGGAATTGGCATAGTGATATTTGGAAGCCCTTAGAGGGCTATGGTGAAAAAGGAAATATCCTCAGATGAAATCTGGAAGAAGCTTTCTGAGAAACTGCTTAGTGTTCTGTTAATTCATCTCACAGAGTTATATCTGTATTTCGTGGATCTCTTTGCTAGACTTATTTCTGTGGAATCTGAGAACAGATATTTCGGATCCTATTGAAGACTATAGGGCCAAAGGAAATATCCTCCGATAACAAAGAGAAAGAAGCTTTCTGAGAAACTTGTTTGTGTTCTGTGAAATCATCTCACAGACTTACAGCATTCCCCTCAAGAAGCCTTTCGCTAAGACAGTTCTTGTGGAATTGGCAAAGTGATATTTGGAAGCCCTTAGAGGGCTATGGTGAAAAAGGAAATATCCTCAGGTGAAATCTGGAAAGAAGCTTTCTGAGAAACTGCTTAGTGTTCTGTTAATTCATCTCACAGAGTTACATCTGTGTTTCGTGGATCTCTTTGCTAGCCTTATTTCTGTGGAATCGGAGAACAGATATTTCCGATCCCTTTGAAGACTATAGGGCCAAAGGAAATATCCTCCGATAACAAAGAGAAAGAAGCTTTCTGAGAAACTTCTTTGTGTTCTGTGAAGTCATCTCACAGAGTTACAGCTTTCCCCTCAAGAAGCCTTTCGCTAAGACAGTTCTTGTGGAATTGGCAAAGTGATATTTGGAAGCCCTTAGAGGGCTATGGTGAAAAAGGAAATATCCTCAGATGAAATCTGGAAAGAAGCTTTCTGAGAAACTGCTGAGTGTTCTGTTAATTCATCTCACAGAGTTACATCTGTATTTCGTGGATCTCTTTGCTAGCCTTATTTCTTTGGAATCTGAGAACAGATATTTCGGATTCCTATGAAGACTATAGGGGCAAAGGAAATATCCTCCGATAACAAAGAGAAAGAAGCTTTCTGAGAAACTTCTTTGTGTTCTGTGAAATCATCTCACAGAGTTACCGCTTTCCCCTCAAGAAGCCTTTCGCTAAGACAGTTCTTGTGGAATTGGCAAAGTGATATTTGGTAGCCCATAGATGGCTATGGTGAAAAAGGAAATATCCTCACATGAAATCTGGAAGAAGTTTTCTGAGAAACTGCTGAGTGTTCTGTTAATTCATCTCACAGAGTTAAATCTGTATTTCGTGGATCTCTTTGCTAGACTTATTTCTGTGGAATCTGAGAAAAGATATTTCCAATCCCTTTGAAGACTATAGGGCCAAAGGAAATATCCTCCGATAACAAAGAGAAAGAAGCTTTCTGAGAAACTTCTTTGTGTTCTGTGAAATCATCTCACAGAGTTACAGCTTTCCCCTCAAGAAGACTTTCGTTAAGACAGTTATTGTGGAATTGGCAAAGTGATATTTTGAAGCCCATACAGGGCTATGGTGAAAAAGGAAATATCCTCAGATGAAATCTGGAAAGAAGCTTTCTGAGAAACTGCTGAGTGTTCTGTTAATTCATCTCACAGAGTTACATCTGTATTTCGTGGATCTCTTTGCTAACCTTATTTCTGTGGAATCTGAGAACAGATATTTCGGATCCCATTGAAGACTATAGGGCCAAAGGAAATATCCTCCGATAACAAAGAGAAAGAAGCTTTCTGAGAAACTTCTTTGTGTTCTGTGAAATCATCTCACAGAGTTACAGCTTTCCCCGCAAGAAGCCTTTTGCAAAGACAGTTCTTGTGGAATTGGCAAAGTGATATTTGGAAGCCCTTAGAGGGCTATGGTGAAAAAGGAAATATCCTCAGATGAAATCTGGAAAGAAGCTTTCTGAGAAACTGCTGAGTGTTCTGTTAATTCATCTCACAGAGTTACATCTGTATTTCGTGGATCTCTTTCCTAACCTTATTTCTGTGGAATCTGAGAACAGATATTTCGGATCCCATTGAAGACTATAGGGCCAAAGAAAATATCCTCCGATAACAAAGAGAAAGAAGCTTTCTGAGAAACTTCTTTGTGTTCTGTGAAATCATCTCACAGAGTTACAGCTTTCCCCTCAAGAAGCCTTTCGCTAAGACAGTTCTTGTGGAAATGGCAAAGTGATATTTGGAAGCCCATAGAGGGCTATGGTGAAAAAGGAAATATCCTCAGATGAAATCTGGAAAGAAGCTTTCTGAGAAAATGCTTAGTGTTCTGTTAATTCATCTCACAGAGTTACATCTGTATTTCGTGGATCTCTTTGCTAGACTTATTTCTGTGGAATCTGAGAACAGATATTTCGGATCCCTTTGAAGACTATAGGGCCAAAGGAAATAATCTCCGATAACAAACAGAAAGAAGCTTTCTGAGAAACTTCTTTGTGTTCTGTGAAATCATGTCACAGAGTTACAGCTTTCCCCTCAAGAAGCCTTTCGCTAAGACAGTTCTTGTGGAATTGGCAAAGAGATATTTGGAAGCCCTTAGAGGTCTATGGTGAAAAGGGAAATATCCTCAGATGAAATCTGGAAAGAAGCTTTCTGAGAAACTGCTTAGTGGTCTGTTAATTGATCTCACAGAGTTACATCTGTATTTCGTGGATCTCTTTGCTTGCCTTATTTCTGTGGAATCTGAGAACAGATATTTCCGATCCCTTTGAAGACTATGGGGCCAAAGGAAATATCCTTCGATAACAAAGAGAAAGAAGCTTTCTGAGAAACTTCTTTGTGTTCTGTGAAATCATCTCACAGAGTTACAGCTTTCCCCTCAAGAAGCCTTTCGCTAAGACAGTTCTTGTGGAATTGGCAAAGTGATATTTGGAATCCCATAGAGGGCTATGGTGAAAAAGGAAATATCCTCAGATGAAATCTGGAAAGAAGCTTTCTGAGAAACTGCTTAGTGTTCTGTTAATTCATCTCACAGTGTTACATCTGTATTTCGTGGATCTCTTTGCTAGCCTTATTTCTGTGGAATCTGAGAACAGATATTTCGGATCCCATTGAAGACTATAGGGCCAAAGGAAATATCCTCCGATAACAAAGAGAAAGAATCTTTCTGAGAAACTTCTTTGTGTTCTGTGAAATCATCTCACAGAGTTACAGCTTTCCCCTCAAGAAGCCTTTCGCTAAGACAGTTCTCATGGAATTGGCAAAGTGATATTTGGAAGCCCATAGAGGGCAATGGTGAAAAAGGAAATATCCTCAGATGAAATCTGGAAAGAAGCTTTCTGAGAACTGCTTAGTGTTCTGTTAATTCATCTCACAGAGTTACATCTGTATTTCGGGGATCTCTTTGCTAGCCTTAGTTCTGTGGAATCTGAGAACAGATATTTCGGATCCCATTGAAGACTATAGGGCCAAAGGAAATATCCTCCGATAACAAAGAGAAATAAGCTTTCTGAGAAACTTCTTTGTGTTCTGTGAAATCATCTCACAGAGTTACAGCTTTCCCCTCAAGAAGCCTTTCGCTAAGACAGTTCTTGTGGAATTGGCAAAGTGATATTTGGAAGCCCATAGAGGGCTATGGTGAAAAAGGAAATATCCTCAGATGAAATCTGGAAAGAAGCTTTCTGTGAAACTGCTTAGTGTTCTGTTAATTCAGCTCACAGAGTTACATCTGTATTTCGTGGATCTTTTTGCTGGACTTATTTCTGTGGAATCTGAGAACAGATATTTTGGATCCCTTTGAAGACTATAGGGCCAAAGGAAATATCCTCCGATAACAAAGAGAAAGAAGCTTACTGAGAAACTTCTTTCTGTTCTGTGAAATCATCTCACAGAGTTACAGCTTTCCCCTCAAGAAGCCTTTCGCTAAGACAGTTCTTGTGGAATTGGCAAAGTGATATTTGGAAGCCCATAGAGGGCAATGGTGAAAAAGGAAATATCCTCAGATGAAACCTGGAAAGAAGCGTTCTGAGAAACTGCTGAGTGTTCTGTTAATTCATCTCACAGAATTACATCTGTATTTCGTGGATCTCTTTGCTACCCTTATTTCTGTGGAATCTGAGAACAGATATTTCGGATCCCATTGAAGACTATAGGGCCAAAGGAAATAACCTCCGATATCAAAGAAAAAGAAGCTTTCTGAGAAACTTCTTTGTGTTCTGTGAAATCATCTCACAGAGTTACCGCTTTCCCCTAAAGAACCCTTTCGCTAAGACAGTTCTTGTGGAATTGGCAAAGTGATATTTGGTAGCCCATAGATGGCTATGGTGAAAAAGGAAATATCCTCAGATGAAATCAGGAAGAAGTTTTCTGAGAAACTGCTTAGTGTTCTGTTAATTCATCTCACAGAGTTACATCTGTATTTCGTGGATCTCCTTGCTAGACTTATTTCTGTGGAATCTGAGAACAGATATTTCGGATCCTATTGAAGACTACAGGGCCAAAGGAAATATCCTCCGATAACAAAGAGAAAGAAGCTTTCTGAGAAACTTCTTTGTGTTCTGTGAAATCATCTCACAGAGTTACAGCTTTCCCCTCAAGAAGCCTTTCGCTAAGACAGTTCTTGTGGAATTGGCAAAGTGATATTTGGAAGCCCATACAGGGCTATGGTGAAAAAGGAAATATCCTCAGATGAAATCTGGAAAGAAGCTTTCTGAGAAACTGCTGAGTGTTCTGTTAATTCATCTCACAGAGTTACATCTGTATTTCGTGGATCTCTTTGCTAGACTTATTTCTGTGGAATCTGAGAACAGATATTTCGGATCCCTTTGAAGACTATAGGGCCAAAGGAAATAATCTCCGATAACAAAGAGAAAGAAGCTTTCTGAGAAACTTCTTTGTGTTCTGTGAAATCATCTCACAGAGTTACAGCTTTCCCCTCAAGAAGCCTTTCGCTAAGACAGTTCTTGTGGAATTGGCAAAGAGATATTTGGAAGCCCTTAGAGGGCTATGGTGAAAAGGGAAATATCCTCACATGAAATTTGGAAAGAAGCTTTCTGAGAAACTGCTTAGTGGTCTGTTAATTCATCTCACAGAGTTACATCTGTATTTCGTGGATCTCTTTGCTAGACTTATTTCTGTGGAATCTGAGAACAGATATTTCCAATCCCTTTGAAGACTATGGGGCCAAAGGAAATATCCTCCGATAACAAAGAGAAAGAAGCTTTCTGAGAAACTTCTTTGTGTTCTGTGAAATCATCTCACAGAGTTACAGCTTTCCCCTCAAGAAGCCTTTCGCTAAGACAGTTCTTGTGGAATTGGCAAAGTGATATTTGGAAGCCCATAGAGGGCTATGGTGAAAAAGGAAATATCCTCAGATGAAATCTGGAAAGAAGCTTTCTGAGAAACTGCTTAGTGTTCTTTTAATTCATCTCACAGAGTTACATCTGTATTTCGTGGATCTCTTTGCTAGCCTTATTTCTTTGGAACCTGAGAACAGATATTTCGGATCCCATTGAAGACTATAGGGCCAAAGGAAATATCCTCAGATAACAAAGAGAAAGAAGCTTTCTGAGAAACTTCTTTGTGTTCTGTGAAATCATGTCACAGAGTTACAGCTTTCCCCTCAAGAAGCCTTTCGCTAAGACAGTTCTTGTGGAATTGGCAAAGTGATATTTGGAAGCCCATAGAGGGCTATGGTGAAAAAGGAAATATCCTCAGATGAAATCTGGAAGAAGCTTTCTGAGAAACTGCTTAGTGTTGTGTTAATTCATCTCACAGAGTTACATCTGTATTTCGTGGATATCTTTGCTAGCCTTATTTCTGCGGAATCTGAGAACAGATATTTCGGATCCCATTGAAGCCAATAGGGCCAAAGGAAATAATCTCCGATAACAAAGAGAAAGAAGCTTTCTGAGAAACTTCTTTGTGTTCTGTGAAATCATCTCACAGAGTTACCACTTTCCCCTCAGGAAGCCTTTCGCTAAGACAGTTCTTGTGGAATTGGCAAAGTGATATTTGGTAGCCCATAGATGGCTATGGTGAAAAAGGAAATATCCTCAGATGAAATCTGGAAGAAGTTTTCTGAGAAACTGCTTAGTGTTCTGTTAATTCATCTCACAGAGTTACATCTGTATTTCGTGGATCTCTTTGCTAGCCTTATTTCTGTGGAATGAGAACAGATATTTCGGATCCCATTGAAGTCTATAGGGCCAAAGGAAATATCCTCCGATAACAAAGAGAAAGAAGCTTTCTGAGAAACTTCTTTGTGTTCTGTGAAATCATCTCACAGAGTTACAGCTTTCCCCTCAAGAAGCCTTTCGCAAAGACAGTTCTTGTGGAATTGGCAAAGTGATATTTGGAAGCCCTTAGAGGGCTATGGTGAAAAAGGAAATATCCTCAGATGAAATCTGGAAAGAAGCTTTCTGAGAAACTGCTTAGTGTTCTGTTAATTCCTCTCACAGAGTTACATCTGTATTTCGTGGATCTCTTTGCTAGCCTTATTTCTGTGGAATCTGAGAACAGATATTTCGGATCCCATTGAAGACTATAGGGCCAAAGGAAATATCCTCCGATAAGAAAGAGAAAGAAGCTTTCTGAGAAACTTCTTTGTGTTCTGTGAAATCATCTCACAGAGTTACAGCTTTCCCCTCAAGAAGCCTTTCGCTAAGACAGTTCTTGTGGAAATGGCAAAGTGATATTTGGAAGCCCATAGATGGTTATGTTGAAAAAGGAAATATCCTCAGATGAAATCTGGAAGAAGCTTTCTGAGAAACTGCTTAGTGTTCTGTTAATTCATCTCACAGAGTTACATCTGTATTTCGTGGATCTCTTTGCTAGCCTTATTTCTGTGGAATCTGAGAACAGATATTTCGGATCCCTTTGAAGACTATAGGGCAAAAGGAAATATCCTCCGATAACAAAGAGAAAGAAGCTTTCTGAGAAACTTCTTTGTGTTCTGTGAAATCATCTCACAGAGTTACAGCTTTCCCCTCAAGAAGCCTTTCGCTAAGACAGTTCTTGTGGAATTGGCAAAGTGATATTTGGAAGCCCATATAGGGCTATGGTGAAAAAGGAAATATCCTCAGATGCAATCTGGAAAGAAGCTTTCTGAGATACTGCTTAGTGTTCTGTTAATTCATCTCACAGAGTTACATCTGTATTTCGTGGATCTCTTTGCTAGCCTTATTTCTGCGGAATCTGAGAACAGATATTTCGGATCCCATTGAAGCTACTAGGGCCAAAGGAAATAATCTCCGATAACAAAGGGAAGAAGCTTTCTGAGAAACTTGTTTGTGTTCTGTGAAATCATCTCACAGAGTTACCGCTTTCCCCTCAAGAAGCCTTTCGCTAAGACAGTTCTTGTGGAATTGGCAAAGTGATATTTGGAAGCCCATAGAGGGATATGGTGAAAAAGGAAATATCCTCAGATGAAATCTGGAAGAAGCTTTCTGAGAAACTGCTTAGTGTTCTGTTAATTCATCTCACAGAGTTATATCTGTATTTCGTGGATCTCTTTGCTAGACTTATTTCTGTGGAATCTGAGAACAGATATTTCGGATCCTATTGAAGACTATAGGGCCAAAGGAAATATCCTCCGATAACAAAGAGAAAGAAGCTTTCTGAGAAACTTGTTTGTGTTCTGTGAAATCATCTCACAGACTTACAGCTTTCCCCTCAAGAAGCCTTTCGCTAAGACAGTTCTTGTGGAATTGGCAAAGTGATATTTGGAAGCCCTTAGAGGGCTATGGTGAAAAAGGAAATATCCTCAGGTGAAATCTGGAAAGAAGCTTTCTGAGAAACTGCTTAGTGTTCTGTTAATTCATCTCACAGAGTTACATCTGTGTTTCGTGGATCTCTTTGCTAGCCTTATTTCTGTGGAATCGGAGAACAGATATTTCCGATCCCTTTGAAGACTATAGGGCCAAAGGAAATATCCTCCGATAACAAAGAGAAAGAAGCTTTCTGAGAAACTTCTTTGTGTTCTGTGAAGTCATCTCACAGAGTTACAGCTTTCCCCTCAAGAAGCCTTTCGCTAAGACAGTTCTTGTGGAATTGGCAAAGTGATATTTGGAAGCCCTTAGAGGGCTATGGTGAAAAAGGAAATATCCTCAGATGAAATCTGGAAAGAAGCTTTCTGAGAAACTGCTGAGTGTTCTGTTAATTCATCTCACAGAGTTACATCTGTATTTCGTGGATCTCTTTGCTAGCCTTATTTCTTTGGAATCTGAGAACAGATATTTCGGATTCCTATGAAGACTATAGGGGCAAAGGAAATATCCTCCGATAACAAAGAGAAAGAAGCTTTCTGAGAAACTTCTTTGTGTTCTGTGAAATCATCTCACAGAGTTACAGCTTTCCCCTCTAGAAGCCTTTTTTCTAAGACAGTTCTTGTGGAATTGGCAAAGTGATATTTGGAAGCCCATACAGGGCTATGGTGAAAAAGGAAATATCCTCAGATGAAATCTGGAAAGAAGCTTTCTGAGAAACTGCTGAGGGTTCTGTTAATTCATCTCACAGAGTTACATCTGTATTTCGTGGATCTCTTTGCTAGCCTTATTTCTATGGAATGAGAACAGATATTTCGGATCCCTTTGAAGACTATAGGGCCAAAGGAAATATCCTCCGATAACAAAGAGAAAGAAGCTTTCTGAGAAACTTCTTTGTGTTCTGTGAAATCATCTCACAGAGTTACAGCTTTACCCTCAAGAAGCCTTTCGCAAAAACAGTTCTTGTGGAATTGGCAAAGTGATATTTGGAAGCCCTTAGAGGGCTATGGTAAAAAAGGAAATATCCTCAGATGAAATCTGGAAAGAAGCTTTCTGAGAAACTGCTTAGTGTTCTTTTAATTCATCTCACAGAGTTACATCTGTATTTCGTGGATCTCTTTGCTAGCCTTATTTCTTTGGAACCTGAGAACAGATATTTCGGATCCCATTGAAGACTATAGGGCCAAAGGAAATATCCTCAGATAACAAAGAGAAAGAAGCTTTCTGAGAAACTTCTTTGTGTTCTGTGAAATCATGTCACAGAGTTACAGCTTTCCCCTCAAGAAGCCTTTCGCTAAGACAGTTCTTGTGGAATTGGCAAAGTGATATTTGGAAGCCCATAGAGGGCTATGGTGAAAAAGGAAATATCCTCAGATGAAATCTGGAAGAAGCTTTCTGAGAAACTGCTTAGTGTTGTGTTAATTCATCTCACAGAGTTACATCTGTATTTCGTGGATATCTTTGCTAGCCTTATTTCTGCGGAATCTGAGAACAGATATTTCGGATCCCATTGAAGCCAATAGGGCCAAAGGAAATAATCTCCGATAACAAAGAGAAAGAAGCTTTCTGAGAAACTTCTTTGTGTTCTGTGAAATCATCTCACAGAGTTACCACTTTCCCCTCAAGAAGCCTTTCGCTAAGACAGTTCTTGTGGAATTGGCAAAGTGATATTTGGTAGCCCATAGATGGCTATGGTGAAAAAGGAAATATCCTCAGATGAAATCTGGAAGAAGTTTTCTGAGAAACTGCTTAGTGTTCTGTTAATTCATCTCACAGAGTTACATCTGTATTTCGTGGATCTCTTTGCTAGCCTTATTTCTGTGGAATGAGAACAGATATTTCGGATCCCATTGAAGACTATAGGGCCAAAGGAAATATCCTCCGATAACAAAGAGAAAGAAGCTTTCTGAGAAACTTCTTTGTGTTCTGTGAAATCATCTCACAGAGTTACAGCTTTCCCCTCAAGAAGCCTTTCGCAAAGACAGTTCTTGTGGAATTGGCAAAGTGATATTTGGAAGCCCTTAGAGGGCTATGGTGAAAAAGGAAATATCCTCAGATGAAATCTGGAAAGAAGCTTTCTGAGAAACTGCTTAGTGTTCTGTTAATTCCTCTCACAGAGTTACATCTGTATTTCGTGGATCTCTTTGCTAGCCTTATTTCTGTGGAATCTGAGAACAGATATTTCGGATCCCATTGAAGACTATAGGGCCAAAGGAAATATCCTCCGATAAGAAAGAGAAAGAAGCTTTCTGAGAAACTTCTTTGTGTTCTGTGAAATCATCTCACAGAGTTACAGCTTTCCCCTCAAGAAGCCTTTCGCTAAGACAGTTCTTGTGGAAATGGCAAAGTGATATTTGGAAGCCCATAGATGGTTATGGTGAAAAAGGAAATATCCTCAGATGAAATCTGGAAGAAGCTTTCTGAGAAACTGCTTAGTGTTCTGTTAATTCATCTCACAGAGTTACATCTGTATTTCGTGGATCTCTTTGCTAGCCTTATTTCTGTGGAATCTGAGAACAGATATTTCGGATCCCTTTGAAGACTATAGGGCAAAAGGAAATATCCTCCGATAACAAAGAGAAAGAAGCTTTCTGAGAAACTTCTTTGTGTTCTGTGAAATCATCTCACAGAGTTACAGCTTTCCCCTCAAGAAGCCTTTCGCTAAGACAGTTCTTGTGGAATTGGCAAAGTGATATTTGGAAGCCCATATAGGGCTATGGTGAAAAAGGAAATATCCTCAGATGAAATCTGGAAAGAAGCTTTCTGAGATACTGCTTAGTGTTCTGTTAATTCATCTCACAGAGTTACATCTGTATTTCGTGGATCTCTTTGCTAGCCTTATTTCTGCGGAATCTGAGAACAGATATTTCGGATCCCATTGAAGCTACTAGGGCCAAAGGAAATAATCTCCGATAACAAAGGGAAGAAGCTTTCTGAGAAACTTGTTTGTGTTCTGTGAAATCATCTCACAGAGTTACCGCTTTCCCCTCAAGAAGCCTTTCGCTAAGACAGTTCTTGTGGAATTGGCAAAGTGATATTTGGAAGCCCATAGAGGGATATGGTGAAAAAGGAAATATCCTCAGATGAAATCTGGAAGAAGCTTTCTGAGAAACTGCTTAGTGTTCTGTTAATTCATCTCACAGAGTTATATCTGTATTTCGTGGATCTCTTTGCTAGACTTATTTCTGTGGAATCTGAGAACAGATATTTCGGATCCTATTGAAGACTATAGGGGCAAAGGAAATATCCTCCGATAACAAAGAGAAAGAAGCTTTCTGAGAAACTTGTTTGTGTTCTGTGAAATCATCTCACAGACTTACAGCTTTCCCCTCAAGAAGCCTTTCGCTAAGACAGTTCTTGTGGAATTGGCAAAGTGATATTTGGAAGCCCTTAGAGGGCTATGGTGAAAAAGGAAATATCCTCAGGTGAAATCTGGAAAGAAGCTTTCTGAGAAACTGCTTAGTGTTCTGTTAATTCATCTCACAGAGTTACATCTGTGTTTCGTGGATCTCTTTGCTAGCCTTATTTCTGTGGAATCGGAGAACAGATATTTCCGATCCCTTTGAAGACTATAGGGCCAAAGGAAATATCCTCCGATAACAAAGAGAAAGAAGCTTTCTGAGAAACTTCTTTGTGTTCTGTGAAGTCATCTCACAGAGTTACAGCTTTCCCCTCAAGAAGCCTTTCGCTAAGACAGTTCTTGTGGAATTGGCAAAGTGATATTTGGAAGCCCTTAGAGGGCTATGGTGAAAAAGGAAATATCCTCAGATGAAATCTGGAAAGAAGCTTTCTGAGAAACTGCTGAGTGTTCTGTTAATTCATCTCACAGAGTTACATCTGTATTTCGTGGATCTCTTTGCTAGCCTTATTTCTGTGGAATCTGAGAACAGATATTTCGGATTCCTATGAAGACTATAGGGGCAAAGGAAATATCCTCCGATAACAAAGAGAAAGAAGCTTTCTGAGAAACTTCTTTGTGTTCTGTGAAATCATCTCACAGAGTTACAGCTTTCCCCTCTAGAAGCCTTTTTTCTAAGACAGTTCTTGTGGAATTGGCAAAGTGATATTTGGAAGCCCATACAGGGCTATGGTGAAAAAGGAAATATCCTCAGATGAAATCTGGAAAGAAGCTTTCTGAGAAACTGCTGAGGGTTCTGTTAATTCATCTCACAGAGTTACATCTGTATTTCGTGGATCTCTTTGCTAGCCTTATTTCTATGGAATGAGAACAGATATTTCGGATCCCTTTGAAGACTATAGGGCCAAAGGAAATATCCTCCGATAACAAAGAGAAAGAAGCTTTCTGAGAAACTTCTTTGTGTTCTGTGAAATCATCTCACAGAGTTACAGCTTTACCCTCAAGAAGCCTTTCGCAAAAACAGTTCTTGTGGAATTGGCAAAGTGATATTTGGAAGCCCTTAGAGGGCTATGGTAAAAAAGGAAATATCCTCAGATGAAATCTGGAAAGAAGCTTTCTGAGAAACTGCTTAGTGTTCTGTTAAGTCATCTCACAGAGTTACATCTGTGTTTCGTGGATCTCTTTGCTAGCCTTATTTTTGTGGAATCTGAGAACAGATATTTCGGATCCCATTGACGGCTGTAGGGCCAAAGGAAATATCCTCCGATAACAAAGAGAAAGAAGCTTTCTGAGAAACTTCTTTGTGTTCTGTGAAATCATCTCACAGAGTTACAGCTTTCCCCTCAAGAAGCCTTTAGCTAAGACAGTTCTTGTGGAATTGGCAAAGTGATATTTGGTAGCCCATAGATGGCTATGGTGAAAAAGGAAATATCCTCAGATGAAATCTGGAAGAAGTTTTCTGAGAAACTGCTTAGTGTTCTGTTAATTCATCTCACAGAGTTACATCTGTATTTCGTGGATCTCTTTGCTAGACTTATTTCTGTGGAATCTGAGAACAGATATTTCGGATCCTATTGAAGACTATAGGGCCAAAGGAAATATCCTCCGATAACAAAGAGAAAGAAGCTTTCTGAGAAACTTCTTTGTGTTCTGTGAAATCATCTCACAGAGTTACAGCTTTCCCCTCAAGAAGCCTTTCGCTAAGACAGTTCTTGTGGAATTGGCAAAGTGATATTTGGAAGCCCATACAGGGCTATGGTGAAAAAGGAAATATCCTCAGATGAAATCTGGAAAGAAGCTTTCTGAGAAACTGCTGAGTGTTCTGTTAATTCATCTCACAGAGTTACATCTGTATTTCGTGGATCTCTTTGCTAGCCTTATTTCTGTGTAATGAGAACAGATATTTCGGATCCCATTTAATACTATATGGCCAAAGGAAATATCCTCCGATAACAAAGAGAAAGAAGCTTTCTGAGAAACTTCTTTGTGTTCTGTGAAATCATCTCACAGAGTTACAGCTTTCCCTTCAAGAAGCCTTTCGCAAAGACAGTTCTTGTGGAATTGGCAAAGTGATATTTGGAAGCCCTTAGAGGGCTATGGTGAAAAAGGAAATATCCTCAGATGAAATCTGGAAAGAAGCTTTCTGAGAAACTGCTTAGTGTTCTGTTAATTCATCTCACAGAGTTACATCTGTATTTCGTGGATCTCTTTGCTAGCCTTATTTCTGTGGAATCTGAGAACAGATATTTCGGATCCCATTGAAGACTATAGGGCCAAAGGAAATATCCTCCGATAAGAAAGAGAAAGAAGCTTTCTGAGAAACTTCTTTGTGTTCTGTGAAATCATCTCACAGAGTTACAGCTTTCCCCTCAAGAAGCCTTTCGCTAAGACAGTTCTTGTGGAAATGGCAAAGTGATATTTGGAAGCCCTTAAAGGGCTATGGTGAAAAAGGAAATATCCTCAGATGAAATCTGGAAAGAAGCTTTCTGAGAAACTGCTTAGTGTTCTGTTAATTCATCTCACAGAGTTACATCTGTATTTCGTGGATCTCTTTGCTAGAGTTATTTCTGTGGAATCTGAGAACAGATATTTCGGATCCCTTTGAAGACTATAGGGCCAAAGGAAATAATCTCCGATAACAAACAGAAAGAAGCTTTCTGAGAAACTTCTTTGTGTTCTGTGAAATCATCTCACAGAGTTACAGCTTTCCCCTCAAGAAGCCTTTCGCTAAGACAGTTCTTGTGGAATTGGCAAAGAGATATTTGGAAGCCCTTAGAGGTCTATGGTGAAAAGGGAAATATCCCCAGATGAAATCTGGAAAGAAGCTTTCTGTGAAACTGCTTAGTGTTCTGTTAATTCATCTCACAGAGTTACATCTGTATTTCGTGTATCTCTTTGCTAGCCTTATTTCTGTGGAATCTGAGAACAGATATTTCGGATCTCATTGAAGACTATAGGGACAAAGGAAATATCCTCCGATAACAAAGAGAAAGAATCTTTCTGAGAAACTTCTTTGTGTTCTGTGAAATCATCTCACACAGTTACAGCTTTCCCCTCAAGAAGCCTTTCGCTAAGACAGTTCTCATGGAATTGGCAAAGTGATATTTGGAAGCCCATAGATGGCTATGGTGAAAAACGAAATATCCTCAGATGAAATCTGGAAAGAAGCTTTCTGAGAAACCGCTTAGTGTTCTGTTAATTCATCTCACAGAGTTACATCTGTATTTCGTGGATCTCTTTGCTAGCCTTATTTCTGTGGAATCTGAGAACAGATATTTCGGATCCCATTGAAGACTATAGGGCCAAAGGAAATATCCTCCGATAACAAAGAGAAAGAAGCTTACTGAGAAACTTCTTTGTGTTCTGTGAAATCATCTCACAGAGTTACAGCTTTCCCCTCAAGAAGCCTTTCGCTAAGACAGTTCTTGTGGAATTGGCAAAGTGATATTTGGAAGCCCATAGAGGGCTATGGTGAAAAAGGAAATATCCTCAGATGAAATCTGGAAAGAAGCTTTCTGAGAAACTGCTTAGTGTTCTGTTAATTCATCTCACAGAGTTACATCTGTATTTCGTGGATCTCTTTGCTAGCCTTATTTCTGCGGAATCTGAGAACAGATATTTCGGATCCCATTGAAGCCAGTAGGGCCAAAGGAAATAATCTCCGATAACAAAGAGAAAGAAGCTTTCTGAGAAGCTTCTTTGTGTTCTGTGAAATCATCTCACAGAGTTACCGCTTTCCCCTCAAGAAGCCTTTCGCTAAGACAGTTCTTGTGGAATTGGCAAAGTGATATTTGGTAGCCCATAGATGGCTATGGTGAAAAAGGAAATATCCTCACATGAAATCTGGAAGAAGTTTTCTGAGAAACTGCTTAGTGTTCTGTTAATTCATCTCACAGAGTTAAATCTGTATTTCGTGGATCTCTTTGCTAGACTTATTTCTGTGGAATCTGAGAACAGATATTTCCAATCCCTTTGAAGACTATAGGGCCAAAGGAAATATCCTCCGATAACAAAGAGAAAGAAGCTTTCTGAGAAACTTCTTTGTGTTCTGTGAAATCATCTCACAGAGTTACAGCTTTCCCCTCAAGAAGACTTTCGTTAAGACAGTTATTGTGGAATTGGCAAAGTGATATTTGGAAGCCCATAGAGGGCTATGGTGAAAAAGGAAATATCCTCAGATGAAATCTGGAAAGAAGCTTTCTGAGAAACTGCTGAGTGTTCTGTTAATTCATCTCACAGAGTTACATCTGTATTTCGTGGATCTCTTTGCTAGCCTTATTTCTGTGGAATGAGAACAGATATTTCGGATCCCATTGAAGACTATAGGGCCAAAGGAAATATCCTCCGATAACAAAGAGAAAGAAGCTTTCTGAGAAACTTCTTTGTGTTCTGTGAAATCATCTCACAGAGTTACAGCTTTCCCCTCAAGAAGCCTTTCGCAAAGACAGTTCTTGTGGAATTGGCAAAGTGATATTTGGAAGCCCTTAGAGGGCTATGGTGAAAAAGGAAATATCCTCAGATGAAATCTGGAAAGAAGCTTTCTGAGAAACTGCTGAGTGTTCTGTTAATTCATCTCACAGAGTTACATCTGTATTTCGTGGATCTCTTTGTTAGCCTTATTTCTGTGGAATCTGAGAACAGATATTTCGGATCCCATTGAAGACTATAGGGCCAAAGGAAATATCCTCCGATAACAAAGAGAAAGAAGCTTTCTGAGAAACTTCTTTGTGTTCTGTGAAATCATCTCACAGAGTTACAGCTTTCCCCTCAAGAAGCCTTTCGCTAAGACAGTTCTTGTGGAAATGGCAAAGTGATATTTGGAAGCCCATAGAGGGCTATGGTGAAAAAGGAAATATCCTCAGATGAAATCTGGAAAGAAGCTTTCTGAGAAACTGCTTAGTGTTCTGTTAATTCATCTCACAGAGTTACATCTGTATTTCGTGGATCTCTTTGCTAGACTTATTTCTGTGGAATCTGAGAACAGATATTTCGGATCCCTTTGAAGACTATAGGGCCAAAGGAAATAATCTCCGATAACAAACAGAAAGAAGCTTTCTGAGAAACTTCTTTGTGTTCTGTGAAATCATCTCACAGAGTTACAGCTTTCCCCTCAAGAAGCCTTTCGCTAAGACAGTTCTTGTGGAATTGGCAAAGAGATATTTGGAAGCCCTTAGAGGTCTATGGTGAAAAGGGAAATATCCTCAGATGAAATCTGGAAAGAAGCTTTCTGAGAAACTGCTTAGTGGTCTGTTAATTGATCTCACAGAGTTACATCTGTATTTCTTGGATCTCTTTGCTTGCCTTATTTCTGTGGAATCTGAGAACAGATATTTCCAATCCCTTTGAAGACTATGGGGCCAAAGGAAATATCCTTCGATAACAAAGAGAAAGAAGCTTTCTGAGAAACTTCTTTGTGTTCTGTGAAATCATCTCACAGAGTTACAGCTTTCCCCTCAAGAAGCCTTTCGCTAAGACAGTTCTTGTGGAATTGGCAAAGTGATATTTGGAAGCCCATAGATGGCTATGGTGAAAAAGGAAATATCCTCAGATGAAATCTGGAAAGAAGCTTTCTGAGAAACTTCTGAGTGTTCTGTTAATTCATCTCACAGAGTTACATCTATATTTCGTGGATCTCTTTGCTAGCCTTATTTCTGTGGAATCTGAGAACAGATATTTCGGATCCCATTGAAGACTATAGGGCCAAAGGAAATATCCTCCGATAACAAAGAGAAAGAAGCTTTCTGAGAAACTTCTTTGTGTTCTGTGAAATCATCTCACAGAGTTACAGCTTTCCCCTCAAGAAGCCTTTCGCTAAGACAGTTCTTGTGGAATTGGCAAAGTGATATTTGGAAGCCCTTAGAGGGATATGGTGAAAAAGGAAATATCCTCAGATGAAATCTGGAAAGAAGCTTTCTGTGAAACTGCTTAGTGTTCTGTTAATTCATCTCACAGAGTTACATCTGTATTTCGTGGATCTCTTTGATAGCCTTATTTCTGTGGAATCTGAGAACAGATATTTCGGATCCCATTGAAGACTATAGGGCCAAAGGAAATATCCTCCGATAACAAAGAGAAAGAATCTTTCTGAGAAACTTCTTTGTGTTCTGTGAAATCATCTCACAGAGTTACAGCTTTCCCCTCAAGAAGCCTTTCGCTAAGACAGTTCTCATGGAATTGGCAAAGTGATATTTGGAAGCCCATAGAGGGCTATGGTGAAAAAGGAAATATCCTCAGATGAAATCTGGAAAGAAGCTTTCTGAGAACTGCTTAGTGTTCTGTTAATTCATCTCACAGAGTTACATCTGTATTTCGTGGATCTCTTTGCTAGCCTTAGTTCTGTGGAATGAGAGAACAGATATTTCGGATCCTATTGAAGACTACAGGGCCAAAGGAAATATCCTCCGATAACAAAGAGAAAGAAGCTTTCTGAGAAACTTCTTTGTGTTCTGTGAAATCATCTCACAGAGTTACAGCTTTCCCCTCATGAAGCCTTTCGCTAAGACAGTTCTTGTGGAATTGGCAAAGTGATATTTGGAAGCCCATACAGGGCTATGGTGAAAAAGGAAATATCCTCAGATGAAATCTGGAAAGAAGCTTTCTGAGAAACTGCTGAGTGTTCTGTTAATTCATCTCACAGAGTTACATCTGTATTTCGTGGATCTCTTTGCTAGACTTATTTCTGTGGAATCTGAGAACAGATATTTCGGATCCCTTTGAAGACTATAGGGCCAAAGGAAATAATCTCCGATAACAAACAGAAAGAAGCTTTCTGAGAAACTTCTTTGTGTTCTGTGAAATCATCTCACAGAGTTACAGCTTTCCCCTCAAGAAGCCTTTCGCTAAGACAGTTCTTGTGGAATTGGCAAAGAGATATTTGGGAGCCCTTAGAGGGCTATGGTGAAAAGGGAAATATCCTCAGATGAAATTTGGAAAGAAGCTTTCTGAGAAACTGCTTAGTGTTCTGTTAATTCATCTCACACAGTTACATCTGTATTTCGTGGATCTCTTTGCTAGCCTTATTTCTGTGGAATCTGAGAACAGATATTTCCAATCCCTTTGAAGACTATGGGGCCAAAGGAAATATCCTCCGATAAGAAAGAGAAAGAAGCTTTCTGAGAAACTTCTTTGTGTTCTGTGAAATCATCTCACAGAGTTACAGCTTTCCCCTCAAGAAGCCTTTCGCTAAGACAGTTCTTGTGGAATTGGCAAAGTGATATTTGGAAGCCCATAGAGGGCTATGGTGAAAAAGGAAATATCCTCAGATGAAATCTGGAAAGAAGCTTTCTGTGAAACTGCTTAGTGTTCTGTTAATTCATCTCACAGAGTTACATCTGTATTTCGTGGATCTCTTTGCTAGCCTTATTTCTGTGGAATCTGAGAACAGATATTTCGGATCTCATTGAAGACTATAGGGCCAAAGGAAATATCCTCCGATAACAAAGAGAAAGAATCTTTCTGAGAAACTTCTTTGTGTTCTGTGAAATCATCTCACACAGTTACAGCTTTCCCCTCAAGAAGCCTTTCGCTAAGACAGTTCTCATGGAATTGGCAAAGTGATATTTGGAAGCCCATAGAGGGCTATGGTGAAAAAGGAAATATCCTCAGATGAAATCTGCAAAGAAGATTACTGAGAAACTGCTTAGTGTTCTGTTAATTCATCTCACAGAGTTACATCTGTATTTCGTGGATCTCTTTGCTAGCCTTATTTCTGTGGAATCTGAGAACAGATATTTCGGATCCCATTGAAGACTATAGGGCCAAAGGAAATATCCTCCGATAACAAAGAGAAAGAAGCTTACTGAGAAACTTCTTTGTGTTCTGTGAAATCATCTCACAGAGTTACAGCTTTCCCCTCAAGAAGACTTTCGCTAAGACAGTTCTTGTGGAATTGGCAAAGTGATATTTGGAAGCCCTTAGAGGGCTATGGTTGATAAAGGAAATATCCTCAGATGAAATCTGGAAAGAAGCTTTCTGAGAAACTGCTTAGTGTTCTTTTAATTCATCTCACAGAGTTACATCTGTATTTCGTGTATCTCTTTGCTAGCCTTATTTCTTTGGAACCTGAGAACAGATATTTCGGATCCCATTGAAGACTATAGGGCCAAAGGAAATATCCTCAGATAACAAAGAGAAAGAAGCTTTCTGAGAAACTTCTTTGTGTTCTGTGAAATCATCTCACAGAGTTACAGCTTTCCCCTCAAGAAGCCTTTCGCTAAGACAGTTCTTGTGGAATTGGCAAAGTGATATTTGGAAGCCCATAGAGGGCTATGGTGAAAAAGGTAATATCCTCAGATGAAATCTGGAAAGAAGCTTTCTGAGAAACTGCTTAGTGTTGTGTTAATTCATCTCACAGAGTTACATCTGTATTTCGTGAATCTCTTTGCTAGCCTTATTTCTGCGGAATCTGAGAACAGATATTTCGGATCCCATTGGAGCCAATAGGGCCAAAGGAAATAATCTCCGATAACAAAGAGAAAGAAGCTTTCTGAGAAACTTCTTTGTGTTCTGTGAAATCATCTCACAGAGTTACCACTTTCCCCTCAAGAAGCCTTTCGCTAAGACAGTTCTTGTGGAATTGGCAAAGTGATATTTGGTAGCCCATAGATGGCTATGGTGAAAAAGGAAATATCCTCAGATGAAATCTGGAAGAAGTTTTCTGAGAAACTGCTTAGTGTTCTGTTAATTCATCTCACAGAGTTACATCTGTATTTCGTGGATCTCTTTGCTAGACTTATTTCTGTGGAATCTGAGAACAGATATTTCGGATCCTATTGAAGACTATAGGGCCAAAGGAAATATCCTCCGATAACAAAGAGAAAGAAGCTTTCTGAGAAACTTCTTTGTGTTCTGTGAAATCATCTCACAGAGTTACAGCTTTCCCCTCAAGAAGCCTTTCGCTAAGACAGTTCTTGTGGAATTGGCAAAGTGATATTTGGAAGCCCATACAGGGCTATGGTGAAAAAGGAAATATCCTCAGATGAAATCTGGAAAGAAGCTTTCTGAGAAACTGCTGACTGTTCTGTTAATTCATCTCACAGAGTTACATCTGTATTTCGTGGATCTCTTTGCTAGCCTTATTTCTGTGGAATGAGAACAGATATTTCGGATCCCATTGAAGACTATAGGGCCAAAGGAAATATCCTCCGATAACAAAGAGAAAGAAGCTTTCTGAGAAACTTCTTTGTGTTCTCTGAAATCATCTCACAGAGTTACAGCTTTCCCCTCAAGAAGCCTTTCGCAAAGACAGTTCTTGTGGAATTGGCAAAGTGATATTTGGAAGCCCTTAGAGGGCTATGGTGAAAAAGGAAATATCCTCAGATGAAATCTGGAAAGAAGCTTTCTGAGAAACTGCTTAGTGTTCTGTTAATTCCTCTCACAGAGTTACATCTGTATTTCGTGGATCTCTTTGCTAGCCTTATTTCTGTGGAATCTGAGAACAGATATTTCGGATCCCATTGAAGACTATAGGGCCAAAGGAAATATCCTCCGATAACAAAGAGAAAGAAGCTTTCTGAGAAACTTCTTTGTGTTCTGTGAAATCATCTCACAGAGTTACAGCTTTCCCCTCAAGAAGCCTTTCGCAAAGACAGTTCTTGTGGAATTGGCAAAGTGATATTTGGAAGCCCTTAGAGGGCTATGGTGAAAAAGGAAATATCCTCAGATGAAATCTGGAAAGAAGCTTTCTGAGAAACTGCTTAGTGTTCTGTTAATTCCTCTCACAGAGTTACATCTGTATTTCGTGGATCTCTTTGCTAGCCTTATTTCTGTGTAATGAGAACAGATATTTCGGATCCCATTTAAGACTATATGGCCAAAGGAAATATCCTCCGATAACAAAGAGAAAGAAGCTTTCTGAGAAACTTCTTTGTGTTCTGTGAAATCATCTCACAGAGTTACAGCTTTCCCTTCAAGAAGCCTTTCGCAAAGACAGTTCTTGTGGAATTGGCAAAGTGATATTTGGAAGCCCTTAGAGGGCTATGGTGAAAAAGGAAATATCCTCAGATGAAATCTGGAAAGAAGCTTTCTGAGAAACTGCTTAGTGTTCTGTTAATTCATCTCACAGAGTTACATCTGTATTTCGTGGATCTCTTTGCTAGCCTTATTTCTGTGGAATCTGAGAACAGATATTTCGGATCCCATTGAAGACTATAGGGCCAAAGGAAATATCCTCCGATAAGAAAGAGAAAGAAGCTTTCTGAGAAACTTCTTTGTGTTCTGTGAAATCATCTCACAGAGTTACAGCTTTCCCCTCAAGAAGCCTTTCGCTAAGACAGTTCTTGTGGAAATGGCAAAGTGATATTTGGAAGCCCTTAGAGGGCTATGGTGAAAAAGGAAATATCCTCAGATGAAATCTGGAAAGAAGCTTTCTGAGAAACTGCTTAGTGTTCTGTTAATTCATCTCACAGAGTTACATCTGTATTTCGTGGATCTCTTTGCTAGAGTTATTTCTGTGGAATCTGAGAACAGATATTTCGGATCCCTTTGAAGACTATAGGGCCAAAGGAAATAATCTCCGATAACAAACAGAAAGAAGCTTTCTGAGAAACTTCTTTGTGTTCTGTGAAATCATCTCACAGAGTTACAGCTTTCCCCTCAAGAAGCCTTTCGCTAAGACAGTTCTTGTGGAATTGGCAAAGAGATATTTGGAAGCCCTTAGAGGTCTATGGTGAAAAGGGAAATATCCCCAGATGAAATCTGGAAAGAAGCTTTCTGTGAAACTGCTTAGTGTTCTGTTAATTCATCTCACAGAGTTACATCTGTATTTCGTGTATCTCTTTGCTAGCCTTATTTCTGTGGAATCTGAGAACAGATATTTCGGATCTCATTGAAGACTATAGGGACAAAGGAAATATCCTCCGATAACAAAGAGAAAGAATCTTTCTGAGAAACTTCTTTGTGTTCTGTGAAATCATCTCACACAGTTACAGCTTTCCCCTCAAGAAGCCTTTCGCTAAGACAGTTCTCATGGAATTGGCAAAGTGATATTTGGAAGCCCATAGATGGCTATGGTGAAAAACGAAATATCCTCAGATGAAATCTGGAAAGAAGCTTTCTGAGAAACTGCTTAGTGTTCTGTTAATTCATCTCACAGAGTTACATCTGTATTTCGTGGATCTCTTTCCTAGCCTTATTTCTGTGGAATCTGAGAACAGATATTTCGGATCCCATTGAAGACTATAGGGCCAAAGGAAATATCCTCTGATAACAAAGAGAAAGAAGCTTACTGAGAAACTTCTTTGTGTTCTGTGAAATCATCTCACAGAGTTACAGCTTTCCCCTCAAGAAGCCTTTCGCTAAGACAGTTCTTGTGGAATTGGCAAAGTGATATTTGGAAGCCCATAGAGGGCTATGGTGAAAAAGGAAATATCCTCAGATGAAATCTGGAAAGAAGCTTTCTGAGAAACTGCTTAGTGTTCTGTTAATTCATCTCACAGAGTTACATCTGTATTTCGTGGATCTCTTTGCTAGCCTTATTTCTTTGGAATCTGAGAACAGATATTTCGGATCCCATTGAAGCCAATAGGGCCAAAGGAAATATCCTCAGATAACAAAGAGAAAGAAACTTTCTGAGAAACTTCTTTGTGTTCTGTGAAAACATCTCACAGAGTTACAGCTTTCCCCTCAAGAAGCCTTTCGCTAAGACAGTTCTTGTGGAATTGGCAAAGCGATATTTGGAAGCCCATAGAGGGCTATGGTGAAAAAGGAAATATCCTCAGATGAAATCTGGAAAGAAGCTTTCTGAGAAACTGCTTAGTTTTCTGTTAATTCATCTCACAGAGTTACATCTGTATTTCGTGGATCTCTTTGCTAGCCTTATTTCTGTGGAATCTGAGAACAGATATTTCGGATCCCTTTGAAGACTATAGGGCCAAAGGAAATATCCTCCCATAAGAAAGAGAAAGAAGCTTTCTGAGAAACATCTTTGTGTTCTGTGAAATCATCTCACAGAGTTACAGCTTTCCCCTCAAGAAGCCTTCCGCTAAGACAGTTCTTGTGGAATTGGCAAAGTGATATTTGGAAGCCCATAGAGGGCTATGGTGAAAAAGGAAATATCCTCAGATGAAATCTGGAAAGAAGCTTTCTGAGAAACTGCTTAGTGTTCTCTTAATTCATATCACAGAGTTACATCTGTATTTCGTGGATCTCTTTGCTAGCCTTATTTCTGCGGAATCTGAGAACAGATATTTCGGATCCCATTGAAGCCAGTAGGGCCAAAGGAAATAATCTCCGATAACAAAGAGAAAGAAGCTTTCTGAGAAGCTTCTTTGTGTTCTGTGAAATCATCTCACAGAGTTACCGCTTTCCCCTCAAGAAGCCTTTCGCTAAGACAGTTCTTGTGGAATTGGCAAAGTGATATTTGGTAGCCCATAGATGGCTATGGTGAAAAAGGAAATATCCTCACATGAAATCTGGAAGAAGTTTTCTGAGAAACTGCTTAGTGTTCTGTTAATTCATCTCACAGAGTTAAATCTGTATTTCGTGGATCTCTTTGCTAGACTTATTTCTGTGGAATCTGAGAACAGATATTTCCAATCCCTTTGAAGACTATAGGGCCAAAGGAAATATCCTCCGATAACAAAGAGAAAGAAGCTTTCTGAGAAACTTCTTTGTGTTCTGTGAAATCATCTCACAGAGTTACAGCTTTCCCCTCAAGAAGACTTTCGTTAAGACAGTTATTGTGGAATTGGCAAAGTGATATTTGGAAGCCCATAGAGGGCTATGGTGAAAAAGGAAATATCCTCAGATGAAATCTGGAAAGAAGCTTTCTGACAAACTGCTTAGTGTTCTGTTAATTCATCTCACAGAGTTACATCTGTATTTCGTGGATCTCTTTGCTAGCCTTATTTCTGTGGAATGAGAACAGATATTTCGGATCCCATTGAAGACTATAGGGCCAAAGGAAATATCCTCCGATAACAAAGAGAAAGAAGCTTTCTGAGAAACTTCTTTGTGTTCTGTGAAATCATCTCACAGAGTTACAGCTTTCCCCTCAAGAAGCCTTTCGCAAAGACAGTTCTTGTGGAATTGGCAAAGTGATATTTGGAAGCCCTTAGAGGGCTATGGTGAAAAAGGAAATATCCTCAGATGAAATCTGGAAAGAAGCTTTCTGAGAAACTGCTGAGTGTTCTGTTAATTCATCTCACAGAGTTACATCTGTATTTCGTGGATCTCTTTGCTAGCCTTATTTCTGTGGAATCTGAGAACAGATATTTCGGATCCCATTGAAGACTATAGGGCCAAAGGAAATATCCTCCGATAACAAAGAGAAAGAAGCTTTCTGAGAAACTTCTTTGTGTTCTGTGAAATCATCTCACAGAGTTACAGCTTTCCCCTCAAGAAGCCTTTCGCTAAGACAGTTCTTGTGGAAATGGCAAAGTGATATTTGGAAGCCCATAGAGGGCTATGGTGAAAAAGGAAATATCCTCAGATGAAATCTGGAAAGAAGCTTTCTGAGAAACTGCTTAGTGTTCTGTTAATTCATCTCACAGAGTTACATCTGTATTTCGTGGATCTCTTTGCTAGACTTATTTCTGTGGAAACTGAGAACAGATATTTCGGATCCCTTTGAAGACTATAGGGCCAAAGGAAATAATCTCCGATAACAAACAGAAAGAAGCTTTCTGAGAAACTTCTTTGTGTTCTGTGAAATCATCTCACAGAGTTACAGCTTTCCCCTCAAGAAGCCTTTCGCTAAGACAGTTCTTGTGGAATTGGCAAAGAGATATTTGGAAGCCCTTAGAGGTCTATGGTGAAAAGGGAAATATCCTCAGATGAAATCTGGAAAGAAGCTTTCTGAGAAACTGCTTAGTGGTCTGTTAATTGATCTCACAGAGTTACATCTGTATTTCTTGGATCTCTTTGCTTGCCTTATTTCTGTGGAATCTGAGAACAGATATTTCCAATCCCTTTGAAGACTATGGGGCCAAAGGAAATATCCTTCGATAACAAAGAGAAAGAAGCTTTCTGAGAAACTTCTTTGTGTTCTGTGAAATCATCTCACAGAGTTACAGCTTTCCCCTCAAGAAGCCTTTCGCTAAGACAGTTCTTGTGGAATTGGCAAAGTGATATTTGGAAGCCCATAGATGGCTATGGTGAAAAAGGAAATATCCTCAGATGAAATCTGGAAAGAAGCTTTCTGAGAAACTTCTGAGTGTTCTGTTAATTCATCTCACAGAGTTACATCTATATTTCGTGGATCTCTTTGCTAGCCTTATTTCTGTGTAATCTGAGAACAGATATTTCGGATCCCATTGAAGACTATAGGGCCAAAGAAAATATCCTCCGATAACAAAGAGAAAGAAGCTTTCTGAGAAACTTCTTTGTGTTCTGTGAAATCATCTCACAGAGTTACAGCTTTCCCCTCAAGAAGCCTTTCGCTAAGACAGTTCTTGTGGAATTGGCAAAGTGATATTTGGAAGCCCATAGAGGGATATGGTGAAAAAGGAAATATCCTCAGATGAAATCTGGAAAGAAGCTTTCTGTGAAACTGCTTAGTGTTCTGTCAATTCATCTCACAGAGTTACATCTGTATTTCGTGGATCTCTTTGATAGCCTTATTTCTGTGGAATCTGAGAACAGATATTTCGGATCCCATTGAAGACTATAGGGCCAAAGGAAATATCCTCCGATAACAAAGAGAAAGAATCTTTCTGAGAAACTTCTTTGTGTTCTGTGAAATCATCTCACAGAGTTACAGCTTTCCCCTCAAGAAGCCTTTCGCTAAGACAGTTCTCATGGAATTGGCAAAGTGATATTTGGAAGCCCATAGAGGGCTATGGTGAAAAAGGAAATATCCTCAGATGAAATCTGGAAAGAAGCTTTCTGAGAACTGCTTAGTGTTCTGTTAATTCATCTCACAGAGTTACATCTGTATTTCGTGGATCTCTTTGCTAGCCTTAGTTCTGTGGAATCAGAGAACAGATATTTCGGATCCTATTGAAGACTACAGGGCCAAAGGAAATATCCTCCGATAACAAAGAGAAAGAAGCTTTCTGAGAAACTTCTTTGTGTTCTGTGAAATCATCTCACAGAGTTACAGCTTTCCCCTCATGAAGCCTTTCGCTAAGACAGTTCTTGTGGAATTGGCAAAGTGATATTTGGAAGCCCATACAGGGCTATGGTGAAAAAGGAAATATCCTCAGATGAAATCTGGAAAGAAGCTTTCTGAGAAACTGCTGAGTGTTCTGTTAATTCATCTCACAGAGTTACATCTGTATTTCGTGGATCTCTTTGCTAGACTTATTTCTGTGGAATCTGAGAACAGATATTTCGGATCCCTTTGAAGACTATAGGGCCAAAGGAAATAATCTCCGATAACAAACAGAAAGAAGCTTTCTGAGAAACTTCTTTGTGTTCTGTGAAATCATCTCACAGAGTTACAGCTTTCCCCTCAAGAAGCCTTTCGCTAAGACAGTTCTTGTGGAATTGGCAAAGAGATATTTGGGAGCCCTTAGAGGGCTATGGTGAAAAGGGAAATATCCTCAGATGAAATTTGGAAAGAAGCCTTCTGAGAAACTGCTTAGTGTTCTGTTAATTCATCTCACAGAGTTACATCTGTATTTCGTGGATCTCTTTGCTAGCCTTATTTCTTTGGAACCTGAGAACAGATATTTCGGATCCCATTGAAGACTATAGGGCCAAAGGAAATATCCTCAGATAACAAAGAGAAAGAAGCTTTCTGAGAAACTTCTTTGTGTTCTGTGAAATCATCTCACAGAGTTACAGCTTTCCCCTCAAGAAGCCTTTCGCTAAGACAGTTCTTGTGGAATTGGCAAAGTGATATTTGGAAGCCCATAGAGGGCTATGGTGAAAAAGGAAATATCCTCAGATGAAATCTGGAAAGAAGCTTTCTGAGAAACTGCTTAGTGTTGTGTTAATTCATCTCACAGAGTTACATCTGTATTTCGTGGATCTCTTTGCTAGCCTTATTTCTGCGGAATCTGAGAACAGATATTTCGGATCCCATTGGAGCCAATAGGGCCAAAGGAAATAATCTCCGATAACAAAGAGAAAGAAGCTTTCTGAGAAACTTCTTTGTGTTCTGTGAAATCATCTCACAGAGTTACCACTTTCCCCTCAAGAAGCCTTTCGCTAAGACAGTTCTTGTGGAATTGGCAAAGTGATATTTGGTAGCCCATAGATGGCTATGGTGAAAAAGGAAATATCCTCAGATGAAATCTGGAAGAAGTTTTCTGAGAAACTGCTTAGTGTTCTGTTAATTCATCTCACAGAGTTACATCTGTATTTCGTGGATCTCTTTGCTAGACTTATTTCTGTGGAATCTGAGAACAGATATTTCGGATCCTATTGAAGACTATAGGGCCAAAGGAAATATCCTCCGATAACAAAGAGAAAGAAGCTTTCTGAGAAACTTCTTTGTGTTCTGTGAAATCATCTCACAGAGTTACAGCTTTCCCCTCAAGAAGCCTTTCGCTAAGACAGTTCTTGTGGAATTGGCAAAGTGATATTTGGAAGCCCATACAGGGCTATGGTGAAAAAGGAAATATCCTCAGATGAAATCTGGAAAGAAGCTTTCTGAGAAACTGCTGAGTGTTCTGTTAATTCATCTCACAGAGTTACATCTGTATTTCGTGGATCTCTTTGCTAGCCTTATTTCTGTGGAATGAGAACAGATATTTCGGATCCCATTGAAGACTATAGGGCCAAAGGAAATATCCTCCGATAACAAAGAGAAAGAAGCTTTCTGAGAAACTTCTTTGTGTTCTGTGAAATCATCTCACAGAGTTACAGCTTTCCCCTCAAGAAGCCTTTCGCAAAGACAGTTCTTGTGGAATTGGCAAAGTGATATTTGGAAGCCCTTAGAGGGCTATGGTGAAAAAGGAAATATCCTCAGATGAAATCTGGAAAGAAGCTTTCTGAGAAACTGCTTAGTGTTCTGTTAATTCCTCTCACAGAGTTACATCTGTATTTCGTGGATCTCTTTGCTAGCCTTATTTCTGTGGAATCTGAGAACAGATATTTCGGATCCCTTTGAAGACTATAGGGCCAAAGGAAATATCCTCCGATAAGAAAGAGAAAGAAGCTTTCTGAGAAACTTCTTTGTGTTCTGTGAAATCATCTCACAGAGTTACAGCTTTCCCCTCAAGAAGCCTTTCGCTAAGACAGTTCTTGTGGAAATGGCAAAGTGATATTTGGAAGCCCATAGAGGGCTATGGTGAAAAAGGAAATATCCTCAGATGAAATCTGGAAAGAAGCTTTCTGAGAAACTGCTTAGTGTTCTGTTAATTCATCTCACAGAGTTACATCTGTATTTCGTGGATCTCTTTGCTAGACTTATTTCTGTGGAATCTGAGAACAGATATTTCGGATCCCTTTGAAGACTATAGGGCCAATGGAAATAATCTCCGATAACAAACAGAAAGAAGCTTTCTGAGAAACTTCTTTGGGTTCTGTGAAATCCTCTCACAGAGTTACAGCTTTCCCCTCAAGAAGCCTTTCGCTAAGACAGTTCTTGTGGAATTGGCAAAGTGATATTTGGAAGCCCATAGAGGGCTATGGTGAAAAAGGAAATATCCTCAGATGAAATCTGGAAAGAAGCTTTCTGTGAAACTGCTTAGTGTTCTGTTAATTCATCTCACAGAGTTACATCTGTATTTCGTGGATCTCTTTGCTAGCCTTATTTCTGTGGAATCTGAGATCAGATATTTCGGATCTCATTGAAGACTATAGGGACAAAGGAAATATCCTCCGATAACAAAGAGAAAGAATCTTTCTGAGAAACTTCTTTGTGTTCTGTGAAATCATCTCACACAGTTACAGCTTTCCCCTCAAGAAGCCTTTCGCTAAGACAGTTCTCATGGAATTGACAAAGTGATATTTGGAAGCCCATAGAGGGCTATGGTGAAAAAGGAAATATCCTCAGATGAAATCTGGAAAGAAGCTTTCTGAGAAACTGCTTAGTGTTCTGTTAATTCATCTCACAGAGTTACATCTGTATTTCGTGGATCTCTTTGCTAGCCTTATTTCTGTGGAATCTGAGAACAGATATTTCGGATCCCATTGAAGACTATAGGGCCAAAGGAAATATCCTCCGATAACAAAGAGAAAGAAGCTTACTGAGAAACTTCTTTGTGTTCTGTGAAATCATCTCACAGAGTTACAGCTTTCCCCTCAAGAAGCCTTTCGCTAAGACAGTTCTTGTGGAATTGGCAAAGTGATATTTGGAAGCCCATAGAGGGCTATGGTGAAAAAGGAAATATCCTCAGATGAAATCTGGAAAGAAGCTTTCTGTGAAACTGCTTAGTGTTCTGTTAATTCAGCTCACAGAGTTACATCTGTATTTCGTGGATCTTTTTGCTGGACTTATATCTGTGGAATCTGAGAACAGATATTTCGGATCCCTTTGAAGACTATAGGGCCAAAGGAAATATCCTCCGATAACAAAGAGAAAGAAGCTTACTGAGAAACTTCTTTGTGTTCTGTGAAATCATCTCACAGAGTTACAGCTTTCCCCTCAAGAAGCCTTTCGCTAAGACAGTTCTTGTGGAATTGGCAAAGTGATATTTGGAAGCCCTTAGAGGGCTATGGTTGATAAAGGAAATATCCTCAGATGAAATCTGGAAAGAAGCTTTCTGAGAAACTGCTTAGTGTTCTGTTAATTCATCTCACAGAGTTACATCTGTATTTCGTGGATCTCTTTGCTAGCCTTATTTCTTTGGAATCTGAGAACAGATATTTCGGATCCCTTTGAAGACTATAGGGCCAAAGGAAATATCCTCAGATAACAAAGAGAAAGAAACTTTCTGAGAAACTTCTTTGTGTTCTGTGAAATCATCTCACAGAGTTACAGCTTTCCCCTCAAGAAGCCTTTCGCTAAGACAGTTCTTGTGGAATTGGCAAAGTGATATTTGGAAGCCCATAGAGGGCTATGGTGAAAAAGGAAATATCCTCAGATGAAATCAGTAAAGAAGCTTTCTGAGAAACTGCTTAGTGTTCTGTTAATTCATCTCACAGAGTTACATCTGTATTTCGTGGAGATCTTTGCTTGCCTTATTTCTGCGGAATCTGAGAACAGATATTTCGGATCCCATTGAAGCCAATAGGGAAAAAGGAAATAATCTCCGATAACAAAGAGAAAGAAGCTTTCTGAGAAGCTTCTTTGTGTTCTGTGAAATCATCTCACAGAGTTACCGCTTTCCCCTCAAGAAGCCTTTCGCTAAGACAGTTCTTGTGGAATTGGCAAAGTGATATTTGGTAGCCCATAGATGGCTATGGTGAAAAAGGAAATATCCTCACATGAAATCTGGAAGAAGTTTTCTGAGAAACTGCTTAGTGTTGTGTTAATTCATCTCACAGAGTTACATCTGTATTTCGTGGATCTCTTTGCTAGACTTATTTCTGTGGAATCTGAAAACAGATATTTCCAATCCCTTTGAAGACGATAGGGCCAAAGGAAATATCCTCCGATAACAAAGAGAAAGAAGCTTTCTGAGAAACTTCTTTGTGTTCTGTGAAATCATCTCACAGAGTTACAGCTTTCCCCTCAAGAAGCCTTTCGCTAAGACAGTTCTTGTGGAATTGGCAAAGTGATATTTGGAAGCCCATACAGGGCTATGGTGAAAAAGGAAATATCCTCAGATGAAATCTGCAAAGAAGCTTTCTGAGAAAATGCTGAGTGTTCTGTTAATTCATCTCACAGAGTTACATCTGTATTTCGTGGATCTCTTTTCTAGCCTTATTTCTGTGGAATGAGAACAGATATTTCGGATCCCATTGAAGACTATAGGGCCAAAGGAAATATCCTCCGATAACAAAGAGAAAGAAGCTTTCTGAGAAACTTCTTTGTGTTCTGTGAAATCATCTCACAGAGTTACAGCTTGCCCCTCAAGAAGCCTTTCGTTAAGACAGTTATTGTGGAATTGGCAAAGTGATATTTGGAAGCCCATACAGGGCTATGGTGAAAAAGGAAATATCCTCAGATGAAATCTGGAAAGAAGCTTTCTGAGAAACTGCTGAGTGTTCTGTTAATTCATCTCACAGAGTTACATCTGTATTTCGTGGATCTCTTTGCTAGCCTTATTTCTGTGGAATCTGAGAACAGATATTTCGGATCCCATTGAAGACTATAGGGCCAAAGGAAATATCCTCCGATAACAAAGAGAAAGAAGCTTTCTGAGAAACTTCTTTGTGTTCTGTGAAATCATCTCACAGAGTTACAGCTTTCCCCTCAAGAAGCCTTTCGCTAAGACAGTTCTTGTGGAAATGGCAAAGTGATATTTGGAAGCCCATAGAGGGCTATGGTGAAAAAGGAAATATCCTCAGATGAAATCTGGAAAGAAGCTTTGTGAGAAACTGCTTAGTGTTCTGTTAATTCATCTCACAGAGTTACATCTGTGTTTCGTGCATCTCTTTGCTAGACTTATTTCTGTGGAATCTGAGAACAGATATTTCGGATCCCTTTGAAGACTATAGGGCCAAAGGAAATAATCTCCGATAACAAACAGAAAGAAGCTTTCTGAGAAACTTCTTTGTGTTCTGTGAAATCATCTCACAGAGTTACAGCTTTCCTCTCAAGAAGCCTTTCGCTAAGACAGTTCTCATGGAATTGGCAAAGTGATATTTGGAAGCCCATAGAGGGCTATGGTGAAAAAGGAAATATCCTCAGATGAAATCTGGAAAGAAGCTTTCTGAGAACTGCTTAGTGTTCTGTTAATTCATCTCACAGAGTTACATCTGTATTTCGTGGATCTCTTTGCTAGCCTTAGTTCTGTGGAATCTGAGAACAGATATTTCGGATGCCTTTGAAGACTATAGGACCAAAGGAAATATCCTCCGATAACAAAGAGAAAGAAGCTTTCTGAGAAACTTCTTTGTGTTCTGTGAAATCATCTCACAGAGTTACAGCTTTCCCCTCAAGAAGCCTTTCGCTAAGACAGTTCTTGTGGAATTGGCAAAGTGATATTTGTAAGCCCATAGAGGGCTATGGTGAAAAAGGAAATATCCTCAGATGAAATCTGGAAAGAAGCTTTCTGTGAAACTGCTTAGTGTTCTGTTAATTCAGCTCACAGACTTACATCTGTATTTCGTGGATCTTTTTGCTGGACTTATTTCTGTGGAATCTGAGAACAGATATTTTGGATCCCTTTGAAGACTATAGGGCCAAAGGAAATATCCTCCGATAACAAAGAGAAAGAAGCTTACTGAGAAACTTCTTTGTGTTCTGTGAAATCATCTCACAGAGTTACAGCTTTCCCCTCAAGAAGCCTTTCGCTAAGACAGTTCTTGTGGAATTGGCAAAGTGATATTTGGAAGCCCATAGAGGGCAATGGTGAAAAAGGAAATATCCTCAGATGAAACCTGGAAAGAAGCGTTCTGAGAAACTGCTGAGTGTTCTGTTAATTCATCTCACAGAGTTACATCTGTATTTCGTGGATCTCTTTGCTAGCCTTATTTCTGTGGAATCTGAGAACAGATATTTCGGATCCCATTGAAGACTATGGGGCCAAAGTAAATAACCTCCGATATAAAAGAGAAAGAAGCTTTCTGAGAAACTTCTTTGTGTTCTGTGAAATCATCTCACAGAGTTACCGCTTTCCCCTCAAGAAGCCTTTCGCTAAGACAGTTCTTGTGGAAATGGCAAAGTGATATTTGGAAGCCCATAGAGGGCTATGGTGAAAAAGGAAATATCCTCAGATGAAATCTGGAAAGAAGCTTTCTGAGAAACTGCTTAGTGTTCTGTTAATTCATCTCACAGAGTTACATCTGTATTTCGTGGATCTCTTTGCTAGACTTATTTCTGTGGAATCTGAGAACAGATATTTCGGATCCCTTTGAAGACTATAGGGCCAAAGGAAATAATCTCCGATAACAAACAGAAAGAAGCTTTCTGAGAAACTTCTTTGTGTTCTGTGAAATCATCTCACAGAGTTACAGCTTTCCCCTCAAGAAGCCTTTCGCTAAGACAATTCTTGTGGAATTGGCAAAGAGATATTTGGAAGCCCTTAGAGGACTATGGTGAAAAGGGAAATATCCTCAGATGAAATCTGGAAAGAAGCTTTCTGAGAAACTGCTTAGTGGTCTGTTAATTGATCTCACAGAGTTACATCTGTATTTCGTGGATCTCTTTGCTTGCCTTATTTCTGTGGAATCTGAGAACAGATATTTCCAATCCCTTTGAAGACTATGGGGCCAAAGGAAAAATCCTTCGATAACAAAGAGAAAGAAGCTTTCTGAGAAACTTCTTTGTGTTCTGTGAAATCATCTCACAGAGTTACAGCTTTCCCCTCAAGAAGCCTTTCGCTAAGACAGTTCTTGTGGAATTGGCAAAGTGATATTTGGAAGCCCATAGAGGGATATGGTGAAAAAGGAAATATCCTCAGATGAAATCTGGAAAGAAGCTTTCTGTGAAACTGCTTAGTGTTCTGTTAATTCATATCACAGAGTTACATCTGTATTTCGTGGATCTCTTTGCTAGCCTTATTTCTGTGGAATCTGAGAACAGATATTTCGGATCCCATTGAAGACTATAGGGCCAAAGGAAATATCCTCCGATAACAAAGAGAAAGAATCTTTCTGAGAAACTTCTTTGTGTTCTGTGAAATCATCTCACAGAGTTACAGCTTTCCCCTCAAGAAGCCTTTCGCTAAGACAGTTCTCATGGAATTGGCAAAGTGATATTTGGAAGCCCATAGAGGGCTATGGTAAAAAAGGAAATATCCTCAGATGAAATCTGGAAAGAAGCTTTCTGAGAACTGCTTAGTGTTCTGTTAATTCATCTCACAGAGTTACATCTGTATTTCGTGGATCTCTTTGCTAGCCTTAGTTCTGTGGTATCTGAGAACAGATATTTCGGAACCCTTTGAAGACTATAGGACCAAAGGAAATATCCTCCGATAACAAAGAGAAAGAAGCTTTCTGAGAAACTTCTTTGTGTTCTGTGAAATCATCTCACAGAGTTACAGCTTTCCCCTCAAGAAGCCTTTCGCTAAGACAGTTCTTGTGGAATTGGCAAAGTGATATTTGTAAGCCCATAGAGGGCTATGGTGAAAAAGGAAATATCCTCAGATGAAATCTGGAAAGAAGCTTTCTGTGAAACTGCTTAGGGTTCTGTTAATTCAGCTCACAGACTTATATCTGTATTTCGTGGATCTTTTTGCTGGACTTATTTCTGTGGAATCTGAGAACAGATATTTTGGATCCCTTTGAAGACTATAGGGCCAAAGGAAATATCCTCCGATAACAAAGAGAAAGAAGCTTTCTGAGAAACTTCTTTGTGTTCTGTGAAATCATCTCACAGAGTTACAGCTTTCCCCTCAAGAAGCCTTTCGCTAAGACAGTTCTTGTGGAATTGGCAAAGTGATATTTGGAAGCCCATAGAGGGCAATGGTGAAAAAGGAAATATCCTCAGATGAAACCTGGAAAGAAGCGTTCTGAGAAACTGCTGAGTGTTCTGTTAATTCATCTCACAGAGTTACATCTGTATTTCGTAGATCTCTTTGCTAGCCTTATTTCTGTGGAATCTGAGAACAGATATTTCGGATCTCATTGAAGACTATAGGGCCAAAGTAAATAACCTCCGATATAAAAGAGAAAGAAGCTTTCTGAGAAACTTCTTTGTGTTCTGTGAAATCATCTCACAGAGTTACCGCTTTCCCCTAAAGAACCCTTTAGCTAAGACAGTTCTTGTGGAATTGGCAAAGTGATATTTGGTAGCCCATAGATGGCTATGGTGAAAAAGGAAATATCCTCAGATGAAATCAGGAAGAAGTTTTCTGAGAAACTGCTTAGTGTTCTGTTAAGTCATCTCACAGAGTTACCTCTGTATTTCGTGGATCTCTTTGCTAGACTTATTTCTCTGGAATCTGAGAACAGATATTTCGGATCCTATTGAAGACTACAGGGCCAAAGGAAATATCCTCCGATAACAAAGAGAAAGAAGCTTTCTGAGAAACTTCTTTGTGTTCTGTGAAATCATCTCACAGAGTTACAGCTTTCCCCTCAAGAAGCCTTTCGCTAAGACAGTTCTTGTGGAATTGGCAAAGTGATATTTGGAAACCCATACAGGGCTATGGTGAAAAAGGAAATATCCTCAGATGAAATCTGGAAAGAAGCTTTCTGAGAAACTGCTGAGTGTTCTGTTAATTCATCTCACAGAGTTACATCTGTATTTCGTGGATCTCTTTGCTAGATTTATTTCTGTGGAATCTGAGAACAGATATTTCGGATCCCTTTGAAGACTATAGGGCCAAAGGTAATAATCTCCGATAACAAACAGAAAGAAGCTTTCTGAGAAACTTCTTTGTGTTCTGTGAAATCATCTCACAGAGTTACAGCTTTCCCCTCAAGAAGCCTTTCGCTAAGACAGTTCTTGTGGAATTGGCAAAGAGATATTTGGAAGCCCTTAGAGGGCTATGGTGAAAAGGGAAAAAGCCTCAGATGAAATTTGGAAAGAAGCTTTCTGAGAAACTGCTTAGTGGTCTGTTAATTCATCTCACAGAGTTACATCTGTATTTCGTGGATCTCTTTGCTAGCCTTATTTCTGTGGAATCTGAGAACAGATATTTCGGATCTCATTGAAGACTATAGGGCCAAAGGAAATATCCTCCGATAACAAAGAGAAAGAATCTTTCTGAGAAACTTCTTTGTGTTCTGTGAAATCATCTCACACAGTTACAGCTTTCCCGTCAAGAAGCCTTTCGCTAAGACAGTTCTCATGGAATTGGCAAAGTGATATTTGGAAGCCCATAGAGGGCTATGGTGAAAAAGGAAATATCCTCAGATGAAATCTGGAAAGAAGCTTTCTGAGAAACTGCTTAGTGTTCTGTTAATTCATCTCACAGAGTTACATCTGTATTTCGTGGATCTCTTTGCTAGCCTTATTTCTGTGGAATCTGAGAACAGATATTTCGGATCCCATTGAAGACTATAGGGCCAAAGGAAATATCCTCCGATAACAAAGAGAAAGAAGCTTTCTGAGAAACTTCTTTGTGTTCTGTGAAATCATCTCACAGAGTTACAGCTTTACCCTCAAGAAGACTTTCGCTAAGACAGTTCTTGTGGAATTGGCAAAGTGATATTTGGAAGCCCTTAGAGGGCTATGGTTGGTAAAGGAAATATCCTCAGATGAAATCTGGAAAGAAGCTTTCTGAGAAACTGCTTAGTGTTCTTTGTATTCATCTCACAGAGTTACATCTGTATTTCGTGGATCTCTTTGCTAGCCTTATTTCTTTGGAACCTGAGAACAGATATTTCGGATCCCATTGAAGATTATAGGGCCAAAGGAAATATCCTCAGATAACAAAGAGAAAGAAGCTTTCTGAGAAACTTCTTTGTGTTCTGTGAAATCATCTCACAGAGTTACAGCTTTCCCCTCAAGAAGCCTTTCGCTAAGACAGTTCTTGTGGAATTGGCAAAGTGATATTTGGAAGCCCATAGAGGGCTATGGTGAAAAAGGAAATATCCTCAGATGAAATCTGGAAAGAAGCTTTCTGAGAAACTGCTTAGTGTTGTGTTAATTCATCTCACAGAGTTACATCTGTATTTCGTGGATCTCTTTGCTAGCCTTATTTCTGCGGAATCTGAGAACAGATATTTCGGATCCCATTGAAGCCAAAAGGGCCAAAGGAAATAATCTCCGATAACAAAGAGAAAGAAGCTTTCTGAGAAACTTCTTTGTGTTCTGTGAAATCATCTCACAGAGTTACCACTTTCCCCTCAAGAAGCCTTTCGCTAAGACAGTTCTTGTGGAATTGGCAAAGTGATATTTGGTAGCCCATAGATGGCTATGGTGAAAAAGGAAATATCCTCAGATGAAATCTGGAAGAAGTTTTCTGAGAAACTGCTTAGTGTTCTGTTAATTCATCTCACAGAGTTACATCTGTATTTCGTGGATCTCTTTGCTAGACTTATTTCTGTGGAATCTGAGAACAGATATTTCGGATCCTATTGAAGACTATAGGGCCAAAGGAAATATCCTCCGATAACAAAGAGAAAGAAGCTTTCTGAGAAATTTCTTTGTGTTCTGTGAAATCATCTCACAGAGTTACAGCTTTCCCCTCAAGAAGCCTTTCGCTAAGACAGTTCTTGTGGAATTGGCAAAGTGATATTTGGAAGCCCATACAGGGCTATGGTGAAAAAGGAAATATCCTCAGATGAAATCTGGAAAGAAGCTTTCTGAGAAACTGCTGAGTGTTCTGTTAATTCATCTCACAGAGTTACATCTGTATTTCGTGGATCTCTTTGCTAGCCTTATTTCTTTGGAATCTGAGAACAGATATTTCGGATCCCTTTGAAGACTATAGGGCCAAAGGAAATATCCTCAGATAACAAAGAGAAAGAAACTTTCTGAGAAACTTCTTTGTGTTCTGTGAAATCATCTCACAGAGTTACAGCTTTCCCCTCAAGAAGCCTTTCGCTAAGACAGTTCTTGTGGAATTGGCAAAGTGATATTTGGAAGCCCATAGAGGGCTATGGTGAAAAAGGAAATATCCTCAGATGAAATCTGTAAAGAAGCTTTCTGAGAAACTGCTGAGTGTTCTGTTAATTCATCTCACAGAGTTACATCTGTATTTCGTGGATCTCTTTGCTAGCCTTATTTCTGTGGAATCTGAGAACAGATATTTCGGATCCCTTTGAAGACTATAGGGCCAAAGGAAATATCCTCCGATAACAAAGAGAAAGAAGCTTTCTGAGAAACTTCTTTGTGTTCTGTGAAATCATCTCACAGAGTTACAGCTTTCCCCTCAAGAAGCCTTTCGCTAAGACAGTTCTTGTGGAATTGGCAAAGTGATATTTGGAAGCCCATAGAGGGCTATGGTGAAAAAGGAAATATCCTCAGATGAAATCTGGAAAGAAGCTTTCTGAGAAACTGCTTAGTGTTCTGTTAATTCATCTCACAGAGTTACATCTGTATTTCGTGGATCTCTTTGCTTGCCTTATTTCTGCGGAATCTGAGAACAGATATTTCGGATCCCATTGAAGCCAATAGGGCCAAAGGAAATAATCTCCGATAACAAAGAGAAAGAAGCTTTCTGAGAAGCTTCTTTGTGTTCTGTGAAATCATCTCACAGAGTTACCGCTTTCCCCTCAAGAAGCCTTTCGCTAAGACAGTTCTTGTGGAATTGGCAAAGTGATATTTGGTAGCCCATAGATGGCTATGGTGAAAAAGGAAATATCCTCACATGAAATCTGGAAGAAGTTTTCTGAGAAACTGCTTAGTGTTGTGTTAATTCATCTCACAGAGTTACATCTGTATTTCGTGGATCTCTTTGCTAGACTTATTTCTGTGGAATCTGAGAACAGATATTTCCAATCCCTTTGAAGACGATAGGGCCAAAGGAAATATCCTCCGATAACAAAGAGAAAGAAGCTTTCTGAGAAACTTCTTTGTGTTCTGTGAAATCATCTCACAGAGTTACAGCTTTCCCCTCAAGAAGCCTTTCGTTAAGACAGTTATTGTGGAATTGGCAAAGTGATATTTGGAAGCCCATACAAGGCTATGGTGAAAAAGGAAATATCCTCAGATGAAATCTGGAAAGAAGCTTTCTGAGAAAATGCTGAGTGTTCTGTTAATTCATCTCACAGAGTTACATCTGTATTTCGTGGATCTCTTTTCTAGCCTTATTTCTGTGGAATGAGAACAGATATTTCGGATCCCATTGAAGACTATAGGGCCAAAGGAAATATCCTCCGATAACAAAGAGAAAGAAGCTTTCTGAGAAACTTCTTTGTGTTCTGTGAAATCATCTCACAGAGTTACAGCTTTCCCCTCAAGAAGCCTTTCGTTAAGACAGTTATTGTGGAATTGGCAAAGTGATATTTGGAAGCCCATACAGGGCTATGGTGAAAAAGGAAATATCCTCAGATGAAATCTGGAAAGAAGCTTTCTGAGAAACTGCTGAGTGTTCTGTTAATTCATCTCACAGAGTTACATCTGTATTTCGTGGATCTCTTTGCTAGCCTTATTTCTGTGGAATCTGAGAACAGATATTTCGGATCCCATTGAAGACTATAGGGCCAAAGGAAATATCCTCCGATAACAAAGAGAAAGAAGCTTTCTGAGAAACTTCTTTGTGTTCTGTGAAATCATCTCACAGAGTTACAGCTTTCCCCTCAAGAAGCCTTTCGCTAAGACAGTTCTTGTGGAAATGGCAAAGTGATATTTGGAAGCCCATAGAGGGCTATGGTGAAAAAGGAAATATCCTCAGATGAAATCTGGAAAGAAGCTTTCTGAGAAACTGCTTAGTGTTCTGTTAATTCATCTCACAGAGTTACATCTGTATTTCGTGGATCTCTTTGCTAGACTTATTTCTGTGGAATCTGAGAACAGATATTTCGGATCCCTTTGAAGACTATAGGGCCAAAGGAAATAATCTCCGATAAAGAGCAGAAAGAAGCTTTCTGAGAAACTTCTTTGTGTTCTGTGAAATCATCTCACAGAGTTACAGCTTTCCCCTCAAGAAGCCTTTCGCTAAGACAGTTCTCATGGAATTGGCAAAGTGATATTTGGAAGCCCATAGAGGGCTATGGTGAAAAAGGAAATATCCTCAGATGAAATCTGGAAAGAAGCTTTCTGAGAACTGCTTAGTGTTCTGTTAATTCATCTCACAGAGATACATCTGTATTTCGTGGATCTCTTTGCTAGCCTTAGTTCTGTGGAATCTGAGAACAGATATTTCGGATCCCTTTGAAGACTATAGGACCAAAGGAAATATCCTCCGATAACAAAGAGAAAGAAGCTTTCTGAGAAACTTCTTTGTGTTCTGTGAAATCATCTCACAGAGTTACAGCTTTCCCCTCAAGAAGCCTTTCGCTAAGACAGTTCTTGTGGAATTGGCAAAGTGATATTTGTAAGCCCATAGAGGGCTATGGTGAAAAAGGAAATATCCTCAGATGAAATCTGGAAAGAAGCTTTCTGTGAAACTGCTTAGTGTTCTGTTAATTCAGCTCACAGACTTACATCTGTATTTCGTGGATCTTTTTGCTGGACTTATTTCTGTGGAATCTGAGAACAGATATTTTGGATCCCTTTGAAGACTATAGGGCCAAAGGAAATATCCTCCGATAACAAAGAGAAAGAAGCTTACTGAGAAACTTCTTTGTGTTCTGTGAAATCATCTCACAGAGTTACAGCTTTCCCCTCAAGAAGCCTTTCGCTAAGACAGTTCTTGTGGAATTGGCAAAGTGATATTTGGAAGCCCATAGAGGGCAAAGGTGAAAAAGGAAATATCCTCAGATGAAACCTGGAAAGAAGCATTCTGAGAAACTGCTGAGTGTTCTGTTAATTCATCTCACAGAGTTACATCTGTATTTCCTGGATCTCTTTGCTAGCCTTATTTCTGTGGAATCTGAGAACAGATATTTCGGATCCCATTGAAGACTATAGGGCCAAAGTAAATAACCTCCGATATAAAAGAGAAAGAAGCTTTATGAGAAACTTCTTTGTGTTCTGTGAAATCATCTCACAGAGTTACCGCTTTCCCCTCAAGAAGCCTTTCGCTAAGACACTTCTTGTGGAAATGGCAAAGTGATATTTGGAAGCCCATAGTGGGCTATGGTGAAAAAGGAAATATCCTCAGATGAAATCTGGAAAGAAGCTTTCTGAGAAACTGCTTAGTGTTCTGTTAATTCATCTCACAGAGTTACATCTGTATTTCGTGGATCTCTTTGCTAGCCTTATTTCTGTGGAATCTGAGAACAGATATTTCGGATCCCATTGAAGACTATAGGGCCAAAGGAAATATCCTCCGATAACAAAGAGAAAGAAGCTTACTGAGAAACTTCTTTGTGTTCTGTGAAATCATCTCACAGAGTTACAGCTTTACCCTCAAGAAGACTTTCGCTAAGACAGTTCTTGTGGAATTGGCAAAGTGATATTTGGAAGCCCTTAGAGGGCTATGGTTGATAAAGGAAATATCCTCAGATGAAATCTGGAAAGAAGCTTTCTGAGAAACTGCTTAGTGTTCTTTGTATTCATCTCACAGAGTTACATCTGTATTTCGTGGATCTCTTTGCTAGCCTTATTTCTTTGGAACCTGAGAACAGATATTTCGGATCCCATTGAAGACTATAGGGCCAAAGGAAATATCCTCAGATAACAAAGAGAAAGAAGCTTTCTGAGAAACTTCTTTGTGTTCTGTGAAATCATCTCACAGAGTTACAGCTTTCCCCTCAAGAAGCCTTTCGCTAAGACAGTTCTTGTGGAATTGGCAAAGTGATATTTGGAAGCCCATAGAGGGCTATGGTGAAAAAGGAAATATCCTCAGATGAAATCTGGAAAGAAGCTTTCTGAGAAACTGCTTAGTGTTGTGTTAATTCATCTCACAGAGTTACATCTGTATTTCGTGGATCTCTTTGCTAGCCTTATTTCTGCGGAATCTGAGAACAGATATTTCGGATCCCATTGAAGCCAAAAGGGCCAAAGGAAATAATCTCCGATAACAAAGAGAAAGAAGCTTTCTGAGAAACTTCTTTGTGTTCTGTGAAATCATCTCACAGAGTTACCACTTTCCCCTCCAGAAGCCTTTCGCTAAGACAGTTCTTGTGGAATTGGCAAAGTGATATTTGGTAGCCCATAGATGGCTATGGTGAAAAAGGAAATATCCTCAGATGAAATCTGGAAGAAGTTTTCTGAGAAACTGCTTAGTGTTCTGTTAATTCATCTCACAGAGTTACATCTGTATTTCGTGGATCTCTTTGCTAGACTTATTTCTGTGGAATCTGAGAACAGATATTTCGGATCCTATTGAAGACTATAGGGCCAAAGGAAATATCCTCCGATAACAAAGAGAAAGAAGCTTTCTGAGAAACTTCTTTGTGTTCTGTGAAATCATCTCACAGAGTTACAGCTTTCCCCTCAAGAAGCCTTTCGCTAAGACAGTTCTTGTGGAATTGGCAAAGTGATATTTGGAAGCCCATACAGGGCTATGGTGAAAAAGGAAATATCCTCAGATGAAATCTGGAAAGAAGGTTTCTGAGAAACTGCTTAGTGTTCTGTTAATTCATTTCACAGAGTTACATCTGTATTTCGTGGATCTCTTTGCTAGCCTTATTTCTTTGGAATCTGAGAACAGATATTTCGGATCCCTTTGAAGACTATAGGGCCAAAGGAAATATCCTCAGATAACAAAGAGAAAGAAACTTTCTGAGAAACTTCTTTGTGTTCTGTGAAATCATCTCACAGAGTTACAGCTTTCCCCTCAAGAAGCCTTTCGCTAAGACAGTTCTTGTGGAATTGGCAAAGTGATATTTGGAAGCCCATAGAGGGCTATGGTGAAAAAGGAAATATCCTCAGATGAAATCTGTAAAGAAGCTTTCTGAGAAACTGCTGAGTGTTCTGTTAATTCATCTCACAGAGTTACATCTGTATTTCGTGGATCTCTTTGCTAGCCTTATTTCTGTGGAATCTGAGAACAGATATTTCGGATCCCTTTGAAGACTATAGGGCCAAAGGAAATATCCTCCGATAACAAAGAGAAAGAAGCTTTCTGAGAAACTTCTTTGTGTTCTGTGAAATCATCTCACAGAGTTACAGCTTTCCCCTCAAGAAGCCTTTCGCTAAGACAGTTCTTGTGGAATTGGCAAAGTGATATTTGGAAGCCCATAGAGGGCTATGGTGAAAAAGGAAATATCCTCAGATGAAATCTGGAAAGAAGCTTTCTGAGAAACTGCTTAGTGTTCTGTTAATTCATCTCACAGAGTTACATCTGTATTTCGTGGATCTCTTTGCTAGCCTTATTTCTGTGGAATCTGAGAACAGATATTTCGGATCCCATTGAAGACTATAGGGCCAAAGGAAATATCCTCCGATAACAAAGAGAAAGAAGCTTACTGAGAAACTTCTTTGTGTTCTGTGATATCATCTCACAGAGTTACAGCTTTACCCTCAAGAAGACTTTCGCTAAGACAGTTCTTGTGGAATTGGCAAAGTGATATTTGGAAGCCCTTAGAGGGCTATGGTTGATAAAGGAAATATCCTCAGATGAAATCTGGAAAGAAGCTTTCTGAGAAACTGCTTAGTGTTCTTTTAATTCATCTCACAGAGTTACATCTGTATTTCGTGGATCTCTTTGCTAGCCTTATTTCTTTGGAACCTGAGAACAGATATTTCGGATCCCATTGAAGACTATAGGGCCAAAGGAAATATCCTCAGATAACAAAGAGAAAGAAGCTTTCTGAGAAACTTCTTTGTGTTCTGTGAAATCCTCTCACAGAGTTACAGCTTTCCCCTCAAGAAGCCTTTCGCTAAGACAGTTCTTGTGGAATTGGCAAAGTGATATTTGGAAGCCCATAGAGGGCTACGGTGAAAAAGGAAATATCCTCAGATGAAATCTGGAAAGAAGCTTTCTGAGAAACTGCTTAGTGTTCTGTTAATTCATCTCACAGAGTTACATCTGTATTTCGTGGATCTCTTTGCTTGCCTTATTTCTGCGGAATCTGAGAACAGATATTTCGGATCCCATTGAAGCCAATAGGGCCAAAGGAAATAATCTCCGATAACAAAGAGAAAGAAGCTTTCTGAGAAGCTTCTTTGTGTTCTGTGAAATCATCTCACAGAGATACCGCTTTCCCCTCAAGAAGCCTTTCGCTAAGACAGTTCTTGTGGAATTGGCAAAGTGATATTTGGTAGCCCATAGATGGCTATGGTGAAAAAGGAAATATCCTCACATGAAATCTGGAAGAAGTTTTCTGAGAAACTGCTTAGTGTTGTGTTAATTCATCTCACAGAGTTACATCTGTATTTCGTGGATCTCTTTGCTAGACTTATTTCTGTGGAATCTGAGAACAGATATTTCCAATCCCTTTGAAGACGATAGGGCCAAAGGAAATATCCTCCGATAACAAAGAGAAAGAAGCTCTGAGAAACTTCTTTGTGTTCTGTGAAATCATCTCACAGAGTTACAGCTTTCCCCTCAAGAAGCCTTTCGTTAAGACAGTTATTGTGGAATTGGCAAAGTGATATTTGGAAGCCCATACAGGGCTATGGTGAAAAAGGAAATATCCTCAGATGAAATCTGGAAAGAAGTTTTCTGAGAAAATGCTGAGTGTTCTGTTAATTCATCTCACAGAGTTACATCTGTATTTCGTGGATCTCTTTTCTAGCCTTATTTCTGTGGAATGAGAACAGATATTTCGTATCCCACTGAAGACTATAGGGCCAAAGGAAATATCCTCCGATAAAAAAGAGAAAGAAGCTTTCTGAGAAACTTCTTTGTGTTCTGTGAAATCATCTCACAGAGTTACAGCTTTCCCCTCAAGAAGCCTTTCGTTAAGACAGTTATTGTGGAATTGGCAAAGTGATATTTGGAAGCCCATACAGGGCTATGGTGAAAAAGGAAATATCCTCAGATGAAATCTGGAAAGAAGCTTTCTGAGAAACTGCTGAGTGTTCTGTTAATTCATCTCACAGAGTTACATCTGTATTTCGTGGATCTCTTTGCTAGCCTTATTTCTGTGGAATCTGAGAACAGATATTTCGGATCCCATTGAAGACTATAGGGCCAAAGGAAATAACCTCCGATATAAAAGAGAAAGAAGCTTTCTGAGAAACTTGTTTGTGTTCTGTGAAATCATCTCACAGAGTTACCGCTTTCCCCTCAAGAAGCCTTTCGCTAAGACAGTTCTTGTGGAAATGGCAAAGTGATATTTGGAAGCCCATAGAGGGCTATGGTGAAAAAGGAAATATCCTCAGATGAAATCTGGAAAGAAGCTTTCTGAGAAACTGCTTAGTGTTCTGTTAATTCATCTCACAGAGTTACATCTGTATTTCGTGGATCTCTTTGCTAGCCTTATTTCTGTGGAATCTGAGAACAGATATTTCGGATCCCTTTGAAGACTATAGGGCCAAAGGAAATATCCTCCGATAACAAACAGAAAGAAGCTTTCTGAGAAACTTCTTTGTGTTCTGTGAAATCCTCTCACAGAGTTACAGCTTTCCCCTCAAGAAGCCTTTCGCTAAGACAGTTCTTGTGGAATTGGCAAAGAGATATTTGGAAGCCCTTAGAGGTCTATGGTGAAAAGGGAAATATCCTCAGATGAAATCTGGAAAGAAGCTTTCTGAGAAACTGCTTAGTGGTCTGTTAATTGATCTCACAGAGTTACATCTGTATTTCGTGGATCTCTTTGCTTGCCTTATTTCTGTGGAATCTGAGAACAGATATTTCCAATCCCTTTGAAGACTATGGGGCCAAAGGAAAAATCCTTCGATAACAAAGAGAAAGAAGCTTTCTGAGAAACTTCTTTGTGTTCTGTGAAATCATCTCACAGAGTTACAGCTTTCCCCTCAAGAAGCCTTTCGCTAAGACAGTTCTTGTGGAATTGGCAAAGTGATATTTGGAAGCCCATAGAGGGCTATGGTGAAAAAGGAAATATCCTCAGATGAAATCTGGAAAGAAGCTTTCTGAGAAACTTCTGAGTGTTCTGTTAATTCATCTCACAGAGTTACATCTGTATTTCGTGGATCTCTTTGCTAGCCTTATTTCTGTGGAATCTGAGAACAGATATTTCGGATCCCATTGAAGACTATAGGGCCAAAGGAAATATCCTCCAATAACAAAGAAAAAGAAGCTTTCTGAGAAACTTCTTTGTGTTCTGTGAAATCATCTCACAGAGTTACAGCTTTCCCCTCAAGAAGCCTTTCGCTAAGACAGTTCTTGTGGAATTGGAAAAGTGATATTTGGAAGCCCATAGAGGGCTATGGTGAAAAAGGAAATATCCTCAGATGAAATCTGCAAAGAAGATTTCTGAGAAACTGCTTAGTGTTCTGTTAATTCATCTCACAGAGTTACATCTGTATTTCGTGGATCTCTTTGCTAGCCTTATTTCTGTGGAATCTGAGAACAGATATTTCGGATCCCATTGAAGACTATAGGGCCAAAGGAAATATCCTCCGATAACAAAGAGAAAGAAGCTTACTGAGAAACTTCTTTGTGTTCTGTGATATCATCTCACAGAGTTACAGCTTTACCCTCAAGAAGACTTTCGCTAAGACAGTTCTTGTGGAATTGGCAAAGTGATATTTGGAAGCCCTTAGAGGGCTATGGTTGATAAAGGAAATATCCTCAGATGAAATCTGGAAAGAAGCTTTCTGAGAAACTGCTTAGTGTTCTTTTAATTCATCTCACAGAGTTACATCTGTATTTCGTGGATCTCTTTGCTAGCCTTATTTCTTTGGAACCTGAGAACAGATATTTCGGATCCCATTGAAGACTATAGGGCCAAAGGAAATATCCTCAGATAACAAAGAGAAAGAAGCTTTCTGAGAAACTTCTTTGTGTTCTGTGAAGTCCTCTCACAGAGTTACAGCTTTCCCCTCAAGAAGCCTTTCGCTAAGACAGTTCTTGTGGAATTGGCAAAGTGATATTTGGAAGCCCATAGAGGGCTATGGTGAAAAAGGAAATATCCTCAGATGAAATCTGGAAAGAAGCTTTCTGTGAAACTGCTTAGTGTTCTGTTAATTCATCTCACAGAGTTACATCTGTATTTCGTGGATCTCTTTGCTAGCCTTATTTCTGTGGAATCTGAGATCAGATATTTCGGATCTCATTGAAGACTATAGGGACAAAGGAAATATCCTCCGATAACAAAGAGAAAGAATCTTTCTGAGAAACTTCTTTGTGTTCTGTGAAATCATCTCACACAGTTACAGCTTTCCCCTCAAGAAGCCTTTCGCTAAGACAGTTCTCATGGAATTGGCAAAGTGATATTTGGAAGCCCATAGAGGGCTATGGTGAAAAAGGAAATATCCTCAGATGAAATCTGCAAAGAAGCTTTCTGAGAAACTGCTTAGTGTTCTGTTAATTCATCTCACAGAGTTACATCTGTATTTCGTGGATCTCTTTGCTAGCCTTATTTCTGTGGAATCTGAGATCAGATATTTCGGATCTCATTGAAGACTATAGGGACAAAGGAAATATCCTCCGATAACAAAGAGAAAGAAGCTTTCTGAGAAACTTCTTTGTGTTCTGTGAAATCATCTCACAGAGTTACAGCTTTCCCCTCAAGAAGCCTTTCGCAAAGACAGTTCTTGTGGAATTGGCAAAGTGATATTTGGAAGCCCATACAGGGCTCTGGTGAAAAAGGAAATATCCTCAGATGAAATCTGGAAAGAAGCTTTCTGAGAAACTGCTGAGTGTTCTGTTAATTCCTCTCACAGAGTTACATCTGTATTTCGTGGATCTCTTTGCTAGCCTTATTTCTGTGGAATCTGAGAACAGATATTTCGGATCCCATTGAAGACTATAGGGCCAAAGGAAATATCCTCCGATAAGAAAGAGAAAGAAGCTTTCTGAGAAACTTCTTTGTGTTCTGTGAAATCATCTCACAGAGTTACAGCTTTCCCCTCAAGAAGCCTTTCGCTAAGACAGTTCTTGTGGAAATGGCAAAGTGATATTTGGAAGCCCATAGAGGGCTATGGTGAAAAAGGAAATATCCTCAGATGAAATCTGGAAAGAAACTTTCTGAGAAACTGCTTAGTGTTCTGTTAATTCATCTCACAGAGTTACATCTGTATTTCGTGGATCTCTTTGCTAGACTTATTTCTGTGGAATCTGAGAACAGATATTTCGGATCCCTTTGAAGACTATAGGGCCAAAGGAAATAATCTCCGATAACAAACAGAAAGAAGCTTTCTGAGAAACTTCTTTGTGTTCTGTGAAATCCTCTCACAGAGTTACAGCTTTCCCCTCAAGAAGCCTTTCGCTAAGACAGTTCTTGTGGAATTGGCAAAGTGATATTTGGAAGCCCATAGAGGACTATGGTGAAAAAGGAAATATCCTCAGATGAAATCTGGAAAGAAGCTTTCTGTGAAACTGCTTAGTGTTCTGTTAATTTATCTCACAGAGTTACATCTGTATTTCGTGGATCTCTTTGCTAGCCTTATTTCTGTGGAATCTGAGATCAGATATTTCGGATCTCATTGAAGACTATAGGGACAAAGGAAATATCCTCCGATAACAAAGAGAAAGAAGCTTTCTGAGAAACTTCTTTGTGTTCTGTGAAATCATCTCACACAGTTACAGCTTTCCCCTCAAGAAGCCTTTCGCTAAGACAGTTCTCATGGAATTGGCAAAGTGATATTTGGAAGCCCATAGAGGGCTATGGTGAAAAAGGAAATATCCTCAGATGAAATCTGCAAAGAAGCTTTCTGAGAAACTGCTTAGTGTTCTGTTAATTCATCTCACAGAGTTACATCTGTATTTCGTGGATCTCTTTGCTAGCCTTATTTCTGTGGAATCTGAGAACAGATATTTCGGATCCCATTGAAGACTATAGGGCCAAAGGAAATATCCTCCGATAACAAAGAGAAAGAAGCTTACTGAGAAACTTCTTTGTGTTCTGTGAAATCATCTCACAGAGTTACAGCTTTCCCCTCAAGAAGCCTTTCGCTAAGACAGTTCTTGTGGAATTGGAAAAGTGATATTTGGAAGCCCATAGAGGGCTATGGTGAAAAAGGAAATATCCTCAGATGAAATCTGCAAAGAAGATTTCTGAGAAACTGCTTAGTGTTCTGTTAATTCATCTCACAGAGTTACATCTGTATTTCGTGGATCTCTTTGCTAGCCTTATTTCTGTGGAATCTGAGAACAGATATTTCGGATCCCATTGAAGACTATAGGGCCAAAGGAAATATCCTCCGATAACAAAGAGAAAGAAGCTTACTGAGAAACTTCTTTGTGTTCTGTGATATCACTCACAGAGTTACAGCTTTACCCTCAAGAAGACTTTCGCTAAGACAGTTCTTGTGGAATTGGCAAAGTGATATTTGGAAGCCCATAGAGGGCTACGGTGAAAAAGGAAATATCCTCAGATGAAATCTGGAAAGAAGCTTTCTGAGAAACTGCTTAGTGTTCTGTTAATTCATCTCACAGAGTTACATCTGTATTTCGTGGATCTCTTTGCTTGCCTTATTTCTGCGGAATCTGAGAACAGATATTTCGGATCCCATTGAAGCCAATAGGGCCAAAGGAAATAATCTCCGATAACAAAGAGAAAGAAGCTTTCTGAGAAGCTTCTTTGTGTTCTGTGAAATCATCTCACAGAGATACCGCTTTCCCCTCAAGAAGCCTTTCGCTAAGACAGTTCTTGTGGAATTGGCAAAGTGATATTTGGTAGCCCATAGATGGCTATGGTGAAAAAGGAAATATCCTCACATGAAATCTGGAAGAAGTTTTCTGAGAAACTGCTTAGTGTTGTGTTAATTCATCTCACAGAGTTACATCTGTATTTCGTGGATCTCTTTGCTAGACTTATTTCTGTGGAATCTGAGAACAGATATTTCCAATCCCTTTGAAGACGATAGGGCCAAAGGAAATATCCTCCGATAACAAAGAGAAAGAAGCTCTGAGAAACTTCTTTGTGTTCTGTGAAATCATCTCACAGAGTTACAGCTTTCCCCTCAAGAAGCCTTTCGTTAAGACAGTTATTGTGGAATTGGCAAAGTGATATTTGGAAGCCCATACAGGGCTATGGTGAAAAAGGAAATATCCTCAGATGAAATCTGGAAAGAAGTTTTCTGAGAAAATGCTGAGTGTTCTGTTAATTCATCTCACAGAGTTACATCTGTATTTCGTGGATCTCTTTTCTAGCCTTATTTCTGTGGAATGAGAACAGATATTTCGTATCCCACTGAAGACTATAGGGCCAAAGGAAATATCCTCCGATAAAAAAGAGAAAGAAGCTTTCTGAGAAACTTCTTTGTGTTCTGTGAAATCATCTCACAGAGTTACAGCTTTCCCCTCAAGAAGCCTTTCGTTAAGACAGTTATTGTGGAATTGGCAAAGTGATATTTGGAAGCCCATACAGGGCTATGGTGAAAAAGGAAATATCCTCAGATGAAATCTGGAAAGAAGCTTTCTGAGAAACTGCTGAGTGTTCTGTTAATTCATCTCACAGAGTTACATCTGTATTTCGTGGATCTCTTTGCTAGCCTTATTTCTGTGGAATCTGAGAACAGATATTTCGGATCCCATTGAAGACTATAGGGCCAAAGGAAATAACCTCCGATATAAAAGAGAAAGAAGCTTTCTGAGAAACTTGTTTGTGTTCTGTGAAATCATCTCACAGAGTTACCGCTTTCCCCTCAAGAAGCCTTTCGCTAAGACAGTTCTTGTGGAAATGGCAAAGTGATATTTGGAAGCCCATAGAGGGCTATGGTGAAAAAGGAAATATCCTCAGATGAAATCTGGAAAGAAGCTTTCTGAGAAACTGCTTAGTGTTCTGTTAATTCATCTCACAGAGTTACATCTGTATTTCGTGGATCTCTTTGCTAGCCTTATTTCTGTGGAATCTGAGAACAGATATTTCGGATCCCTTTGAAGACTATAGGGCCAAAGGAAATATCCTCCGATAACAAACAGAAAGAAGCTTTCTGAGAAACTTCTTTGTGTTCTGTGAAATCCTCTCACAGAGTTACAGCTTTCCCCTCAAGAAGCCTTTCGCTAAGACAGTTCTTGTGGAATTGGCAAAGAGATATTTGGAAGCCCTTAGAGGTCTATGGTGAAAAGGGAAATATCCTCAGATGAAATCTGGAAAGAAGCTTTCTGAGAAACTGCTTAGTGGTCTGTTAATTGATCTCACAGAGTTACATCTGTATTTCGTGGATCTCTTTGCTTGCCTTATTTCTGTGGAATCTGAGAACAGATATTTCCAATCCCTTTGAAGACTATGGGGCCAAAGGAAAAATCCTTCGATAACAAAGAGAAAGAAGCTTTCTGAGAAACTTCTTTGTGTTCTGTGAAATCATCTCACAGAGTTACAGCTTTCCCCTCAAGAAGCCTTTCGCTAAGACAGTTCTTGTGGAATTGGCAAAGTGATATTTGGAAGCCCATAGAGGGCTATGGTGAAAAAGGAAATATCCTCAGATGAAATCTGGAAAGAAGCTTTCTGAGAAACTTCTGAGTGTTCTGTTAATTCATCTCACAGAGTTACATCTGTATTTCGTGGATCTCTTTGCTAGCCTTATTTCTGTGGAATCTGAGAACAGATATTTCGGATCCCATTGAAGACTATAGGGCCAAAGGAAATATCCTCCAATAACAAAGAAAAAGAAGCTTTCTGAGAAACTTCTTTGTGTTCTGTGAAATCATCTCACAGAGTTACAGCTTTCCCCTCAAGAAGCCTTTCGCTAAGACAGTTCTTGTGGAATTGGAAAAGTGATATTTGGAAGCCCATAGAGGGCTATGGTGAAAAAGGAAATATCCTCAGATGAAATCTGCAAAGAAGATTTCTGAGAAACTGCTTAGTGTTCTGTTAATTCATCTCACAGAGTTACATCTGTATTTCGTGGATCTCTTTGCTAGCCTTATTTCTGTGGAATCTGAGAACAGATATTTCGGATCCCATTGAAGACTATAGGGCCAAAGGAAATATCCTCCGATAACAAAGAGAAAGAAGCTTACTGAGAAACTTCTTTGTGTTCTGTGATATCATCTCACAGAGTTACAGCTTTACCCTCAAGAAGACTTTCGCTAAGACAGTTCTTGTGGAATTGGCAAAGTGATATTTGGAAGCCCTTAGAGGGCTATGGTTGATAAAGGAAATATCCTCAGATGAAATCTGGAAAGAAGCTTTCTGAGAAACTGCTTAGTGTTCTTTTAATTCATCTCACAGAGTTACATCTGTATTTCGTGGATCTCTTTGCTAGCCTTATTTCTTTGGAACCTGAGAACAGATATTTCGGATCCCATTGAAGACTATAGGGCCAAAGGAAATATCCTCAGATAACAAAGAGAAAGAAGCTTTCTGAGAAACTTCTTTGTGTTCTGTGAAGTCCTCTCACAGAGTTACAGCTTTCCCCTCAAGAAGCCTTTCGCTAAGACAGTTCTTGTGGAATTGGCAAAGTGATATTTGGAAGCCCATAGAGGGCTATGGTGAAAAAGGAAATATCCTCAGATGAAATCTGGAAAGAAGCTTTCTGTGAAACTGCTTAGTGTTCTGTTAATTCATCTCACAGAGTTACATCTGTATTTCGTGGATCTCTTTGCTAGCCTTATTTCTGTGGAATCTGAGATCAGATATTTCGGATCTCATTGAAGACTATAGGGACAAAGGAAATATCCTCCGATAACAAAGAGAAAGAATCTTTCTGAGAAACTTCTTTGTGTTCTGTGAAATCATCTCACACAGTTACAGCTTTCCCCTCAAGAAGCCTTTCGCTAAGACAGTTCTCATGGAATTGGCAAAGTGATATTTGGAAGCCCATAGAGGGCTATGGTGAAAAAGGAAATATCCTCAGATGAAATCTGCAAAGAAGCTTTCTGAGAAACTGCTTAGTGTTCTGTTAATTCATCTCACAGAGTTACATCTGTATTTCGTGGATCTCTTTGCTAGCCTTATTTCTGTGGAATCTGAGATCAGATATTTCGGATCTCATTGAAGACTATAGGGACAAAGGAAATATCCTCCGATAACAAAGAGAAAGAAGCTTTCTGAGAAACTTCTTTGTGTTCTGTGAAATCATCTCACAGAGTTACAGCTTTCCCCTCAAGAAGCCTTTCGCAAAGACAGTTCTTGTGGAATTGGCAAAGTGATATTTGGAAGCCCATACAGGGCTCTGGTGAAAAAGGAAATATCCTCAGATGAAATCTGGAAAGAAGCTTTCTGAGAAACTGCTGAGTGTTCTGTTAATTCCTCTCACAGAGTTACATCTGTATTTCGTGGATCTCTTTGCTAGCCTTATTTCTGTGGAATCTGAGAACAGATATTTCGGATCCCATTGAAGACTATAGGGCCAAAGGAAATATCCTCCGATAAGAAAGAGAAAGAAGCTTTCTGAGAAACTTCTTTGTGTTCTGTGAAATCATCTCACAGAGTTACAGCTTTCCCCTCAAGAAGCCTTTCGCTAAGACAGTTCTTGTGGAAATGGCAAAGTGATATTTGGAAGCCCATAGAGGGCTATGGTGAAAAAGGAAATATCCTCAGATGAAATCTGGAAAGAAACTTTCTGAGAAACTGCTTAGTGTTCTGTTAATTCATCTCACAGAGTTACATCTGTATTTCGTGGATCTCTTTGCTAGACTTATTTCTGTGGAATCTGAGAACAGATATTTCGGATCCCTTTGAAGACTATAGGGCCAAAGGAAATAATCTCCGATAACAAACAGAAAGAAGCTTTCTGAGAAACTTCTTTGTGTTCTGTGAAATCCTCTCACAGAGTTACAGCTTTCCCCTCAAGAAGCCTTTCGCTAAGACAGTTCTTGTGGAATTGGCAAAGTGATATTTGGAAGCCCATAGAGGACTATGGTGAAAAAGGAAATATCCTCAGATGAAATCTGGAAAGAAGCTTTCTGTGAAACTGCTTAGTGTTCTGTTAATTTATCTCACAGAGTTACATCTGTATTTCGTGGATCTCTTTGCTAGCCTTATTTCTGTGGAATCTGAGATCAGATATTTCGGATCTCATTGAAGACTATAGGGACAAAGGAAATATCCTCCGATAACAAAGAGAAAGAAGCTTTCTGAGAAACTTCTTTGTGTTCTGTGAAATCATCTCACACAGTTACAGCTTTCCCCTCAAGAAGCCTTTCGCTAAGACAGTTCTCATGGAATTGGCAAAGTGATATTTGGAAGCCCATAGAGGGCTATGGTGAAAAAGGAAATATCCTCAGATGAAATCTGCAAAGAAGCTTTCTGAGAAACTGCTTAGTGTTCTGTTAATTCATCTCACAGAGTTACATCTGTATTTCGTGGATCTCTTTGCTAGCCTTATTTCTGTGGAATCTGAGAACAGATATTTCGGATCCCATTGAAGACTATAGGGCCAAAGGAAATATCCTCCGATAACAAAGAGAAAGAAGCTTACTGAGAAACTTCTTTGTGTTCTGTGAAATCATCTCACAGAGTTACAGCTTTCCCCTCAAGAAGCCTTTCGCTAAGACAGTTCTTGTGGAATTGGAAAAGTGATATTTGGAAGCCCATAGAGGGCTATGGTGAAAAAGGAAATATCCTCAGATGAAATCTGCAAAGAAGATTTCTGAGAAACTGCTTAGTGTTCTGTTAATTCATCTCACAGAGTTACATCTGTATTTCGTGGATCTCTTTGCTAGCCTTATTTCTGTGGAATCTGAGAACAGATATTTCGGATCCCATTGAAGACTATAGGGCCAAAGGAAATATCCTCCGATAACAAAGAGAAAGAAGCTTACTGAGAAACTTCTTTGTGTTCTGTGATATCACTCACAGAGTTACAGCTTTACCCTCAAGAAGACTTTCGCTAAGACAGTTCTTGTGGAATTGGCAAAGTGATATTTGGAAGCCCTTAGAGGGCAATGGTTGATAAAGGAAATATCCTCAGATGAAATCTGGAAAGAAGCTTTCTGAGAAACTGCTTAGTGTTCTTTTAATTCATCTCACAGAGTTACATCTGTATTTCGTGGATCTCTTTGCTAGCCTTATTTCTTTGGAACCTGAGAACAGATATTTCGGATCCCATTGAAGACTATAGGGCCAAAGGAAATATCCTCAGATAACAAAGAGAAAGAAGCTTTCTGAGAAACTTCTTTGTGTTCTGTGAAATCCTCTCACAGAGTTACAGCTTTCCCCTCAAGAAGCCTTTCGCTAAGACAGTTCTTGTGGAATTGGCAAAGTGATATTTGGAAGCCCATAGAGGGCTATGGTGAAAAAGGAAATATCCTCAGATGAAATCTGGAAAGAAGCTTTCTGTGAAACTGCTTAGTGTTCTGTTAATTCATCTCACAGAGTTACATCTGTATTTCGTGGATCTCTTTGCTAGCCTTATTTCTGTGGAATCTGAGATCAGATATTTCGGATCTCATTGAAGACTATAGGGACAGAGGAAATATCCTCCGATAACAAAGAGAAAGAATCTTTCTGAGAAACTTCTTTGTGTTCTGTGAAATCATCTCACACAGTTACAGCTTTCCCCTCAAGAAGCCTTTCGCTAAGACAGTTCTCATGGAATTGGCAAAGTGATATTTGGAAGCCCATAGAGGGCTATGGTGAAAAAGGAAATATCCTCAGATGAAATCTGCAAAGAAGCTTTCTGAGAAACTGCTTAGTGTTCTGTTAATTCATCTCACAGAGTTACATCTGTATTTCGTGGATCTCTTTGCTAGCCTTATTTCTGTGGAATCTGAGATCAGATATTTCGGATCTCATTGAAGACTATAGGGACAAAGGAAATATCCTCCGATAAAAAAGAGAAAGAAGCTTTCTGAGAAACTTCTTTGTGTTCTGTGAAATCATCTCACAGAGTTACAGCTTTCCCCTCAAGAAGCCTTTCGCAAAGACAGTTCTTGTGGAATTGGCAAAGTGATATTTGGAAGCCCATACAGGGCTCTGGTGAAAAAGGAAATATCCTCAGATGAAATCTGGAAAGAAGCTTTCTGAGAAACTGCTTAGTGTTCTGTTAATTCCTCTCACAGAGTTACATCTGTATTTCGTGGATCTCTTTGCTAGCCTTATTTCTGTGGAATCTGAGAACAGATATTTCGGATCCCATTGAAGACTATAGGGCCAAAGGAAATATCCTCCGATAAGAAAGAGAAAGAAGCTTTCTGAGAAACTTCTTTGTGTTCTGTGAAATCATCTCACAGAGTTACAGCTTTCCCCTCAAGAAGCCTTTCGCTAAGACAGTTCTTGTGGAAATGGCAAAGTGATATTTGGAAGCCCATAGAGGGCTATGGTGAAAAAGGAAATATCCTCAGATGAAATCTGGAAAGAAACTTTCTGAGAAACTGCTTAGTGTTCTGTTAATTCATCTCACAGAGTTACATCTGTATTTCGTGGATCTCTTTGCTAGACTTATTTCTGTGGAATCTGAGAACAGATATTTCGGATCCCTTTGAAGACTATAGGGCCAAAGGAAATAATCTCCGATAACAAACAGAAAGAAGCTTTCTGAGAAACTTCTTTGTGTTCTGTGAAATCCTCTCACAGAGTTACAGCTTTCCCCTCAAGAAGCCTTTCGCTAAGACAGTTCTTGTGGAATTGGCAAAGTGATATTTGGAAGCCCATAGAGGACTATGGTGAAAAAGGAAATATCCTCAGATGAAATCTGGAAAGAAGCTTTCTGTGAAACTGCTTAGTGTTCTGTTAATTTATCTCACAGAGTTACATCTGTATTTCGTGGATCTCTTTGCTAGCCTTATTTCTGTGGAATCTGAGATCAGATATTTCGGATCTCATTGAAGACTATAGGGACAAAGGAAATATCCTCCGATAACAAAGAGAAAGAAGCTTTCTGAGAAACTTCTTTGTGTTCTGTGAAATCATCTCACACAGTTACAGCTTTCCCCTCAAGAAGCCTTTCGCTAAGACAGTTCTCATGGAATTGGCAAAGTGATATTTGGAAGCCCATAGAGGGCTATGGTGAAAAAGGAAATATCCTCAGATGAAATCTGCAAAGAAGCTTTCTGAGAAACTGCTTAGTGTTCTGTTAATTCATCTCACAGAGTTACATCTGTATTTCGTGGATCTCTTTGCTAGCCTTATTTCTGTGGAATCTGAGAACAGATATTTCGGATCCCATTGAAGACTATAGGGCCAAAGGAAATATCCTCCGATAACAAAGAGAAAGAAGCTTACTGAGAAACTTCTTTGTGTTCTGTGAAATCATCTCACAGAGTTACAGCTTTCCTCTCAAGAAGACTTTCGCTAAGACAGTACTTGTGGAATTGGAAAAGTGATATTTGGAAGCCCATAGAGGGCTATGGTGAAAAAGGAAATATCCTCAGATGAAATCTGGAAAGAAGCTTTCTGTGAAACTGCTTAGTGTTCTGTTAATTCAGCTCACAGAGTTACATCTGTATTTCGTGGATCTTTTTGCTGGACTTATATCTGTGGAATCTGAGAACAGATATTTCGGATCCCTTTGAAGACTATAGGGCCAAAGGAAATATCCTCCGATAACAAAGAGAAAGAAGCTTACTGAGAAACTTCTTTGTGTTCTGTGAAATCATCTCACAGAGTTACAGCTTTCCCCTCAAGAAGCCTTTCGCTAAGACAGTTCTTGTGGAATTGGCAAAGTGATATTTGGAAGCCCTTAGAGGGCTATGGTTGATAAAGGAAATATCCTCAGATGAAATCTGGAAAGAAGCTTTCTGAGAAACTGCTTAGTGTTCTGTTAATTCATCTCACAGAGTTACATCTGTATTTCGTGGATCTCTTTGCTAGCCTTATTTCTTTGGAATCTGAGAACAGATATTTCGGATCCCTTTGAAGACTATAGGGCCAAAGGAAATATCCTCAGATAACAAAGAGAAAGAAACTTTCTGAGAAACTTCTTTGTGTTCTGTGAAATCATCTCACAGAGTTACAGCTTTCCCCTCAAGAAGCCTTTCGCTAAGACAGTTCTTGTGGAATTGGCAAAGTGATATTTGGAAGCCCATAGAGGGCTATGGTGAAAAAGGAAATATCCTCAGATGAAATCTGTAAAGAAGCTTTCTGAGAAACTGCTGAGTGTTCTGTTAATTCATCTCACAGAGTTACATCTGTATTTCGTGGATCTCTTTGCTAGCCTTATTTCTGTGGAATCTGAGAACAGATATTTCGGATCCCTTTGAAGACTATAGGGCCAAAGGAAATATCCTCCGATAACAAAGAGAAAGAAGCTTTCTGAGAAACTTCTTTGTGTTCTGTGAAATCATCTCACAGAGTTACAGCTTTCCCCTCAAGAAGCCTTTCGCTAAGACAGTTCTTGTGGAATTGGCAAAGTGATATTTGGAAGCCCATAGAGGGCTATGGTGAAAAAGGAAATATCCTCAGATGAAATCTGGAAAGAAGCTTTCTGAGAAACTGCTTAGTGTTCTGTTAATTCATCTCACAGAGTTACATCTGTATTTCGTGGATCTCTTTGCTTGCCTTATTTCTGCGGAATCTGAGAACAGATATTTCGGATCCCATTGAAGCCAATAGGGCCAAAGGAAATAATCTCCGATAACAAAGAGAAAGAAGCTTTCTGAGAAGCTTCTTTGTGTTCTGTGAAATCATCTCACAGAGTTACCGCTTTCCCCTCAAGAAGCCTTTCACTAAGACAGTTCTTGTGGAATTGGCAAAGTGATATTTGGTAGCCCATAGATGGCTATGGTGAAAAAGGAAATATCCTCACATGAAATCTGGAAGAAGTTTTCTGAGAAACTGCTTAGTGTTCTGTTAATTCATCTCACAGAGTTACATCTGTATTTCGTGGATCTCTTTGCTAGACTTATTTCTGTGGAATCTGAGAACAGATATTTCCAATCCCTTTGAAGACGATAGGGCCAAAGGAAATATCCTCCGATAACAAAGAGAAAGAAGCTTTCTGAGAAACTTCTTTGTGTTCTGTGAAATCATCTCACAGAGTTACAGCTTTCCCCTCAAGAAGCCTTTCGTTAAGACAGTTATTGTGGAATTGGCAAAGTGATATTTGGAAGCCCATACAGGGCTATGGTGAAAAAGGAAATATCCTCAGATGAAATCTGGAAAGAAGTTTTCTGAGAAAATGCTGAGTGTTCTGTTAATTCATCTCACAGAGTTACATCTGTATTTCGTGGATCTCTTTTCTAGCCTTATTTCTGTGGAATGAGAACAGATATTTCGGATCCCACTGAAGACTATAGGGCCAAAGGAAATATCCTCCGATAAAAAAGAGAAAGAAGCTTTCTGAGAAACTTCTTTGTGTTCTGTGAAATCATCTCACAGAGTTACAGCTTTCCCCTCAAGAAGCCTTTCGTTAAGACAGTTATTGTGGAATTGGCAAAGTGATATTTGGAAGCCCATACAGGGCTATGGTGAAAAAGGAAATATCCTCAGATGAAATCTGGAAAGAAGCTTTCTGAGAAACTGCTGAGTGTTCTGTTAATTCATCTCACAGAGTTACATCTGTATTTCGTGGATCTCTTTGCTAGCCTTATTTCTGTGGAATCTGAGAACAGATATTTCGGATCCCATTGAAGACTATAGGGCCAAAGGAAATAACCTCCGATATAAAAGAGAAAGAAGCTTTCTGAGAAACTTCTTTGTGTTCTGTGAAATCATCTCACAGAGTTACCGCTTTCCCCTCAAGAAGCCTTTCGCTAAGACAGTTCTTGTGGAAATGGCAAAGTGATATTTGGAAGCCCATAGAGGGCTATGGTGAAAAAGGAAATATCCTCAGATGAAATCTGGAAAGAAGCTTTCTGAGAAACTGCTTAGTGTTCTCTTAATTCATCTCACAGAGTTACATCTGTATTTCGTGGATCTCTTTGCTAGACTTATTTCTGTGGAATCTGAGAACAGATATTTCGGATCCCTTTGAAGACTATAGGGCCAAAGGAAATAATCCGCGATAACAAACAGAAAGAAGCTTTCTGAGAAACTTCTTTGTGTTCTGTGAAATCATCTCACAGAGTTACAGCTTTCCCCTCAAGAAGACTTTCGCTAAGACAGTTCTTGTGGAATTGGCAAAGAGATATTTGGCAGCCCTTAGAGGTCTATGGTGAAAAGGGAAATATCCTCAGATGAAATCTGGAAAGAAGCTTTCTGAGAAACTGCTTAGTGGTCTGTTAATTGATCTCACAGAGTTACATCTGTATTTCGTGGATCTCTTTGCTTGCCTTATTTCTGTGGAATCTGAGAACAGATATTTCCAATCCCTTTGAAGACTATGGGGCCAAAGGAAAAATCCTTCGATAACAAAGAGAAAGAAGCTTTCTGAGAAACTTCTTTGTGTTCTGTGAAATCATCTCACAGAGTTACAGCTTTCCCCTCAAGAAGCCTTTCGCTAAGACAGTTCTTGTGGAATTGGCAAAGTGATATTTGGAAGCCCATAGAGGGCTATGGTGAAAAAGGAAATATCCTCAGATGAAATCTGGAAAGAAGCTTTCTGAGAAACTTCTGAGTGTTCTGTTAATTCATCTCACAGAGTTACATCTGTATTTCGTGGATCTCTTTGCTAGCCTTATTTCTGTGGAATCTGAGAACAGATATTTCGGATCCCATTGAAGACTATAGGGCCAAAGGAAATATCCTCCGATAACAAAGAAAAAGAAGCTTTCTGAGAAACTTCTTTGTGTTCTGTGAAATCATCTCACAGAGTTACAGCTTTCCCCTCAAGAAGCCTTTCGCTAAGACAGTTCTTGTGGAATTGGCAAAGTGATATTTGGAAGCCCATAGAGGGATATGGTGAAAAAGGAAATATCCTCAGATGAAATCTGGAAAGAAGCTTTCTGTGAAACTGCTTAGTGTTCTGTTAATTCACCTCACAGAGTTACATCTGTATTTAGTGGATCTCTTTGCTAGCCTTATTTCTGTGGAATCTGAGAACAGATATTTCGGATCCCATTGAAGACTATAGGGCCAAAGGAAATATCCTCCGATAACAAAGAGAAAGAATCTTTCTGAGAAACTTCTTTGTGTTCTGTGAAATCATCTCACAGAGTTACAGCTTTCCCCTCAAGAAGCCTTTCGCTAAGACAGTTCTCATGGAATTGGCAAAGTGATATTTGGAAGCCCATAGAGGGCTATGGTAAAAAAGGAAATATCCTCAGATGAAATCTGGAAAGAAGCTTTCTGAGAACTGCTTAGTGTTCTGTTAATTCATCTCACAGAGTTACATCTGTATTTCGTGGATCTCTTTGCTAGCCTTAGTTCTGTGGAATCTGAGAACAGATATTTCGGATCCCTTTGAAGACTATAGGACCAAAGGAAATGTCCTCCGATAACAAAGAGAAAGAAGCTTTCTGAGAAACTTCTTTGTGTTCTGTGAAATCATCTCACAGAGTTACAGCTTTCCCCTCAAGAAGCCTTTCGCTAAGACAGTTCTTGTGGAATTGGCAAAGTGATATTTGTAAGCCCATAGAGGGCTATGGTGAAAAAGGAAATATCCTCAGATGAAATCTGGAAAGAAGCTTTCTGTGAAACTGCTTAGGGTTCTGTTAATTCAGCTCACAGACTTACATCTGTATTTCGTGGATCTTTTTGCTGGACTTATTTCTGTGGAATCTGAGAACAGATATTTTGGATCCCTTTGAAGACTATAGGGCCAAAGGAAATATCCTCCGATAACAAAGAGAAAGAAGCTTACTGAGAAACTTCTTTGTGTTCTGTGAAATCATCTCACAGAGTTACAGCTTTCCCCTCAAGAAGCCTTTCGCAAAGACAGTTCTTGTGGAATTGGCAAAGTGATATTTGGAAGCCCATAGAGGGCAATGGTGAAAAAGGAAATATCCTCAGATGAAACCTGGAAAGAAGCGTTCTGAGAAACTGCTGAGTGTTCTGTTAATTCATCTCACAGAGTTACATCTGTATTTCGTAGATCTCTTTGCTAGCCTTATTTCTGTGGAATCTGAGAACAGATATTTCGGATCCCATTGAAGACTATAGGGCCAAAGTAAATAACCTCCGATATAAAAGAGAAAGAAGCTTTCTGAGAAACTTCTTTGTGTTCTGTGAAATCATCTCACAGAGTTACCGCTTTCCCCTAAAGAACCCTTTAGCTAAGACAGTTCTTGTGGAATTGGCAAAGTGATATTTGGTAGCCCATAGATGGCTATGGTGAAAAAGGAAATATCCTCAGATGAAATCAGGAAGAAGTTTTCTGAGAAACTGCTTAGTGTTCTGTTAAGTCATCTCACAGAGTTACATCTGTATTTCGTGGATCTCTTTGCTAGACTTATTTCTGTGGAATCTGAGAACAGATATTTCGGATCCTATTGAAGACTACAGGGGCAAAGGAAATATCCTCCGATAACAAAGAGAAAGAAGCTTTCTGAGAAACTTCTTTGTGTTCTGTGAAATCATCTCACAGAGTTACAGCTTTCCCCTCAAGAAGCCTTTCGCTAAGACAGTTCTTGTGGAATTGGCAAAGTGATATTTGGAAGCCCATACAGGGCTATGGTGAAAAAGGAAATATCCTCAGATGAAATCTGGAAAGAAGTTTTCTGTGAAACTGCTGAGTGTTCTGTTAATTCATCTCACAGAGTTACATCTGTATTTCGTGGATCTCTTTGCTAGACTTATTTCTGTGGAATCTGAGAACAGATATTTCGGATCCCTTTGAAGACTATAGGGCCAAAGGAAATAATCTCCGATAACAAACAGAAAGAAGCTTTCTGAGAAACTTCTTTGTGTTCTGTGAAATCATCTCACAGAGTTACAGCTTTCCCCTCAAGAAGCCTTTCGCTAAGACAGTTCTTGTGGAATTGGCAAAGAGATATTTGGAAGCCCTTAGAGGGCTATGGTGAAAAGGGAAATATCCTCAGATGAAATTTGGAAAGAAGCTTTCTGAGAAACTGCTTAGTGGTCTGTTAATTCATCTCACAGAGTTACATCTGTATTTCGTGGATCTCTTTGCTAGCCTTATTTCTGTGGAATCTGAGAACAGATATTTCGGATCCCATTGAAGACTATAGGGCCAAATGAAATATCCTCCGATAACAAAGAGAAAGAAGCTTACTGAGAAACTTCTTTGTGTTCTGTGAAATCATCTCACAGAGTTACAGCTTTACCCTCAAGAAGACTTTCGCTAAGACAGTTCTTGTGGAATTGGCAAAGTGATATTTGGAAGCCCTTAGAGGGCTATGGTTGATAAAGGAAATATCCTCAGATGAAATCTGGAAAGAAGCTTTCTGAGAAACTGCTTAGTGTTCTTTTAATTCATCTCACAGAGTTACATCTGTATTTCGTGGATCTCTTTGCTAGCCTTATTTCTTTGGAACCTGAGAACAGATATTTCGGATCCCATTGAAGACTATAGGGCCAAAGGAAATATCCTCAGATAACAAAGAGAAAGAAGCTTTCTGAGAAACTTCTTTGTGTTCTGTGAAATCATCTCACAGAGTTACAGCTTTCCCCTCAAGAAGCCTTTCGCTAAGACAGTTCTTGTGGAATTGGCAAAGTGATATTTGGAAGCCCATAGAGGGCTATGGTGAAAAAGGAAATATCCTCAGATGAAATCTGGAAAGAAGCTTTCTGAGAAACTGCTTAGTGTTGTGTTAATTCATCTCACAGAGTTACATCTGTATTTCGTGGATCTCTTTGCTAGCCTTATTTCTGCGGAATCTGAGAACAGATATTTCGGATCCCATTGAAGCCAAAAGGGCCAAAGGAAATAATCTCCGATAACAAAGAGAAAGAAGCTTTCTGAGAAACTTCTTTGTGTTCTGTGAAATCATCTCACAGAGTTACCACTTTCCCCTCAAGAAGCCTTTCGCTAAGACAGTTCTTGTGGAATTGGCAAAGTGATATTTGGTAGCCCATAGATGGCTATGGTGAAAAAGGAAATATCCTCAGATGAAATCTGGAAGAAGTTTTCTGAGAAACTGCTTAGTGTTCTGTTAATTCATCTCACAGAGTTACATCTGTATTTCGTGGATCTCTTTGCTAGACTTATTTCTGTGGAATCTGAGAACAGATATTTCGGATCCTATTGAAGACTATAGTGCCAAAGGAAATATCCTCCGATAACAAAGAGAAAGAAGCTTTCTGAGAAACTTCTTTGTGTTCTGTGAAATCATCTCACAGAGTTACAGCTTTCCCCTCAAGAAGCCTTTCGCTAAGACAGTTCTTGTGGAATTGGCAAAGTGATATTTGGAAGCCCATACAGGGCTATGGTGAAAAAGGAAATATCCTCAGATGAAATCTGGAAAGAAGCTTTCTGAGAAACTGCTGAGTGTTCTGTTAATTCATCTCACAGAGTTACATCTGTATTTCGTGGATCTCTTTGCTAGCCTTATTTCTTTGGAATGAGAACAGATATTTCGGATCCCATTGATGACTCTAGGGCCAAAGGAAATATCCTCCGATAACAAAGAGAAAGAAGCTTTCTGAGAAACTTCTTTGTGTTCTGTGAAATCATCTCACAGAGTTACAGCTTTCCCCTCAAGAAGCCTTTCGCAAAGACAGTTCTTGTGGAATTGGCAAAGTGATATTTGGAAGCCCTTAGAGGGCTATGGTGAAAAAGGAAATATCCTCAGATGAAATCTGGAAAGAAGCTTTCTGAGAAACTGCTTAGTGTTCTGTTAATTCCTCTCGCAGAGTTACATCTGTATTTCGTGGATCTCTTTGCTAGCCTTATTTCTGTGGAATCTGAGAACAGATATTTCAGATCCCATTGAAGACTATAGGGCCAAAGGAAATATCCTCCGATAAGAAAGAGAAAGAAGCTTCCTGAGAAACTTCTTTGTGTTCTGTGAAATCATCTCACAGAGTTACAGCTTTCCCCTCAAGAAGCCTTTCGCTAAGACAGTTCTTGTGGAATTGGCAAAGTGATATTTGGAAGCCCATAGAGGGCTATGGTGAAAAAGGAAATATCCTCAGATGAAATCTGGAAAGAAGCTCTGAGAAACTGCTTAGTGTTGTGTTAATTCATCTCACAGAGTTACATCTGTATTTCGTGGATCTCTTTGCTAGACTTATTTCTGTGGAATCTGAGAACAGATATTTCGGATCCCTTTGAAGACTACAGGGCCAAAGGAAATAATCTCCGATAACAAACAGAAAGAAGCTTTCTGAGAAACTTCTTTGTGTTCTGTGAAATCCTCTCACAGAGTTACAGCTTTCCCCTCAAGAAGCCTTTCGCTAAGACAGTTCTTGTGGAATTGGCAAAGTGATATTTGGAAGCCCATAGAGGACTATGGTGAAAAAGGAAATATCCTCAGATGAAATCTGGAAAGAAGCTTTCTGTGAAACTGCTTAGTGTTCTGTTAATTCATCTCACAGAGTTACATCTGTATTTCGTGGATCTCTTTGCTAGCCTTATTTCTGTGGAATCTGAGAACAGATATTTCGGATCTCATTGAAGACTATAGGGACAAAGGAAATATCCTCCGATAACAAAGAGAAAGAATCTTTCTGAGAAACTTCTTTGTGTTCTGTGAAATCATCTCACACAGTTACAGCTTTCCCCTCAAGAAGCCTTTCGCTAAGACAGTTCTCATGGAATTGGCAAAGTGATATTTGGAAGCCCATAAAGGGCTATGGTGAAAAAGGAAATATCCTCAGATGAAATCTGCAAAGAAGCTTTCTGAGAAACTGCTTAGTGTTCTGTTAATTCATCTCACAGAGTTACATCTGTATTTCGTGGATCTCTTTGCTAGCCTTATTTCTGTGGAATCTGAGAACAGATATTTCGGATCCCATTGAAGACTATAGGGCCAAAGGAAATATCCTCCGATAACAAAGAGAAAGAAGCTTACTGAGAAACTTCTTTGTGTTCTGTGAAATCATCTCACAGAGTTACAGCTTTCCTCTCAAGAAGACATTCGCTAAGACACATCTTGTGGAATTGGCAAAGTGATATTTGGAAGCCCATAGAGGGCTATGGTGAAAAAGGAAATATCCTCAGATGAAATCTGGAAAGAAGCTTTCTGTGAAACTGCTTAGTGTTCTGTTAATTCAGCTCACAGAGTTACATCTGTATTTCGTGGATCTTTTTGCTGCACTTATTTCTGTGGAATCTGAGAACAGATATTTCGGATCCCTTTGAAGACTATAGGGCCAAAAGAAATATCCTCCGATAACAAAGAGAAAAAAGCTTACTGAGAAACTTCTTTGTGTTCTGTGAAATCATCTCACAGAGTTACAGCTTTCCCCTCAAGAAGCCTTTCGCTAAGACAGTTCTTGTGGAATTGGCAAAGTGATATTTGGAAGCCCTTAGAGGGCTATGGTTGATAAAGGAAATATCCTCAGATGAAATCTGGAAAGAAGCTTTCTGAGAAACTGCTTAGTGTTCTGTTAATTCATCTCACAGAGTTACATCTGTATTTCGTGGATCTCTTTGCTAGCCTTATTTCTTTGGAATCTGAGAACAGATATTTCGGATCCCTTTGAAGACTATAGGGCCAAAGGAAATATCCTCAGATAACAAAGAGAAATAAACTTTCTGAGAAACTTCTTTGTGTTCTGTGAAATCATCTCACAGAGCTACAGCTTTCCCCTCAAGAAGCCTTTCGCTAAGACAGTTCTTGTGGAATTGGCAAAGTGATATTTGGAAGCCCATAGAGGGCTATGGTGAAAAAGGAAATATCCTCAGATGAAATCTGGAAAGAAGCTTTCTGAGAAACTGCTTACTGTTCTGTTAATTCATCTCACAGAGTTACATCTGTATTTCGTGGATCTCTTTGCTAGCCTTATTTCTGTGGAATCTGAGAACAGATATTTTGGATCCCTTTGAAGACTATAGGGCCAAAGGAAATATCCTCCGATAACAAAGAGAAAGAAGCTTTCTGAGAAACTTCTTTGTGTTCTGTGAAATCATCTCACAGAGTTACAGCTTTCCCCTCAAGAAGCCTTTCGCTAAGACAGTTCTTGTGGAATTGGCAAAGTGATATTTGGAAGCCCATAGAGGGCTATGGTGAAAAAGGAAATATCCTCAGATGAAATCTGGAAAGAAGCTTTCTGAGAAACTGCTTAGTGTTCTGTTAATTCATCTCACAGAGTTACATCTGTATTTCGTGGATCTCTTTGCTAGCCTTATTTCTGTGGAATCTGAGAACAGATATTTCGGATCCCATTGAAGCCAATAGGGCCAAAGGAAATAATCTCCGATAACAAAGAGAAAGAAGCTTTCTGAGAAGCTTCTTTGTGTTCTGTGAAATCATCTCACAGAGTTACCACTTTCCCCTCAAGAAGCCTTTCGCTAAGACAGTTCTTGTGGAATTGGCAAAGTGATATTTGGTAGCCCATAGATGGCTATGGTGAAAAAGGAAATATCCTCACATGAAATCTGGAAGAAGTTTTCTGAGAAACTGCTTAGTGTTCTGTTAATTCATCTCACAGAGTTACATCTGTATTTCGTGGATCTCTTTGCTAGACTTATTTCTGTGGAATCTGAGAACAGATATTTCCAATCCCTTTGAAGACGATAGGGCCAAAGGAAATATCCTCCGATAACAAAGAGAAAGAAGCTTTCTGAGAAACTTCTTTGTGTTCTGTGAAATCATCTCACAGAGTTACAGCTTTCCCCTCAAGAAGCCTTTCGTTAAGACAGTTATTGTGGAATTGGCAAAGTGATATTTGGAAGCCCATACAGGGCTATGGTGAAAAAGGAAATATCCTCAGATGAAATCTGGAAAGATGCTTTCAGAGAAAATGCTGAGTGTTCTGTTAATTCATCTCACAGAGTTACATCTGTATTTCGTGGATCTCTTTGCTTGCCTTATTTCTGTGGAATGAGAACAGATATTTCGGATCCCTTTGAAGACTATAGGGCCAAAAGAAATATCCTCCGATAACAAAGAGAAAGAAGCTTACTGAGAAACTTCTTTGTGTTCTGTGAAATCATCTCACAGAGTTACAGCTTTCCCCTCAAGAAGCCTTTCGCTAAGACAGTTCTTGTGGAATTGGCAAAGTGATATTTGGAAGCCCTTAGAGGGCTATGGTTGATAAAGGAAATATCCTCAGATGAAATCTGGAAAGAAGCTTTCTGAGAAACTGCTTAGTGTTCTGTTAATTCATCTCACAGAGTTACATCTGTATTTCGTGGATCTCTTTGCTAGCCTTATTTCTTTGGAATCTGAGAACAGATATTTCGGATCCCTTTGAAGACTATAGGGCCAAAGGAAATATCCTCAGATAACAAAGAGAAAGAAACTTTCTGAGAAACTTCTTTGTGTTCTGTGAAATCATCTCACAGAGCTACAGCTTTCCCCTCAAGAAGCCTTTCGCTAAGACAGTTCTTGTGGAATTGGCAAAGTGATATTTGGAAGCCCATAGAGGGCTATGGTGAAAAAGGAAATATCCTCAGATGAAATCTGGAAAGAAGCTTTCTGAGAAACTGCTTAGTGTTCTGTTAATTCATCTCACAGAGTTACATCTGTATTTCGTGGATCTCTTTGCTAGCCTTATTTCTGTGGAATCTGAGAACAGATATTTTGGATCCCTTTGAAGACTATAGGGCCAAAGGAAATATCCTCCGATAACAAAGAGAAAGAAGCTTTCTGAGAAACTTCTTTGTGTTCTGTGAAATCATCTCACAGAGTTACAGCTTTCCCCTCAAGAAGCCTTTCGCTAAGACAGTTCTTGTGGAATTGGCAAAGTGATATTTGGAAGCCCATAGAGTGCTATGGTGAAAAAGGAAATATCCTCAGATGAAATCTGGAAAGAAGCTTTCTGAGAAACTGCTTAGTGTTCTGTTAATTCATCTCACTGAGTTACATCTGTATTTCGTGGATCTCTTTGCTAGCCTTATTTCTGCGGAATCTGAGAACAGATATTTCGGATCCCATTGAAGCCAATAGGGCCAAAGGAAATAATCTCCGATAACAAAGAGAAAGAAGCTTTCTGAGAAGCTTCTTTGTGTTCTGTGAAATCATCTCACAGAGTTACCACTTTCCCCTCAAGAAGCCTTTCGCTAAGACAGTTCTTGTGGAATTGGCAAAGTGATATTTGGTAGCCCATAGATGGCTATGGTGAAAAAGGAAATATCCTCACATGAAATCTGGAAGAAGTTTTCTGAGAAACTGCTTAGTGTTCTGTTAATTCATCTCACAGAGTTACATCTGTATTTCGTGGATCTCTTTGCTAGACTTATTTCTGTGGAATCTGAGAACAGATATTTCCAATCCCTTTGAAGACGATAGGGCCAAAGGAAATATCCTCCGATAACAAAGAGAAAGAAGCTTTCTGAGAAACTTCTTTGTGTTCTGTGAAATCATCTCACAGAGTTACAGCTTTCCCCTCAAGAAGCCTTTCGTTAAGACAGTTATTGTGGAATTGGCAAAGTGATATTTGGAAGCCCATAGAGGGCTATGGTGAAAAAGGAAATATCCTCAGATGAAATCTGGAAAGAAGCTTTCAGAGAAAATGCTGAGTGTTCTGTTAATTCATCTCACAGAGTTACATCTGTATTTCGTGGATCTCTTTGCTTGCCTTATTTCTGTGGAATGAGAACAGATATTTCGGATCCCATTGAAGACTATAGGGCCAAAGGAAATATCCTCCGATAACAAAGAGAAAGAAGCTTTCTGAGAAACTTCTTTGTGTTCTGTGAAATCATCTCACAGAGTTACAGCTTTCCCCTCAAGAAGCCTTTCGTTAAGACAGTTAATGTGGAATTGGCAAAGTGATATTTGGAAGCCCATACAGGGCTCTGGTGAAAAAGGAAATATCCTCAGATGAAATCTGGAAAGAAGCTTTCTGAGAAACTGCTTAGTGGTCTGTTAATTGATCTCACAGAGTTACATCTGTATTTCGTGGATCTCTTTGCTTGCCTTATTTCTGTGGAATCTGAGAACAGATATTTCCAATCCCTTTGAAGACTATGGGGCCAAAGGAAATATCCTCCGATAACAAAGAGAAAGAAGCTTTCTGAGAAACTTCTTTGTGTTCTGTGAAATCATCTCACAGAGTTACAGCTTTCCCCTCAAGAAGCCTTTCGCTAAGACAGTTCTTGTGGAATTGGCAAAGTGATATTTGGAAGCCCATAGAGGGCTATGGTGAAAAAGGAAATATCCTCAGATGAAATCTGGAAAGAAGCGTTCTGAGAAACTGCTGAGTGTTCTGTTAATTCATCTCACAGAGTTACATCTGTATTTCGTGGATCTCTTTGCTAGCCTTATTTCTGTGGAATCTGAGAACAGATATTTCGGATCCCATTGAAGACTATAGGGCCAAAGGAAATATCCTCCGATAACAAAGAGAAAGAAGCTTTCTGAGAAACTTCTTTGTGTTCTGTGAAATCATCTCACAGATTTACAGCTTTCCCCTCAAGAAGCCTTTCGCTAAGACAGTTCTTGTGGAATTGGCAAAGTGATATTTGGAAGCCCATAGAGGGATATGGTGAAAAAGGAAATATACTCAGATGAAATCTGGAAAGAAGCTTTCTCTGAAACTGCTTAGTGTTCTGTTAATTCATCTCACAGAGTTACATCTGTATTTCGTGGATCTCTTTGCTAGCCTTATTTCTGTGGAATCTGAGAACAGATATTTCGGATCCCATTGAAGACTACAGGGCCAAAGGAAATATCCTCCGATAACAAAGAGAAAGAAGCTTTCTGAGAAACTTCTTTGTGTTCTGTGAAATCATCTCACAGAGTTACAGCTTTCCCCTCAAGAAGCCTTTCGCTAAGACAGTTCTCATGGAATTGGCAAAGTGATATTTGGAAGCCCCTAGAGGGCTATGGTGAAAAAGGAAATATCCTCAGATGAAATCTGGAAAGAAGCTTTCTGAGAAACTGCTTAGTGTTCTGTTAATTCATCTCACAGAGTTACATCTTTATTTCGTGGATCTCTTTGCTAGCCTTATTTCTGTGGAATCTGAGAACAGATATTTCGGATCCCATTGAAGACTATAGGGCCAAAGGAAATATCCTCCGATAACAAAGAGAAAGAAGCTTTCTGAGAAACTCCTTTGTGTTCTGTGAAATCATCTCACAGAGTTACAGCTTTCCCCTCAAGAAGCCTTTCGCTAAGACTGTTCTTGTGGAATTGGCAAAGTGATATTTGGAAGCCCATAGAGGGCAATGGTGAAAAAGGAAATATCCTCAGATGAAATCTGGAAAGAAGCTTTCTGTGAAACTGCTTAGTGTTCTGTTAATTCAGCTCACAGAGTTACATCTGTATTTCGTGGATATTTTTGCTAGCCTTATTTCTGAGGAATCTGAGAACAGATATTTCGGATCCCATTGAAGACTATAGGGCCAAAGGAAATATCCTCCGATAACAAAGAGAAAGAAGCTTTCTGAGAAACTTCTTTGTGTTCTGTGAAATCATCTCACAGAGTTACAGCTTTCCCCTCAAGAAGCCTTTCGTTAAGACAGTTATTGTGGAATTGGCAAAGTGATATTTGGAAGCCCATACAGGGCTATGGTGAAAAAGGAAATATCCTCAGATGAAATCTGGAAAGAAGCTTTCTGAGAAAATGCTGAGTGTTCTGTTAATTCATCTCACAGAGTTACATCTGTATTTCGTGGATCTCTTTGCTAGCCTTATTTCTGTGGAATGAGAACAGATATTTCGGATCCAATTGAAGACTATAGTGCCAAAGGAAATATCCTCCGATAACAAAGAGAAAGAAGCTTTCTGAGAAACTTCTTTGTGTTCTGTGAAATCATCTCACAGAGTTACAGCTTTCCCCTCAAGAAGCCTTTCGTTAAGACAGTTATTGTGGAATTGGCAAAGTGATATTTGGAAGCCCATACAGGGCTATGGTGAAAAAGGAAATATCCTCAGATGAAATCTGGAAAGAAGCTTTCTGAGAAACTGCTTAGTGGTCTGTTAATTGATCTCACAGAGTTACATCTGTATTTCGTGGATCTCTTTGCTTGCCTTATTTCTGTGGAATCTGAGAACAGATATTTCCAATCCCTTTGAAGACTATGGGGCCAAAGGAAATATCCTCAGATAACAAAGAGAAAGAAGCTTTCTGAGAAACTTCTTTGTGTTCTGTGAAATCATCTCACAGAGTTACAGCTTTCCCCTCAAGAAGCCTTTCGCTAAGACAGTTCTTGTGGAATTGGCAAAGTGATATTTGGAAGCCCATAGAGGGCTATGGTGAAAAAGGAAATATCCTCAGATGAAATCTGGAAGGAAGCTTTCTGAGAAACTGCTGAGTGTTCTGTTAATTCATCTCACAGAGTTACATCTGTATTTCGTGGATCTCTTTGCTAGCCTTATTTCTGTGGAATCTGAGAACAGATATTTCGGATCCCATTGAAGACTATAGGGCCAAAGGAAATATCCTCCGATAACAAAGAGAAAGAAGCTTTCTGAGAAACTTCTTTGTGTTCTGTGAAATCATCTCACAGATTTACAGCTTTCCCCTCAAGAAGCCTTTCGCTAAGACAGTTCTTGTGGAATTGGCAAAGTGATATTTGGAAGCCCATAGAGGGATATGGTGAAAAAGGAAATATCCTCAGATGAAATCTGGAAAGAAGCTTTCTGTGAAACTGCTTAGTGTTCTGTTAATTCATCTCACAGAGTTACATCTGTATTTCGTGGATCTCTTTGCTAGCCTTATTTCTGTGGAATCTGAGAACAGATAATTCGGATCCCATTGAAGACTACAGGGCCAAAGGAAATATCCTCCGATAACAAAGAGAAAGAAGCTTTCTGAGAAACTTCTTTGTGTTCTGTGAAATCATCTCACAGAGTTACAGCTTTCCCCTCAAGAAGCCTTTCGCTAAGACAGTTCTCATGGAATTGGCAAAGTGATATTTGGAAGCCCATAGAGGGCTATGGTGAAAAAGGAAATATCCTCAGATGAAATCTGGAAAGAAGCTTTCTGAGAAACTGCTTAGTGTTCTGTTAATTCATCTCACAGAGTTACATCTGTATTTCGTGGATCTCTTTGCTAGCCTTATTTCTGTGGAATCTGAGAACAGATATTTCGGATCCCATTGAAGACTATAGGGCCAAAGGAAATATCCTCCGATAACAAAGAGAAAGAAGCTTTCTGAGAAACTTCTTTGTGTTCTGTGAAATCATCTCACAGAGTTACAGCTTTCCCCTCAAGAAGCCTTTGGCTAAGACTGTTCTTGTGGAATTGGCAAAGTGATATTTGGAAGCCCATAGAGGGTTATGGTGAAAAAGGAAATATCCTCAGATGAAATCTGGAAAGAAGCTTTCTGTGAAACTGCTTAGTGTTCTGTTAATTCAGCTCACAGAGGTACATCTGTATTTCGTGGATCTTTTTGCTGGACTTATTTCTGTGGAATCTGAGAACAGATATTTTGCATCCCTTTGAAGACTATAGGGCCAAAGGAAATATCCTCCGATAAGAAAGAGAAAGAAGCTTACTGAGAAACTTCTTTGTGTTCTGTGAAATCATCTCACAGAGTTACAGCTTTCCCCTCAAGAAGCCTTTCGCTAAGACAGTTCTTGTGGAATTGGCAAAGTGATATTTGGAAGCCCATAGAGGGCAATGGTGAAAAAGGAAATATCCTCAGATGAAATCTGGAAAGAAGCGTTCTGAGAAACTGCTGAGTGTTCTGTTAATTCATCTCACAGAGTTACATCTGTATTTCGTGGATCTCTTTGCTAGCCTTATTTCTGTGGAATCTGAGAACAGATATTTCGGATCCCATTGAAGACTATAGGGCCAAAGGAAATATCCTCCGATAACAAAGAGAAAGAAGCTTTCTGAGAAACTTCTTTGTGTTCTGTGAAATCATCTCACAGAGTTACAGCTTTCCCCTCAAGAAGCCTTTGGCAAAGACAGTTCTTGTGGAATTGGCAAAGTGATATTTGGAAGCCCGTAGAGGGCTATGGTAAAAAAGGAAATATACTCAGATGAAATCTGGAAAGAAGCTTTCTGAGAAACTGCTTAGTGTTCTGTTAATTCATCTCACAGAGTTACATCTGTATTTCGTGGATCTCTTTGCTAGCCTTATTTCTGAGGAATCTGAGAACAGATATTTCGGATCCCATTGAAGACTATAGGGCCAAAGGAAATATCCTCCGATAACAAAGAGAAAGAAGCTTTCTGAGAAACTTCTTTGTGTTCTGTGAAATCATCTCACAGAGTTACAGCTTTCTCCTCAAGAAGCCTTTCGCTAAGACAGTTCTTGTGGAAATGGCAAAGCGATATTTGGAAGCCCATAGAGGGCTATGGTGAAAAGGGAAATATCCTCCGATGAAATCTGAAAAGAAGCTTTCTGAGAAACTGCTTAGTGTTCTGTTAATTCTTCTCACAGAGTTACATCTGTATTTCGTGGATCTCTTTGCTAGACTTATTTCTCTGGAATCTGAGAACAGATATTTCGGATCCCTTTGAAGACTATAGGGCCAAAGGAAATAATCTCCGATAACAAACAGAAAGAAGCTTTCTGAGTAACTTCTTTGTGTTCTGTGTAATCATCTCACAGAGTTACAGCTTTCCCCTCAAGAAGCCTTTCGCTAAGACAGTTCTTGTGGAATTGGCAAAGAGATATTTGGAAGCCCTTAGAGGTCTATGGTGAAAAGGGAAATATCCTCAGATGAAATCTGGAAAGAAGCTTTCTGAGAAACTGCTTAGTGTTCTGTTAATTCTTCTCACAGAGTTACATCTGTATTTCGTGGATCTCTTTGCTAGCCTTATTTCTGTGGAATCTGAGAACAGATATTTCGGATCCCATTGAAGACTATGGGGCCAAAGGAAATATCCTCCGATAACAAAGAGAAAGAATCTTTCTGAGAAACTTATTTGTGTTCTGTGAAATCATCTCACAGAGTTACAGCTTTCCCCTCAAGAAGCCTATCGCTAAGACAGTTCTTGTGGAATTGACAAAGTGATATTTGGAAGCCCATAGAGGGCTATGGTGAAAAAGGAAATATCCTCAGATGAAATCTGGAAAGAAGCTTTCTGAGAAACTGCTGAGTGTTCTGTTAATTCATCTCACAGAGTTACATCTGTATTTCGTGGATCTCTTTGCTAGCCTTATTTCTGTGGAATCTGAGAACAGATATTTCGGATCCCATTGAAGACTATAGGGCCAAAGGAAATATCCTCCGATAACAAAGAGAAAGAAGCTTTCTGAGAAACTTCTTTGTGTTCTGTGAAATCATCTCACAGAGTTACAGCTTTCCCCTCAAGAAGCCTTTCGCTAAGACAGTTCTTGTGGAATTGGCAAAGCGATATTTGGAAGCCCTTAGAGGGCTATGGTGAAAAAGGAAATATCCTCAGATGAAATCTGGAAGGAAACTTTCTGAGAAACTGCTTAGTGTTCTGTGAATTCATCTCACAGAGTTACATCTGTATTTCGTGGATCTCTTTGCTAGCCTTATTTCTTTGGAATCTGAGAACAGATATTTCGGATCCCATTGAAGACTATAGGGCCAAAGAAAATATCCTCCGAAAACAAAGAGAAAGAAGCTTTCTGAGAAACTTCTTTGTGTTCTGTGAAATCATCTCACAGAGTTACAGCTTTCCCCTCAAGAAGCCTTTCGCTAAGACAGTTCTTGTGGAATTGGCAAAGTAATATTTGGAAGCCCATAGAGGGCTATGGTGAAAAAGGAAATATCCTCAGATGAAATCTGGAAAGAAGCTTTCTGAGAACCTGCTTAGTGTTCTGTTAATTCATCTCACAGAGTTACGTCTGCATTTCGTGGATCTCCTTGCTAGACTTATTTCTGTGGAATCTGAGAACAGATATTTCGGATCCCTTTGAAGACTATAGGGCCAAAGGAAATATCCTCCGATAACAAAGAGAAAGAAGGTTTCTGAGAAACTTCTTTGTGTTCTGTGAAATCATCTCACAGAGTTACAGCTTTCCCCTCAAGAAGCCTTTCGCTAAGACAGTTCTTGTGGAATTGGCAAAGTAATATTTGGAAGCCCATAGAGGGCTATGGTGAAAAAGGAAATATCCTCAGATGAAATCTGGAAAGAAGCTTTCTGAGAACCTGCTTAGTGTTCTGTTAATTCATCTCACAGAGTTACGTCTGCATTTCGTGGATCTCCTTGCTAGACTTATTTCTGTGGAATCTGAGAACAGATATTTCGGATCCCTTTGAAGACTATAGGGCCAAAGGAAATATCCTCCGATAACAAAGAGAAAGAAGGTTTCTGAGAAACTTCTTTGTGTTCTGTGAAATCATCTCACAGAGTTACAGCTTTACCCTCAAGAAGCCTTTCGCTACGACAGTTCTTGTGGAATTGGCAAAGTGATATTTGGAAGCCCATAGAGGGCTACGGTGAAAAAGGAAATATCCTCAGATGAAATCTGGAAAGAAGCTTTCTGAGAAACTGCTTAGTGTTCTGTTAATTCATCTCACAGAGTTACATCTGTATTTCGTGGATCTCTTTGCAAGCCTTATTTCTCTGGAATCTGAGAACAGATAATTCCAATCCCTTTGAAGACTATAGGGCCAAAGGAAATATCCTCCGATAACAAAGAGAAAGAAGCTTTCTGAGAAACTTCTTTGTGTTCTGTGAAATCATCTCACAGAGTTACAGCTTTCCCCTCAAGAAGCCTTTCGCTAAGACATTTCTTGTGGAATTGGCAAAGTGATATTTGGAAGCCCTTAGAGGGCTATGGTGAAAAAGGAAATATCCTCAGATGAAATCTGGAAAGAAGCTTTCTGAGAAACTGTTTAGTGTTCTGTTAATTCATCTCACAGAGTTACATCTGTATTTCGTGGATCTTTTTGCTAGCTTTATTTCTGTGGAATCTGAGAACAGATATTTCGGATCCCATTGAAGACTATAGGGCCAAAGGAAATATCCTCCGATAACAAAGAGAAAGAAGCTTTCTTAGAAGCTTCTTTGTGTTCTGTGAAATCATCTCACTGAGTTACAGCTTTCCCCTCAAGAAGCCTTTCGCTAAGACAGTTCTTGTGGAATTGGCAAAGTGATATTTGGAAGAGCATAGAGGGCTATGGTGAAAAAGGAAATATCCTCAGATGAAATCTGGAAAGAAGCTTTCTGAGAAACTGCTGAGTGTTCTGTTAATTCATCTCACAGAGTTACATCTGTATTTCGTCGATCTCTTTGCTAGCTTTATTTCTGTGGAATCTGAGAACAGATATTTCGGATCCCATTGAAGTCTATAGGGCCAAAGGAAATATCCTCCGATAACAAAGAGAAAGAAGCTTTCTGAGAAACTTCTTTGTGTTCTGTGAAATCATCTCACAGAGTTACAGATTTCCCCTCCAGAAGCCTTTCGCTAAGACAGTTCTTGTGGAATTGTCAAAGTGATATTTGGAAGCCCATAGAGGGCTATGGTGAAAAAGGAAATATCCTCAGATGAAATCTGGAAAGAAGCTTTCTGAGAAACTGCTTAGTGTTCTGTTAATTCATCTCACAGAGTTACATCTGTATTTCGTGGATCTCTTTGCTAGCCTTATTTCTGTGGAATCTGAGAACAAATATTTCGGATCCCTTTGATGACTATAGGGCCAAAGAAAATATCCTCCGATAACAAAGAGAAAGAAGCTTTCTGAGAAACTTCTTTGTATTCTGTGAAATCATCTCACAGAGTTACAGCTTTCCCCTCAAGAAGCCTTTCGCTAAGACAGTTCTTGTGGAATTGGCAAAGTGATATTTGGAAGCCCATAGAGGGCTATGGTGAAAAAGGAAATATCCTCAGATGAAATCTGGAAAGAAGCTTTCTGTGAAACTGCTTAGTGTTCTGTTAATTCATCTCACGGAGTTACATCTGTATTTCGTGGATCTCTTTGCTAGCCTTATTTCTGTGGAATCTGAGAACAGATATTTCGGATCCCATTGAAGACTATAGGGCCAAAGGATATAATCTCCGATAACAAAGAGAAAGAAGCTTTCTGAGAAACTTCTTTGTGTTCTGTGAAATCATCTCACAGAGTTACAGCTTTCCCCTCAAGAAACCTTCCGCTAAGACAGTTCTTGTGGAATTGGCAAAGTGATATTTGGAAGCCCATAGAGGGCTATGGTGAAAAAAGGGAATATCCTCAGATGAAATCTGGATAGAAACTTTCTGAGAAACTGCTGAGTGTTCTTTTAATTCATCTCACGGAGTAACATCTGTATTTCGTGGATCTCTTTGCTAGCCTTATTTCTGTGGAATCTGAGAACAGATATTTCGGATCCCATTGAAGACTATAGGGCCAAAGGAAATATCCTCCGATAACAAAGAGAAAGAAGCTTTCTGAGAAGCTTCTTTGTGTTCTGTGAAATCATCTCACAGAGTTACAGCTTTCCCCTCAAGAAACCTTTCTCTAAGACAGTTCTTGTGGAATTGGTAAAGTGATATTTGGAAGCCCATAGAGGGCTAGGGTGAAAAAGGAAATATCCTCAGATGAAATCTGGAAGGAAGCTTTCTGAGAAACTGCTGAGTGTTCTGTTAATTCATCTCACAGAGTTACATCTGTATTTCGTGGATCTCTTTGCTAGCTTTATTTCTGTGGAATCTGAGAACAGATATTTCGGATCCCATTGAAGTCTATAGGACCAAAGGAAATATCCTCCGATAACAAAGAGAAAGAAGCTTTCTGAGAAACTTCTTTGTGTTCTGTGAAATCATCTCACAGAGTTACAGCTTTCCCCTCAAGAAGCCTTTCGCTAAGACAGTTCTTGTGGAATTGTCAAAGTGATATTTGGAAGCCCATAGAGGGCTATGGTGAAAAAGGAAATATCCTCAGATGAAATCTGGAAAGAAGCTTTCTGAGAAACTGCTTAGTGTTCTGTTAATTCATCTCACAGAGTTACATCTGTATTTCGTGGATCTCTTTGCTAGCCTTATTTCTGTGGAATCTGAGAACAGATATTTCGGATCCCTTTGAAGACTATAGGGCCAAAGAAAATATCCTCCGATAACAAAGAGAAAGAAGCTTTCTGAGAAACTTCTCTGTATTCTGTGAAATCATCTCACAGAGTTACAGCTTTCCCCTCAAGAAGCCTTTCGCTAAGACAGTTCTTGTGGAATTGGCAAAGTGATATTTGGAAGCCCTTAGAGGGCTATGGTGAAAAAGGAAATATCCTCAGATGAAATCTGGAAAGAAGCTTTCTGTGAAACTGCTTAGTGTTCTGTTAATTCATCTCACGGAGTAACATCTGTATTTCGTGGATCTCTTTGCTAGCCTTATTTCTGTGGAATCTGAGAACAGATATTTCGGATCCCATTGAAGACTATAGGGCCAAAGGAAATATCCTCCGATAACAAAGAGAAAGAAGCTTTCTGAGAAGCTTCTTTGTGTTCTGTGAAATCATCTCACAGAGTTACAGCTTTCCCCTCAAGAAACCTTTCGCTAAGACAGTTCTTGTGGAATTGGTAAAGTGATATTTGGAAGCCCATAGAGGGCTAGGGTGAAAAAGGAAATATCCTCAGATGAAATCTGGAAGGAAGCTTTCTGAGAAACTGCTGAGTGTTCTGTTAATTCATCTCACAGAGTTACATCTGTATTTCGTGGATCTCTTTGCTAGCTTTATTTCTGTGGAATCTGAGAACAGATATTTCGGATCCCATTGAAGTCTATAGGGCCAAAGGAAATATCCTCCAATAACAAAGAGAAAGAAGCTTTCTGAGAAACTTCTTTGTGTTCTGTGAAATCATCTCACAGAGTTACAGCTTTCCCGTCAAGAAGCCTTTCGCTAAGACAGTTCTTGTGGAATTGGCAAAGTGATATTTGGAAGCCCTTAGAGGGCTATGGTGAAAAAGGAAATATCCTCAGATGAAATCTGGAAAGAAGCTTTCTGAGAAACTGCTTAGTGTTCTGTTAATTCATCTCACAGAGTTACATCTGTATTTCGTGGATCTCTTTGCTAGCCTTATTTCTGTGGAATCTGAGAACAGATATTTCGGATCCCTTTGAAGACTATAGGGCCAAAGAAAATATCCTCCGATAACAAAGAGAAAGAAGCTTTCTGAGAAACTTCTTTGTATTCTGTGAAATCATCTCACAGAGTTACAGCTTTCCCCTCAAGAAGCCTTTCGCTAAGACAGTTCTTGTGGAATTGGCAAAGTGATATTTGGAAGCCCATAGAGGGCTATGGTGAAAAAGGAAATATCCTCAGATGAAATCTGGAAAGAAGCTTTCTGTGAAACAGCTTAGTGTTCTGTTAATTCATCTCACGGAGTTACATCTGTATTTCGTGGATCTCTTTGCTAGCCTTATTTCTGTGGAATCTGAGAACAGATATTTCGGATCCCATTGAAGACTATAGGGCCAAAGGAAATATCCTCCGATAACGAAGAGAAAGAAGCTTTCTGAGAAGCTTCTTTGTGTTCTGTGAAATCATCTCACAGAGTTACAGCTTTCCCCTCAAGAAGCCTTTCGCTAAGACAGTTCTTGTGGAATTGGCAAAGTGATATTTGGAAGCCCATAGAGGGCTAGGGTGAAAAAGGAAATATCCTCAGATGAAATCTGGAAGGAAGCTTTCTGAGAAACTGCTGAGTGTTCTGTTAATTCATCTCACAGAGTTACATCTGTATTTCGTGGATCTCTTTGCTAGCTTTATTTCTGTGGAATCTGAGAACAGATATTTCGGATCCCATTGAAGTCTATAGGGCCAAAGGAAATATCCTCCGATAACAAAGAGAAAGAAGCTTTCTGAGAAACTTCTTTGTGTTCTGTGAAATCATCTCACAGAGTTACAGATTTCCCCTCCAGAAGCCTTTCGCTAAGACAGTTCTTGTGGAATTGTCAAAGTGATATTTGGAAGCCCATAGAGGGCTATGGTGAAAAAGGAAATATCCTCAGATGAAATCTGGAAAGAAGCTTTCTGAGAAACTGCTTAGTGTTCTGTTAATTCATCTCACAGAGTTACATCTGTATTTCGTGGATCTCTTTGCTAGCCTTATTTCTGTGGAATCTGAGAACAAATATTTCGGATCCCTTTGATGACTATAGGGCCAAAGAAAATATCCTCCGATAACAAAGAGAAAGAAGCTTTCTGAGAAACTTCTTTGTATTCTGTGAAATCATCTCACAGAGTTACAGCTTTCCCCTCAAGAAGCCTTTCGCTAAGACAGTTCTTGTGGAATTGGCAAAGTGATATTTGGAAGCCCATAGAGGGCTATGGTGAAAAAGGAAATATCCTCAGATGAAATCTGGAAAGAAGCTTTCTGTGAAACTGCTTAGTGTTCTGTTAATTCATCTCACGGAGTTACATCTGTATTTCGTGGATCTCTTTGCTAGCCTTATTTCTGTGGAATCTGAGAACAGATATTTCGGATCCCATTGAAGACTATAGGGCCAAAGGATATAATCTCCGATAACAAAGAGAAAGAAGCTTTCTGAGAAACTTCTTTGTGTTCTGTGAAATCATCTCACAGAGTTACAGCTTTCCCCTCAAGAAACCTTCCGCTAAGACAGTTCTTGTGGAATTGGCAAAGTGATATTTGGAAGCCCATAGAGGGCTATGGTGAAAAAAGGGAATATCCTCAGATGAAATCTGGATAGAAACTTTCTGAGAAACTGCTGAGTGTTCTTTTAATTCATCTCACGGAGTAACATCTGTATTTCGTGGATCTCTTTGCTAGCCTTATTTCTGTGGAATCTGAGAACAGATATTTCGGATCCCATTGAAGACTATAGGGCCAAAGGAAATATCCTCCGATAACAAAGAGAAAGAAGCTTTCTGAGAAGCTTCTTTGTGTTCTGTGAAATCATCTCACAGAGTTACAGCTTTCCCCTCAAGAAACCTTTCTCTAAGACAGTTCTTGTGGAATTGGTAAAGTGATATTTGGAAGCCCATAGAGGGCTAGGGTGAAAAAGGAAATATCCTCAGATGAAATCTGGAAGGAAGCTTTCTGAGAAACTGCTGAGTGTTCTGTTAATTCATCTCACAGAGTTACATCTGTATTTCGTGGATCTCTTTGCTAGCTTTATTTCTGTGGAATCTGAGAACAGATATTTCGGATCCCATTGAAGTCTATAGGACCAAAGGAAATATCCTCCGATAACAAAGAGAAAGAAGCTTTCTGAGAAACTTCTTTGTGTTCTGTGAAATCATCTCACAGAGTTACAGCTTTCCCCTCAAGAAGCCTTTCGCTAAGACAGTTCTTGTGGAATTGTCAAAGTGATATTTGGAAGCCCATAGAGGGCTATGGTGAAAAAGGAAATATCCTCAGATGAAATCTGCAAAGAAGCTTTCTGAGAAACTGCTTAGTGTTCTGTTAATTCATCTCACAGAGTTACATCTGTATTTCGTGGATCTCTTTGCTAGCCTTATTTCTGTGGAATCTGAGAACAGATATTTCGGATCCCTTTGAAGACTATAGGGCCAAAGAAAATATCCTCCGATAACAAAGAGAAAGAAGCTTTCTGAGAAACTTCTCTGTATTCTGTGAAATCATCTCACAGAGTTACAGCTTTCCCCTCAAGAAGCCTTTCGCTAAGACAGTTCTTGTGGAATTGGCAAAGTGATATTTGGAAGCCCTTAGAGGGCTATGGTGAAAAAGGAAATATCCTCAGATGAAATCTGGAAAGAAGCTTTCTGTGAAACTGCTTAGTGTTCTGTTAATTCATCTCACGGAGTAACATCTGTATTTCGTGGATCTCTTTGCTAGCCTTATTTCTGTGGAATCTGAGAACAGATATTTCGGATCCCATTGAAGACTATAGGGCCAAAGGAAATATCCTCCGATAACAAAGAGAAAGAAGCTTTCTGAGAAGCTTCTTTGTGTTCTGTGAAATCATCTCACAGAGTTACAGCTTTCCCCTCAAGAAACCTTTCGCTAAGACAGTTCTTGTGGAATTGGTAAAGTGATATTTGGAAGCCCATAGAGGGCTAGGGTGAAAAACGAAATATCCTCAGATGAAATCTGGAAGGAAGCTTTCTGAGAAACTGCTGAGTGTTCTGTTAATTCATCTCACAGAGTTACATCTGTATTTCGTGGATCTCTTTGCTAGCTTTATTTCTGTGGAATCTGAGAACAGATATTTCGGATCCCATTGAAGTCTATAGGGCCAAAGGAAATATCCTCCAATAACAAAGAGAAAGAAGCTTTCTGAGAAACTTCTTTGTGTTCTGTGAAATCATCTCACAGAGTTACAGCTTTCCCGTCAAGAAGCCTTTCGCTAAGACAGTTCTTGTGGAATTGGCAAAGTGATATTTGGAAGCCCTTAGAGGGCTATGGTGAAAAAGGAAATATCCTCAGATGAAATCTGGAAAGAAGCTTTCTGAGAAACTGCTTAGTGTTCTGTTAATTCATCTCACAGAGTTACATCTGTATTTCGTGGATCTCTTTGCTAGCCTTATTTCTGTGGAAT